>NC_138148.1:8494800-8744800 GCF_964199315.1 Orbicella franksi | reverse complement strand
ACATTATTAAAATGTTTCTTAGGTAAATACATTGTTTCTTAATTTTAACCATGAAATCATTTTAGCTGATATAGCAAAAAAATAATACTCGAAAAATATTTTGAGTGGGGGATTTATCACCACTTCACGATCTCTCGAAAAACCTGAGCAAGCGTGCCCTTAAATGGCACGGGAGTCGGCAGGAAAAAAGTCCCCGTGCTTTTTAATTTTCTGGAGACGATATAGCTTCTCGTAAGTTTTCACTTATGACGGAAATGCAGAAAATACAAAGTGGAAGTACAGTACACGCAGTCATCGTTTAGACAAAGAGGTTCATTTACACAAACACGCAAATTCTGCGCTTCTCGAGCGTCATCTATCTCAAACAATATCGTGTTTCGAAATCGACTGTTCGAGGTCGCGTTTCGGGGAATCCCCTAATTAATAATTCATCAGCAGCTGACATTCATTGCATTCCTTCACGACTGGGAAAAGTCGCCCCGGGGACCCCGGGAAGGTCCCTTGACTCCTAGAAAAGGAAGTCGCTGATTGGTTAATATTTTTCCAACGTCGTTTCTGAGTGGTCAGAGGTGGTCAGCGATTGGTCAGCCCTTTGTCACGTGAAAAAGGGAAATTTCCCTTCGACGAGGCAGAGTTGTATAAACGCCCCTATCCGCCATCTTTTGGCGTTTCCAAGCATTTTACGCTACCGTTCGACGGAGGAAGTTTTACGAAACGATTTGCATTATTTTTGCTCGTTAGTGAAGTCTGTGTTACTTTTGAGTTGCGTAAGGTTTTATCCATAAGATTTTATCGTCTAGAGAAATGGATTCAACTGTTGGACCGCGAAAGCTGATTCCGCGAGGAGCGATGCGGAGCGGGCTTGCACAACAAAAGCTCTCCTCTTTCGTCCAGGGAGGAGGAAAGGCAGTCACCGCCAGCATACAGTGTGACTCTGGGTTTGGAGACGACGAAGAGCTTCGTTCTCAAAGCATGGAATGTAATGACAACGAAATACGGAGCGTTGAGGAGAGGACGCAAAATCTAACCATCTCCGATCCCGACACGAACACAAGACATCCTTCCCTCGAAGCAAACGATCAAGTACTTTCACAGACTGAAGAACTTTTTCTTAATTATGCCCGGAGTAATGATGTGAGATATTTATTTGCTCAAGAACATGTTAGAAGGCTGTTGTTTCTACAAGACGACGATGGAGATACGTAAGTTTTCAAGCGAAATGAGCTTTGATAGATTTTTCCCAAACTAAAATTTTATACGTGCTGACGATGGCCACGTCTGATGACCTTTGCCTTTGGAGGAAACAAAATTATGGTTTTCCCATTTCTTAGTTTTCCCAGTGAAAGTAAAATTTCTTTCATGGTTTAGTGTTTCCTTGTTTCCCATAAAAACGAGAAGATAACTCCTAACAACACGTTTTAAAGCTTTCGTATGTTCAAAACTTTTAAAATGGTACTCCCGCGCGCCATGTTAACAACGGACAAGTTTCACACCGCACGGCACTCGAGTTCCAAATATAATTTTTTATAATGGAAAAGTCTTGAAACCTTCTCCTGGCTATTTTTGTATAATCAGGGACAGAACTCTCATACTTTCTATGTAAACTTTCAGAAATCATGATCGATTTATGAAACTGTTTCCCAAGATGTTTTCTTTCCAAGAAATGCTGGATGCCAAATATCTGCAATGCTTGTTGACGTTTTTAAACATGCTGAGGCCGATTTCTCATGCTGTCTATTTTCCCGTAAAACAGGGCTCTTCATTTGTCGATTGTAAACATGAAACCCATGGAAACAGATGCAATCATTTCTGTCGCACCTTGCAGAGAATGTCTCGACATGTACAACTATCTGAAACAGGTAAGCTTAAACTATAAAATGCAAACAAATGTTTGGCATACTTTCGCATTAGTTTGGCACATCGGATTGCAAGTGATCTCAAAGACGAACGCGAAAGAGGCGATTAAAGCATTACTTTGTGTTTCTCTCAACAAATTGTCGTTATTTTTCAACCGAATAAGGTTTCCTGTTTTCTCTTTCTTTAGACACCGCTTCACCTGGCGACCATCACGCGCCAACCCGCCGCGATCCGAAGGTTATTGGAGGCCGGGGCTTCTCCGGACATTCCGGACCGCCATGGCAGAACAGCCTTGCATTTAGCTTGCGAGCAAGGAGATCTGGATTGTGTGAAGGAAATTGTAAGGCCATTAAATGATAAACGATGGAATGAAGATATGAAAGAGAGAGTTTACAATATGCTGCATGAGCGAGACTACAATGGTAAGTCCAAATATGTAGCATTTTATTATTCAGAGTTGAAACGGTTTTCCTTTTTTGATCATTCAGGAAAAATGTTGATTTTTTTCGCTCACGCCGTGCAGGTACATGTAGTTTCGATTGATGACTCCAAACTTACGGGGGTTTCCCTCGCGATTAAGGAAAAATGTGCTGTGGAAGCAGTAGTTGTTTCCGTTTGTTTGGATCAATTGTTTAAGCGGGGGTTTCCCCACATTTAGGAAAGGGAAATATGCATGAAAGCAGTTTCGTTTTGAGACTTTTTCCCCTTCTGCTGATCCTTTCGAATTTCGTGAATGATTGATATTTATTGTCTCCTTACAAATGTCAATGCAATGCTAATGAGACAAGTGATGAGAATAAGGAAGATACAAACTTCCTGATGTTTTTCTTGATTTAAGACTAAATTCGGAGAAATTGTGACATACACCAAAGGGAATTTATATTTTGGTCACAAGACTGTTAGAGGATGTACTAAATTGAAGCAAAATTATGAAATTGATTATTTCTAAGCACTTAACTTTGTGTGTTAATTTATGTTAGTGCGCCAGTTTTCACTTGATCAGCATAATTTCGTATGATGGACTTTAGTTAACTCTCACTGATATTTTTTGCAGGATTTACTGCACTTCACAGCGCAGTGTTTATGCATAGTGTTCAGATCGTCAGTTATCTTGTGTCTCTTGGAGCTAATGTTAATATGCAGGTATGCCTTATTTCTTTCTGTTTCGTTAGACCTTTTTCCTCATTCCACTTTATTTATGAACAATAGAACTGGAACAAGGTTGGGTCACAACAACTTGCAGAGTCTTTTGAAATGCATTTGTTAACTGATAATTATCGGCATTTCTAGCCCTGTATAGTTGTTTGGGGCATCCACTACTTCTCTTATTCATCCCTGGATGCAGTTCTTTTGTTTTTGTTCCCTTAAAACTCAGTGCCATGCTGGAGTTTTAATATAATGAAACTGGCCCATTAGTCTGGTTTAGTATGACAGCCTTTGCAAGGGTTTATCTTGGGCAGGAGTTGAAATGCAGAGGGATGAATATATATAAATTATCGTGCTTTGAGCTGAAATCAAACTGAGTAATTTATGATCTCATTTTGCAGGATGGAAAGAGTGGACGCTCTGCACTCCACCATGCAGTTGAAGCAGACAACCTGTCCATGGTGAACTGCCTTCTGTATGAATGCAATGCAGATGCAGATGCTATGACACTTGACGAAATCACACCACTGCATATTGCTGCTGGGCGTGGCATGGAATCTATAGTAGCTCTGCTACTGGCTGCAGGTGCTGACCCGAGAATGACCAACTATGAGGGCGAATCACCACTAGATGTTGCCACTTCACCTCAGGTGATTACTAAAGAAGCCCTTTATTTCAAATCTTTCAGGTGAAGAATATGTAACTTGCAAGATGATTTTACTCAAGGTTAATCTCTATTACAAACATAAGTAGTTCATTGACTGTTAAAAAGCAGGCAAACAACTATAGATCCGTCTTACTTGTTTTCAAGCTGCATACTTGCACATTTAATATATAAAAAAAACACTTGAAGGCAGGTCTTGCGCTATGACCTTCTACTAATAAAAACACAGAACACAAGCACAAGTGTTTTTGTGTGGTTGCCAACATATAACTTTTGTGAACAGGATGTTATTTTGCTACTAGTACAGTAGTTGATTATTCTCTGTATTTTGTAAACCTTACACTATTATTGTTGGTGTCTTCCTACAGATATGTGAGATGGTGAAGTTCAATTGTTAAGTAGCACTGAGATGATATGTCAAGGATGTCCAATTGAATGCAATAACTCAGAGATTGTTTTCAACATACCCGGATGTAAAACTGTAGAACTTCTATACAAGCCTACAGATTTCTTAGTCTATAAGATCCATACACAATATGTAAATAGCAATGAGACTCAGAGATTCTTTATAAAGCTAGACAAGAAATCATGTAGAGTGTTTCCCTTGAGGTGTTCAGGAGGGAATAAGGTCACATGGTGGTTTTTACAGGGTTGGAAATTTAGGACCCCCTAAAATAACGAAACAGAAATAACATCAAAACTGATTGATGCTCATAGATCATACATGACTCCGTTTGAAGCTTATAATTTAGGTTTTTCAAACTACATACTGGTATGTTTCTTTTGCTGTTATAGATCTGCATGTTGACCTTTTGTAGTGCTGAAAGGATAATATTTTGGTTTTCACTTAGGGAAATAGAACTGAAAATATTTCAGTGGTGGTTCTTTTATTTAGAGGTTCCGAAATTAAAGTTATGGTAACATTATTTTAGTTGTTTTTAATAGTGCAGTACATACTGTATGTTCTTCGTGCCTGTTTAATTACTCAAAATGCTACAAACAAAAACACAAACTTATTGAGCTAATAAAATTGTAATTACAGAGAAATGTTCCTTGATTTCTCTCAAGCAAGAGGCATAATCAAACTGTCACAACAGAAATGCTGCTAACATTCTCAGTTGTGGTTTTAGATCTGATAGCCACACTGTTTTACAAGGGACTGAAATTTAAGATTAAAAAAAAAAAGAAAAAAAAAAAACGATGCATACTAGTTAAATGGCTACCCTCAAGGAGGGACTGTTACATTTTGCATGAAATAAATATGTGATTCAGTTCAATTTTGTTTTGTGTGTGATATTGGGAAACCATTTACCCTGACACAGACTTCATTTTGACCTAGTAGTGGTTGTTTGTACTTGTCCTCCTAAAGACCAGCATTCCCTTAGGTCCCCTTAGACTCCTCTAATTAAGAACTTGACCATTCGGCAGTTGAAGTGGTGTTCCTATTTGCGACAAGTTTTTCAGGGCATTCATCGGTTAACATTTATATTACTGAGTGAAGAATGATCATCGCAGGAAATTTCCAATTTAAGGAATTGGAAAGAAGAAGCCTGCAAAAATCAGGGCTTCAATGGGATTCGAACCCGTGACCTCCGCGATACCGGAGCAAATGCAAATGCTTTTCCAATTCCTTAAATTGGAAATTTCCTGCGATGATCATTCTTCACTCATCTACAACCGCAGTTCAAATATGAATTACTTCATATATACTTCACATCATTTCACTCCTCACGGGAAGATATGAACTCAATTGACCTCGCTCCCAATGTGTGGCTTCATAGCTCAGTTGGTAGAGCATCGCACCAGTATCGCGGAGGTCGCGGGTTCGAATCCCATTGAAGCCCTGATTTTTTCAGGCTTCTTCTTTCCAATTCCTTAAATTGGAAATTTACTGCTATGATCATTATTCACTCATCTACAACCGGAGTTCAAATATGAATTATTTCACATATACTTCACATTTATATTACTGTCTGGCAAGGTAAAGAACCTGCCCCGACCCCCCCACCCCTTGTTACGTTCCTATCTTAGCTTTTTAGCCATATATGTGCTGTCTCGAAGCATTGCATCTGGAGTATTGCCTGGCATGTGGATTGTGAGTTTTGCCATTTTGGGCGAATGGTTCGTTGGGAGGAACCTCACTCCCAAAACGGCTGGAAATCGAGCCTAACATGGCTATGGCTTTTAAGGAAATTTTTCATAACTGTACCACGCTTTTATTCTGACAAAATGAAATATTGACCCCTCCACTCCAAAACTAACTTACAACAAACATTTGAGTCCGGAAAAGGAGTATGGATTTTAGTGGCCGGTTCTGAAAGTAGGTGTAGATAATGAAGTCAAACTAGCAGACCTGTCAATGATTAAAGCCCCGGCCAAACAATCGCAACATATCAACACAAAATGTCGCAACATTATTGGCCCAGCATTTGCAAGCTCCGACCAAACGATCCCAACATTTCAGCACAACATATCGCAACATTGTTGGGCGCAACATGTTGCACGCGTTTGGCCACCCTGTTGCGACGTGTTGCGACATGTTGGGTATTGAAAATCGAACTAGTGCGATGTTACACGAACCTGGCCAAACGACTACAACATCATGCAACATCTACAAACGTTGCATGAAAAATTTGACCAATTTCAAATTTAAGCCAACAACACCCAACATGTCGCAACATGTCGCAACACATCGCAACAGGGTGGCCAAACGCACGCAACATATTGCGCCCAACAATGTTGCGCCCAACAATGTTGCGACATGTTGGGTTGAAATGTTGCGATCGTTTGGCCGGGGCTTAAAAGCCCTACATCCTAGTTCAACAAACAAAGTGAGATGTAAGACAATTCAAGTTCACATACACGGAAATTTTACGCGCCACAATGATCGTGGGCTCAAGCTTTCTGATGCAAGAAGAAATTTTCCTCGAAATTTATTTACCTGGATGCCGGTAGTGCATGGTTTTTCCAATTCTCCAAAGGAGAGGAAAAGTTATTCTATTTCCTAAAATTTTCAGAAGTGTCAGGACAAACGTTTTGAGCATGGCGGCCTCTAGTGATGAAGGTAATAAGGAGAACGTGGCTAATGGAGAAGCCGAACAAATCGTGACAATGGAAAAAGTAGTTGCAGCGGACAACAAGGGAATCGATTACGACAAGTTGATCAGTAAGTGCTCGCTTCCGTTTCTGTTTATTGTCTTGTCGCTGATAATGCTATTAAATGCCCAAGGTAAGGTCCTTAATTTAAGAAAACAATTTCACCGGTGCAGTAGACGTCGATCTTTAATCAATAGGTAAGCTTATTAAAGCATACACGAGGTACATGTAATGCAGCAAGGGGAGAGGGACGGGTAAGGGGTAATTTTGACCCAGTCTGAAAAATAAAAGTGTCACCCCGCACCATTCCCGAACCCTTTCACCCATAAAATGATGAAAAATAGCTTCAAGTGCTATAATTAAGACTTACGTTTATGATCAGATTTTTCTCATTTGTTCTATAAAATTTAAAAATGGCATGGGTTAGTAAGGAGAATTTATACCAGATCTGGCAGAATAACCATTTACCAATGTCAGATCAGTCAGTTGAACAGATGGACGGTCAGATGGGCCATGCATCTGGTTAACAACTGTAACTACTGTTGGTAGTCACCTCATCCTACAAAGACCAATGATAAGTTTTGGCCTGATGAACCACTTGTAGACTCCTTTTTTATATTGTAATTTAAGGCAAAGAAACTTCAACAGTGAATAATTGACTTCGCTGCCAGAGCAGGGGGAGAAGCAAGAAGGTATAACACTGGCACAGACATAAAGAGTCTACTCCTTCCTTGTTAAATAATAAATAATAGATTTCTATAGCACCAGTATCATAATGTTCAAAGGTGCTTTACAATAATTATCAGCGAAAATCTAAAAAAATAATCTGAAAATTAAAAACATTAGTTTAAAATAAATTGCAAGAAGGCTTTTTTGAAAAGAAACTATTTGAGTCTAGTTTTAAAGACGGACACAGACGAACTATTTCTTATTTCAAATGGTAGAGCATTCCATAGTATTGGTGCTGCCATGGAGAATGATCTAACGCCATATGTTTTCAAGTTATAAGATGAAGTTAGAGAAAATTGTAGCAACCATTTGATACTTGGTTAATTGTTTTTGGTACTACATATGATCCACAGGACAGTTTGGTTGTTCAAAGTTGGAAGACCGACACAAAGAAAGGATTCAAAAATTGACAGGGAAACCACCTCACCATTTGCTAAGAAGGGGTGTGTTCTTCTCTCACAGGTGAATTTTCATTTCCAGTGGTTGCGAGAGGTTTCTGTAAGTTTTGGAACCAACAATAAAAAACAGTTAAACAATTAAAAAAATGGAAACTGGTGAGTCTTTTATGGGAGTTACTCCTTAAAAATCATTGACTACTTATTGATCTTAGAAAATTATGTGTTAGCTTATCAACATATAATTTCTCTGTACTAATTTAACACCTTGTGTAGACGATTGGTAATGAGAAGAAAGAAAATGATCGCATGAGGGATACATGTATTATGATCTTGTTTATTACCAAATTCTCGGTATCTATCTAAATAAAAATGAATGTTTGACATTAGAAAGTCTTGGAATAGACAGATTCAGCTTATGTGTTTAACATACTTGTTACGTCCCAAGTCAGACCATGTGATGATTCACTGGAAGGTTACAACTGTGCAATTTGTCTGAGGCAACTGATTTTATGGGAGTATGTGCAAATTAACAAATTGAATGTGGTTTAGCGTTGTCTGTACTCTTACCAACAACAATATGCGTTATCACAGTGGTCAAAATGTTGTGGACTCACGAGGTGCACCACAACAAATTTTAAGCACTGTGATGACGCATATCATTGCTGATAAGAGTATAGACAACGCTAAACTACATTCGATTTGTTTTTTTCCACAATATTAATGTCAAAGAAGATGTTTTTTTTTTTCACAACGCGAGCTGAAAAAGGCATTGTATGACACAATGATGTGAGCAGCGTTGTCTGGACCCTTACTGACAATGGCAAATTAGCCAATCAGATTGCAAGATTAGTAGCAATTGTGGTAAATCGTCACATGATCTGAATTGATTGGCAATAAAGATATAAATACGTTAGCTGAGTCTGTCTATTGGCAGCGCTTACTTTCAATATATTAAATAAATATTCTTTGTATTGAATGTTTCTAGGGATCTTGACTATGTTCTGGATATGTACGAAAAGGGAAAGCCATTTTATTTGTATACTGGACGAGGTCCATCCTCAGAAGCAATGCACATGGGACATCTGATTCCTTTCATCTTCACAAAGTAAGCTACTTGATTGTTCTCCCATTAGTAACTGTTATTGATTATCAAGTCACATCGTTTATTTTGAAGGAAAAAAAAACTTTTTGTGAATGTTCCCTTATTTTAAAGTAATAAAAAAAATTCTTTGCTCATGTTAATTTTAGAAACAGTCGAAACTCCAAGTCTTTTTGAACTGTAGTAACTTAACTGTGATGATAATTAATTATAATTGAACATGAAATGAAAGATACCCAAATTATGTTTAACAATAGGTACCACAGGTTTGGTATTTTGGAGCTTTGTAATGTTTGTCTCAAATTCTTGCATGGAATTTGGATGTCTTTTTAGATGCATGATGTGTCAGATAAGGTCTTTTCCAAGGTTTTGAAAAATTTAAGGTATTGGTTACAAGACAAAGTGTGTCACCATCTATAGGTTGAAGTCTTATTCCTTAGGTGCGGGGGGGGGGGGGGGGGAGGTCCTTGGCCTTCTTAATTCTCTTGTGCACTTGGAAAAGTTTGCTGTGCGTCAAGAATACACTTTCTTTTGTTCTTACAGTCCCAGTCCTTATAGTTATTGTTGTTTACGATGGGTATCCTTAAACTGAGCTGAGTTGATCAACTTTGATAGTTGTCATAAGACCATGTCCTGGACTAACCATTAGTTCATGAATTGACATCTTGATGTTACACTGACCCTTAATATTATAATCACTTTCCTCTGTCTATCCTGCTGACTTTCTGAACTTTAGGGGCCAGATTCATGCAGCTCTCCCAAGTTAAGATGTATCCTAAGTGTTGTTTCCTGGCAACAAAATAATATGCTTTTGTATGCGAACAATTACATAACTTATGAGACATCTTAATCTAGAAGGCCTTGGGAATCTTGTCCTCATGTTTATAACTAGTGGAGAGATTTATTCCTTCCAATTTAGATATCTACAGGATGCCTTCAATGTACCCTTGGTGATCCAGCTGACAGATGATGAAAAGTTTTTCCTAAAGGATTTGGAATGTGAAGAAGCACACAGGCTGGCTTATGAAAATGCAAAAGATATTATCGCTTGTGGCTTTGATGTAAAGAAGACTTTTATCTTCTCTGATATTGATTACATAGGGTAAGAGGAAAATTAGCAGACTTTACCAGAGGAAATAATTTTAATTAATCATCTGCTTTCAAAGTACTGCTCCTTGACAAGCGTGTTACTTAGTTGTTCCAGAAAATCTAGATATATATGCCTCTGACCTTGAAAGGTTGATCTGGTTTGAGGTTTGAATCCTCCAACCCCTTTGGAAAACACTCCAGGTTTACTACATACTTTTCTCAAAACATTTTGAAACCCCCTCTCCCTCAGAATTTTTGATAACCAGTTACTTGGGGTGGGTGTGGATATTTTCTGATAATAACTATGCATCATGGAATTGTTTTATATTTAGTAAGGATGTTTCTTCACTTTAGGAGAAATTCAAACAATGATGAGGTCTGTATCAAATATGTATAAAAAATATTTTTCAGGTATGCAATATGGATTTAGGTTATTTATAAGTTAGTTCTGAAAAACAGATTTGCATTTTTTTCTTTATCAACTTTAAGGAGCAGCTCAGAATTTTATAAGAACATCATCAAGATACAGAGATGTGTGACATACAACCAAGTAAAAGCCATCTTTGGATTTGGCGAGAGTGACTGTATAGGTATGCAGTGCTGCTGTTTGTTGTGTTCTTGTAATTCCTTTTCCAAGAAGATCAAAGTTTGCATGTTGTAAGAGGGTCAGCATACATCATGAATGTGCATGATGAAAGTGTTGAATATTTGATGAGGCACAGTGAACCAAGTTGAGCGTGATCTGTTAACATTTTATTTTCCTTTGCTGTACTGTTGTACTTTATTTTTTTTAAAACCCCTTTTTGGCTCACTTTGATGATTTTTGTAATTCAAATATTCAGTCGGCCTTGAGTAGTCTAACTTACTGGTAAATAATTTGTCAAAAATGAATTTCTGTAAGTCTGACACTAAATTATTATGTGTTTCAGGTAAAATAGCTTTTCCTGCCATCCAAGCTGCCCCATCTTTTAGTCATTCGTTTCCTCACACGTTTGGCAGCAGAAAAGATGTGCCGTGTCTTATCCCTTGTGCAATAGATCAGGTGAGAATCTTAGTTGAGAGAGTTGCATTGTCACCCTGACCCAGAGGTTTAGTTGTCTTATTCCTGGCCATGTCAAATTGTGTTCTTCTTACTAAAGACAAGCCGTGTTCCTGTCACAGTGTCCCTCTCCATCCATCCACTGGCAATTTCTTGGGCATGTAATTAACAGCCTTCAGTCAGTGGCTGTAGTATGCTACTTTATGTTGCAGTTGAGGGAGATCTGGATTTACGCTGGCTGGAATTATTATTTTTGTTGTGTTCTGAATATTCTCCCCTTGCCTTACTCCACCCAGGAATATGGGCCACCAGTTACCTTCTGCCTCTGTTTCAAAACGAGTCTTTGTACAAAACCCTTCTAATGAAAATAAGTTTGATTTACATGAAAATGAACCTGGAGGGAACTCATTTTCATATGAATGGTTTCGCATGAAGATTCATTTTGACACAGAGGCTAAAGGCAATTCAGAAATGTCCTATTTGTTGAGGCCACCTGACAAACAGCCTGGGGGAGGGGAAGGGGGTTGTCTCTATAGACTAACATTCTATTCAGTGGAGTAGCAGTTACTGTTTGACTAGTACTTGATCATGGCGTTATTAATGTTTGTGTTTTTTTTAATTTAACTCCATGTTCAGGGTTTTAGTAAGTGGAATACTTTTCCTGAGCCAATAGCACTTATCATAATGATTGTTCTTTTTGCATTCGTAGGATCCGTACTTCAGAATGACGCGAGATGTGGCTCCACGACTTGGTTGTCCAAAGCCATCTCTGATATTTTCCACATTCTTTCCTGCTCTGCAAGGTGCAAAAACAAAAATGAGCTCAAGTGACCCAACCTCTTCAATCTTCCTCACTGATTCCCAGGCTCAGATTAAAAAGAAGGTATTGGATAGTATCATTCAATAACTTATTTACTCTTTTGATGTGTTATTAAGTAAACATAATTTGAACCTTTGGGCAGACAAAGCGAGTAGCTGCCAAGTTGTTGATTTCTTACATAGTCCTGAAGAGATCAAAGAACGATTATTATATATGAAATTGTTTTACAGGTGAATAAGTATGCCTTTTCTGGTGGTCGCGATACTGTAGAAGATCACAGGAAATATGGCGGAGATGTGACAGTGGATATTGCTTACCAGTATCTTACCTTCTTCTTGGAGGACGATGAAAAACTAGCTCAAATAAAAGAGGTTGGTTCTTTGAGATAAGTCAGAGTGCTGTATCTATATTTCCTGCTACAATGGTTTTGGTATAGAATAGAGAGTTTCTTTTTTTCAATTGAGTGTTGTAAAACCTAAACCAAACCAGTTACTTACAAATTACACTGTTCAGCCAATCTCAAACGGTAGAAAAACCATTGAAACAAAACCAAAGTAATTGCAGGCCTGATTACTTTCATGTATGGCCTAATGGTTAACATGTTGGACTCCTGGTCAAGTGATCTGGTTTTGGGCCCCTGGTATAACTCCCCTGGTATCAATAGAGCCATTTATATGAAGTAAAAAAGAGGTGGTTTACACAAGTGGCGGCTTACTCAAGATGCAAACTGGACTATTAATTTTTTTACAAGTGCAGCTTATGTAAGGTACCAAGTGCTTGTTTAAATGGTTCACAGCTTATTTCTCACTAATGCCTTGCTTTTGCCTTGTGCTCTAGAGACGTGAATGGGTTAAAATGTACCATTTATTAGTAAGTTTGTGTCTTATGTAAGCAGCAGCTTGTTTGAGTCGCAGCTTTTTTCTTTGTATAACTGGCATTATCATGTTGTATTCTTGGGTAAGATGTTTGACTCTAACAGTGCCTATTGCACCCAGAAATACATCACCTGAATGGGTACTGGACAGGTGAACTGTGGGGTACTGGTCAACTGTTGGCACAACCAAACAAAATTCTGTAGCTGATGATATAAATGGCACACACGCATCTTTAGGTCATACCTGTCCAACACATGTATTATAAACTGCTATCAACTGCTGACAGAGGGATAAACTGTGATTTGCTACTAGCCTGTCATTACCCTAGTTGCTTTATCCTATGGGACCTGCTGTAATCTTTAGTGGTACGCATAGGCCACTTTCACGATGGTGCAGACCATACTTAAAGACCCAGTATTGACCATCATGCTTTTCGCATGTCTGTTTTTGTTTTGGTTAACAGGATTGCGAGAGTTCTATTGCTCATTATGCTCACAGTTTGCAGACTGCCTCCTGGCCAAAACTGGGTCTTTAAAGTTACATGGTACCTTAACATGTACCTTACAGTAGATTAGGTTTTAAGCAGATGGCCAAAGCTGCAAAGTTGGTGCAGTTAATTTTTCAGTCCAGATGTTGTTAATATGAAGAAAGTTACCAGGTGAATTTATTGGAGTAAACATAAGATAACTTTTTCCTGTTGGTGGCAGTCTTAGTGAAATCCCTGAATTTGTTCTTGGCTTATGCATGATGGTAACATTACTTTCTTCTCTTTCTTGTCAGGACTATTCCAGTGGTAAGATGCTTTCAGGGGAAATCAAGAAAGAACTCACTTCAGTTCTACAGCCATTAGTTGCAGAACACCAAGAAAGAAGAAAACTAGTCACAGATGAAGTTGTTAAAGAATTTATGACTCCAAGAAAATTAGAATTCCCTGGTCTTAACTCCTAAGCACAAACCTGACAGTAAAAATATTGTTGGTAATAAAGACTTTAATTTAGAAATGGGCCACCACATGCAGTGGGTTATAATTCTTATACTTGAGGTGGAGAAATACCTCTCTTGTTTTGTGCTTAGTTCTTTCTTTGTTGAAGAATTTCTAAGATTTGACAGGAAAATTCAGATGATGTAAACTTACAGATATCTGTGTAGTTAGTTGTTCCTCATGTACAAACTGACAGAACCAAGGTATGACCCATCACTGATATGTGATTTTTTGAGAAGCTTTGTCACCAGTATTTCGTTTCTTTGGGGTTAAATTTTAGACATCTTTCAAGTGTAGAAGACTTAATATAAGAACGTCAAGAGAGAGATGCCTGAAAAATGGCACAGTTGGATCTCTTGTCAGCAGGCACCCTTGGGACCTAAACAGAAGGTGACTGCTTAGAAGTACCCAATCATCTGAGCTGACACAAAGTTTTTTATGCATAACAGGCATGTTGTTACTCATTATTTTAAAATGCCTGGTTGGTGGAGTAGCCCAGATCCAAACCCGCAACCTCGTGTGTTGGAGGCAGATGCCGAACCACCCACCTGAGCTCTACTGTAACCCAACATGGTTTTTCATGTTCTACAGGACATGCACCAAAGTGAGTCCAACACGCTGCTTACCCTGCAGTTGGACATATTTCAAATACATCTACAATTAGACTATACACATGTCTAACAAAAGTGCTTTTAATTAATCATCGTAATTTCTCTACACATTCATCATCGTTAAAGTATTTAGAGTTCAGAGAGTAAAAAATTTAGATCAGAATATTTAAAAAAATGATGCCTAGGTACAAAATAACCTGATTTTACAGTACTGTTAGTAATACAAGTTACAGTATTTGACTGCGTTACAGTATTTAGGGCAGTGATACTCTTACTGTGCCTTTCAATAACACAAATTATGCTCAGGTAATGGTTTCCTGTTTTGCTGCCATCAGTGATCTCAGTGCACCTCTCAAGAAACAGAGGCTTACTTCAACATGTTAGAAAGGTCATATCTGTGGGTTGTGATTCATTGGTAGATTTCATTTCATTTTGTTTGTTTCATTTTTTCAAGGGTTATTGGATGTCGTAATTATGATTGACAGCAGCCAAAAATGTAAATTTTAGTTAGTATTGAACTTCAGGGTTTATGAGTTATTCAAAGGCACAGTAAAGTAGAAGACCTAAGTTGTAATAAAAGGTAGAGTGAAGTTCAGAGCATTTCATCAATATGAATTACACTTTTGTGTTGTGGTGTGACTATAAGCAATAAAAATAGTTATCAATATCTTATTTTTTATCTTGGAAATAATTTGCTCATTCACTTCCTACCAAAGATGTTAAAATAAACAGAAACTACCACAGAAAGTACTTCTTGACAGCTCATATCAGGCTTCACCATGTAGTACAAAATTAGAACCGGAAAAAGAGAGCATAAAATAGTGTGAAGTGTTTTCACAAGCAAACACTGGTTTGTGCTATATTTTTCCCATTCTCAGCCTGTGTAGCAAATCTTTTCTCTCTGAACACCCCCTGCTCCATAGATTTTATGCTCTTGCCTTATATTTGGCATGACCAGCTGGTGAGAAATTCTTCAGCCATTTGGGAATGCTTCCTATGCAGGCTGCCCCATTCGTATAATTACAGTAACTGAATTTGTCCACAAAAGATAAGACTGAGTCATTTCAGTCCCTAAATACAATGCAACTAATGGTGGAATGTTTCCAGTTGATATCTGGGTTAACCATACTGCTATGATCATGGTCATCTCACGAGTCCCCATTGTTTAAAGGACCCCAGAAGAGCTGGTTAGCAAGCCACTTCATTGCTGTTATCCTCTTCCTGTGACTTCTCAAAACTCTCTTGTTCCTCAGCTGAGTCTCGTGACTTTTGGTTCAAACAGTCATTGATTTGACCAATAAGCTCTGCACTGATGTTATTCTCAAACAACACCAGTTCTTGCATTTTAGTGGGGTAATTAGCAATGACAGCGAAAAACACTTCCCCTCCCTTCTCACCCACTCCACACCCTTCCAAATCAACTCTCTCAAGCGTTGAGTTTGCTGCCATGGCAACAGAAAGCACTCCAGCCCCATAATCACCAATGTTGTTGTAGTCAAGGTAGAGACTTTGAAGCTGTGAATTTGCGGCAATAGCAATGGCAAGTTGAGTCCATCCTTGTGGGGACACATCCTGGTTTGCCGACAGTGTAAGCTCTATAAGACCCTTTCTTCCTTCACTTGAAGGAAGAAGGGTGCAGATTTGTCTGATTCCATCATCCCCAAGTTGGCAGTCACCAAAGTCCAGAGACTGAAGTCTTGGATGAGCTTGAAGTGCAGGCATCAGACATTCCAAACCTTCATCTCCAAGCGATGTACCGTGCAAGCTAAAACAAAATAAATGTTTCAAACAGTATTATTTACCGGAAAATTTTCAAATTAAAACAGTATGGAAGTGGTGATCAAATCGAAATTATTAATAGTGGTTGGGAACTTGCTGCTACATATTTTTTGATGCATACAACAACAAAAAAAAGGAACACGGTTCAAGTTTAAGCAGCCACTTACATTCCGGATTCATACCTTTCAAACAGACTACAGTGGAAATTGAAACTTATGGGCCATATTTCATAGTTTTGCCAAAAATTGGGCTTTGATTTCTCTTGTTTCTGATTAGCTTTATTTAATTACCACAAATACAGAAACACTTAGAACGTATTACAAATAAGACAATCAAAGTTATATATACTGTACTTAGAAAATTGACTTCGATTGAAGCGGATGCAAGGTATGTAAGTTTAAGTAAGCGTGATAAAACAAATGGAAGTGAATACTTACAACAACGAATTAAGACCTTTATTGGCCACCAAAGCTTCAGAAAGCCATTTGATTCTGTGCTTGCCATTACAGACTCCCAGGTTTAAATTGAGCTGAGCCAACGATTCACATTCTTTCAAACCTTCCATCAACCTCTTGAAGTCATCGTCGTGAACGCGACAACCACGCAAGGACAGAATTCGAATGCTGTTGTCATTCAAGCATTCGCAAATTCCTTTCACTTCTGCTTCCCTCAGCTCCTCGCCAGTTATTTGCAGCGTTCCTAAAAGCATAGCTGTTTGTCTGATGGAGAGTATGCAAAGCTATCAGGGGTGTTATTGCAGCAGATTCGTCTTTCTTCACAACCTTCTAGCTTCGATCGCCATAGTTACAAATCACTCGCAAGGCTCTGCAAGCGCAGGCAGGCGCGTTGCATTCATATCACTTAGCAAGGATCTGGGTCCTAGCATAAGTCAGAATGAAAGGGAATTGAAATGGGAAACGATACGAGTAATTACTTTTTGCAAGCTAGGGTAAGGTGTTTTTCCTGAAAAACTGGGGAGGTGACGTGGGGCTAAGGGGAAAGTGGAAAAGGAGAGGAAATTATTCCGATTTTTTGGGTAGGAGTGTATCCCTGTGGTTCTCAGAACAGTTGCCCTGTTTTCCACCCCTGTGATCCTATCCAGACCTGTTCGGGGCTGGCATTCGTATTATTTAATTTTAACAGCCTCGTTGAAAAGCGTTCTCTATTTCAGACTGAAAATACAACAGTACCTCTAACTCACGTCACAGGCCAAATCAGCTAAATAACTGTGGGCCATCTAGGTAGGCACATACTTTAGCTCAAACTAAAGAGTACGGGCCGTGCGTAAGACATGCTTAAGTCAAATCCACGACCTGGAGAGTCAGTTACCTGCTACTGGGTATTACTTTATAACCTGCCATTACTTTCTACGGTTACCTTACTTCAGACGTAAAAATCCTTTTAAAAAATAGCATTTAGTCCCAAATCTATGTCTAGACGCGGGGGAAGGGGGAGGGGGGGGGGGGGAGTGGCTCCCATATAAAAAGAACAGGGTGCTTACCTCTAAGACAAACATATAACTTCGAAAAGGATAGATGATGATTGACTAATTATTAATATTTATGTATTTTAATATTATTCGTTCTATCGAACTTCCTCTCGTGTTTCTATTTAACAACTGTTACATTATGAGGTCGACATTTCCAATACGCATAGAAATGATAAATCTACTAGTCCTAGTCTAAATCTGCTAGTCGTTAAAAAACTTCATTTAAGACTTAATCAAAACTCTGACAAAATTCTCGAACGTGATTGGCTATCAGCAGCCCGATTTGAGCATTAATTGGACAGTGTACGCGTCATGCTTGTAATTGGACAGCACGCGTCATTTTGCGCGCGCTCTTGCGGTGCACTTTGTTGAGTAAACTGCTGTGTTTTTCAGCATTCATAACGACGTTTAATCGTTCAGCGCTCAATCGATAGTTTGTTCGTTTCTCGAATTTTGTCATAGTTTTGATTAATTGGTAACAGGACATCGTGTCGTCCAATTCAGTCTGTAATCATACTCGTGATTAACAAATCAGACTCCCGCTTCGCGGTCGTCCGATTTTGTTAATCACTCGTATGATTACAGACCGAATTGGACTCCACTCAGTCCTATTACCATTATTTATCGACACTTCGAAAACGAAAAGAAACGGCCGCCATTTTGGTAACAACCTCACACTGCTAGGCTACTCGCTATCTACAAGAGAATAGATAGTGAGTAGTGTAGCCAACAAGAGAACGGCATTCGTAATAGGCTAGTAGATTTATAATAATAATAATAATAATAATAATAATAATAATAATAATAATAATAATAATAATAATAATAATAATAATAATAATAATAAGTATAGGTAATCATACGATTTCGAGTTCAATTTGGAATTAATTTGCACGAGTGAGTTTTCAAAAAGCTGAAATTGCACGAGCCGCTTCGGCGAGTGTAATTTCAGCTTTTTGAAAAACTCACAAGTGCAAATTAACTCCAAATTGAACGAGGAAAACCGTATGATTACTTATTAATAATATAAACATGAAAAAACTCGCGCGGAGGAAGTGCCGGAAGATCTTTCTTGAAACCATTTTTTCTCATTTGAGAAAACTTTTTTCAAAGTTTCAGCACAAAATTTTCGTCATCATTTTACGTGATATTATTTTCTTAGAAAAGTTCCTATTGTCTTTCAGTCAATCATAATCCAGAATTTCGATGTGTAATTTGCACTGGTGTTACACTTGAACTGCACTGCTCTTAGCCAATCAGAATCGAGTAATTTTTTCATGTGTATTATAATAATAATAGTAATAATAATAATAATAATAATAATAATAATAATGATAATGATGATGATGATGATTGGTTCATTGGATTATCTGCGTCCTTTGTGATTGGCTAGAGCGGTTAATCTGGTTTTGGTTTTACATTTAGTTGAAAACCACTCTAAACAAATTTATCCCAAGTGAGAGGTCGGTAATCGTAGAGCATTGAAACTTCCTCTCTCATCTATGCGCTATGCTCGATTGTAACAATAAATGGTTATTTTTTCATTGTCTGGTGCGCGTGTAGAAGAGTTCTATTCAGCACCTTGTACATCCCTTCCTAAAAAAACTCTTTATTTCGGGAAAAGGGACAGAAAAGAGCAGCTGTGCACGAGTCGAGTTTCTGAATCTTTATTATTTCTTTGTTGATGAATTCTTGTTTACAATTTCCCTTTTGTCTTAAATAAGTTTAATTAAGTTACAACAAACTTTCGAAAACATCTGGGCATTTGGAAGCAAGTTTCGAACGTCGACACCAAAAACATGAGACTGGGAACGAGGAAGCATTTTTAAGTCAGCTTGACGGTGCCACGAAGATACATAGTGCTGTTTAGTAACTTCGCTGGCCAAAACTGTGGGTTAAAGGTCTTAGACCAATCTTGTTCCCAGACGTCACTAGTCTTTCGTTCAGCACCAAGATCTCTGGGCGAGATCGGAAGGCGAGCAAGCATTAGTCACAGCGGTTGCTCTTTCTCTACGAATGTTCAGATACCGTTTTTTATTTGGACGCATGCGCATCAGAAACCAGGATTCTCTGAGGTTTGCCTAGAGCTAGCGTGCTAAGGGAGTTCGATCACCGACGCCCAAAACCGCGGGGGCTCTGGAGACGAGATTGTTGACATACTCCTAGCCTTTCGAAACCGGTCTTAACACGCCAAACAAAGAAATACAGCTTCCTTTAGGTTTTGATGTTAAAACGTCCAAAACTGAGATTTCTCTGAGCTGTCACAAAGTCTAATGATAAGTTTCCTGGTAACAGCGCCAAAATCAAGGCATTTACTCTCACTTTGACCATCATCCAACATCACAACGCCATCAACTTGTTTCCATTTCTAAAATTAGAGACAGTTACATACAACATGTCAGTGTTTTATTCCATGTTAATAACATCTTGATCCTTTTGCTTGCACTTCAGTTTCTTAACGTTTGCATAGAGTTAGCTAACTATAGAACTATAGAATCTTGTGCTTGCACTTATGCTGTCATTGCTAGTGAACACCAGGCTTTAGGTAAAACAAAAGATGGCAAACCCTCCCAGTGTTCTCAACAGACATTTGAGAGGATGAGAAAGATCAGTGAAAAGACATAAGCTGCAGGCAAGTGTTGGTACTTTCTCAATTTTTTCACCCTCCCATTCTACAGTTCTTTGATTAGTGATCACACCTTTGTGGTGTTAACTTTGTTGTGACAAAAAATACTCTGCTTTTTTTAAAACGTAAATTATCATGTTATCATGCTGACTACTTGCTGAACTGCTAAACTCCACCTTGATCTCGCAGTTGGTTATATTTCACAGAATGGCCTATTTGTGTGGCCAATTGTGTTCATAATGTTAAGACTGACTTGGAAACCACTCCCCCAATATCAGCGGGTCTAAAACGCAGGTCACGGGTCATTGTTTTACCAATACTGGAACAACCCTAACCCCTTCCTAATGCTAACCTTAGGCCTACATACTACACTAAGACAATGTTTAAGCTTAAGGTTAGTATTAGTAAAGCATTAAGGCTGTTTCAGTATTGGTAAAAACAATAACAACCTGTGACCCATGACCCGTGCTTCAGACCCGCCACCCCAACATTACTGAATTGTATGTTTCAGGAAACATCCATAGTCCCCATTCCAAAGTAAGGTCATTGAAAATTCAGCTGAAGAGGAGGGCCTTCATAAACCAACATTTTTAACGGAAAGCACATTTAAAGCTAAGCTAGCCCTGGAATTTCAAAAGGGGTGGATGAGTGGTTGAAACAAAAAAACTATCCATGGGAAGGGTACGGAGTTTTTGTGAACAATACACCTTGGGTGCGAGAGAAGGAGAAGTTTCAGAGGGAGCACAGCTACATTACATAAGTCGTGCTCCTAGCAAAAGAGTTCAGATTAGAACTTACAGTGGACACTTCTCACCTGTTGGCTGTCACTGTCATTGCAAGTTGCTGTTCTGACCAGACTTCCCTCTGAAGCATTAACGGCCCATAAGCACATGCTGATGACTTTGTTTTCGATTAGACCACCAGACAAATTTGAATCCCTGAAGCCCCAAGCCTATTGAAGAGATGCCGGAGACATTGAATACACCTTGGCACTTTTTTCAGCTGAATTAGTCAAATAACAAACATTTTCTATTGTAAAAAAAATGTCTGTGAAAGGAATGTACAGTTCACCTGATTTCCACCTTCGCCATGGCATTCATATAACTCCACGTCCTTGCCTATTGGTTGTTCCATTGAATCAATGCACATTCCATTAGC
Source organism: Orbicella franksi (assembly GCF_964199315.1). Taxonomy (NCBI): domain Eukaryota; kingdom Metazoa; phylum Cnidaria; class Anthozoa; order Scleractinia; family Merulinidae; genus Orbicella; species Orbicella franksi. The sequence continues at coordinate 8,723,343 of NC_138148.1, read as the reverse complement.
TCTTGACTTCACCTCATTTTTTCTATTTAGATAAAAAAGGTAACTGATCTGTAATTAAACCACATTTAAAAATCACCATTTCCTCTCATTGTAGGCATGCAATGTGTACAGAGAATTACTAGCCTGTTCCTGGTGAAAATCATTCACTGATCTTCAATAACCCTTGAGGATCTTCATGATGAACTTAATATCAAGTGAAAATAGATTTTGAAAAATAGTTTTTAGAGATTGATTCTTAGTTTTAAGAACAACTCCAAGTAATTAACCTCTTTTCCTAAGAAGCCTATTAAGTTTATCACAAGAAGGAAATACTCAAGAGAGAGGAAAAGAAAAAAGGTCATATGCAATATGGAATGTGACATGAGATCAAGGGCAAGTACATGTAGAAATTTCCATTCCTGATACTGCAGAGTGTTGTGTATGATTTTGCAAAGAATTTATTTGACAGTGGTGCCAATGTAATGTAACCAATGCAGCAAGCATGCATTTATTTGTTAAGGGTTTGAAGATAAAATCACTCAATCTCTTATCTAGTACCTTGGTGGCACACTTGGCATTGCAGGTGTTTCATCCTTTGTTTCATTCTCTTGAAGTGCACTCCATGTCACTACATCTTCTATTGTTTCCTCTCCAACAGTGGGGACCATTCCTCCATTTAAAGCATGCAGAGCTTCCATGGCCCTGTGACGTCGTTCTGAAAATTCCTTTGCTAAGCCATCAACCTTTTGATCTAAACTTGAAAAAGTCAAGTTGATGGTTTCATGGAGAGTCCTTACCACATCATTTGCAGAATTCTTGTCTTCATTCACTTTGGAACTAAAGACAAAATAGAAAGCTGGTTAGAGTTATGTGCTGTGTTTCTATCAAGTTTAACTACAAATCTGCTAGTGTTCTATCACAAATGTTGTTCTCTGATTGGCTACACTACTTAGTAACTATCCTGTGATAAATAGTGAGCAGCGTAGCAGTGTGCACTTGTTAACAAAATGATGGCCGCTTTTTATGTTTTTGAGGTACCTGTGAGGATTTAGATAAAGTTTTGAATGACTAGTAGATTTATCCTAAAACAATATATTGCTCACTCTCGATTTCTATGCATGACAGTTGACTTGGGCTGCACCCTCATCAACTATCATGTGATAGAAATCTAGAGCTCATAATCTAATTGTTCAATAGAAACATGAGAGGAAGTTTGGGAACACCAGAAATGCTGTGGGAACATGAGCCAACAGGCGCATGTATCCACAGTTTTTTCAAGTTCTCCTAATCTTTCACGAGTGTTTCTACAGTGTCTGTAACTCTATAGAAACACAGAGAATATGTCAATGATACTAAATGCTACAACTATTACAAAACTCGAAATGAAAACGCAGCGACTAAACATACTGTTTTTTAGTCTGAACTCTGCGACTGCTGAATGACAACTACGTAACTGACATGACCGATTTGAATATTAATTAGAACAGACTTGAATTCAAGCATGCAGTGTTTTGTTTGGACCGCATTAGTGTTAATGAAAAAGCATTTGCCAGAATAATACGTTTTCTACTTCTATTCAAAAACAATGTGACAAACAAAAAGAAAACAACTTCTCTACTTTGATCATCAAAATGCAAAATTTAATTATATTTGTACGCACCATTGCTACGTCAACAGCTTGTGCTAGTTCTGCGTTTCTATCGAGTTTTACTATAAATCTACCAGTTAATGTTCTATCACAGTTGCTGTTCACTGATTGGCTATGCTACTCACTATCTATTCTGTTGTAGATAGTGAGCAGCCCAGCAGTGTGCACTTGTCAACAAACTGGCCGCTGTTTCTTTGCGTTTTCGAAGTGTCTGTGAAGAGGATTTAGATAAAGTTTTGAATGACTAGTAGATTTATACTAAAACGATTAGCATATTTGCTCTTGATTTCTAAGAAATCTCAAGCTCATAATCTAATTCTTTGGTAAATAGAAATACAACTCTTAGTGTATGCTTTCTTTCAGGGTGTTTTCTATTATTATTGTTGGGAGAACTAGACTTCTTTAAGACCACTGTTTTATTAAGGTCTGACAGTAACAGTTGTTTTCTTAATCGTCACACACATGCAATACAGGCGCTCAAGACACAATGTTCAGGTGTGATGCCTGAATCCACAAGGTTCTTGCAGAATCCAGGAGATATTAAAAGAAGCTACAGAATAGTAAACTTAACATGTCAAGATACGGGGAATTCTCTAGACCTTCAATATCAAACTTATTTATAAGATTAAGTTGCTTAAAATAGAACTTTTCATTCATATTACTTTAATACCTTAAATTATCAATTTGTTCTTGGAAGGAACTTAGTGCTTCCAACTAAAATAAAAACAAAAGCAATTATTAAAACAACATACATTTCTGAGCTTACTTAGCCGGCTGGTTAAAAAAGTTTGTCTCCATGAACCTTTCCCTGTAGTTAGTTACCAGGCCTGCCCAGCACTAGATAGCTTGAAGAGTAAGTTCTGAGCATTGAGTCATAATTATATAAACAATGGCCTCTATTTGGAGTGGAAATATGCTCAGATATTTGTCAGCGGACATTATCTGTTTTGAGAAGTGAACAGTTGCTCAAGGAAAACTGTGAGCTTTGAGGAACAGATATTGTCCAAGGACAAATATCCGAGCATATTTTCGCCCGAAATGGAGACTATTGCGTTTATTATTATTATTCAAATCTTTTTTGCAATGCGAGCAGTTTTGAAAATTGTGATATTCTCCAGTTTTAGCTGGGAAATATTCAGTCACATGATGTGTTTAGACCAATCGGGCATGAGCAAAAATATTTGATGGATTATAAGATGCTATATTTACTTCTCCTCCCAGATGGTACCAGGGTGCAAAGAAAACTAATGCACTAGTCTGAAAGTCATTGTCATCAGCCCTACAAAATTACATCTCTTACGGTACTTATCTGTAATTTGAATTTCCTTGAAAGTTTGGACCTTGTGTACTTAAGATATCGGTCGGCTGAGTATTGGCTGACATGATTATTGACTACTGGTCGATAATTTTATTGACTTGGTGGATAGGTAAACTGAGTGTCAGTCACCATGTGACTGAACCTGCTTGACCATCAGTTGCCATCTTTTTCTTTCATTTTCCGAACATTTTCCCAAGGGGGACTGGTGAAGGTTGAGTCTATGAGTATAAAGGGCTACAATGCTATGGGAGGTGGGAGAAGTCAGGACAGGTAGCCTTATTCCCCAGGTACAGGGAATTAGGAGAAAAAAGAAAAAAAATGCAACATGGGGTTACCTTTTGTGACAGAAAAAGGACACTACCTGTAAAGGGTATGGGAAGCAAAAAGATCAGGAGCCAGTTGTTCAAAGGGTGGATAACTTTATCTACAGGTAAATTGCTACAGACTCATTTTTGTTAACAGTTTAGATGATAATGTAGTGATTTTTGCAGCTTTTGAATTCTAAATATTGGATGTAGTAAGTGTTGTATCTTGCTTTTATTATTGTAATTAGTTTTTTTAGCTTAATTAGGATAGATACAAAAATTGGAGCGATTTACAATAACAGGCCACTTATTAACACATCTCTCTAAAAGTTTGAAATTTTCCTTTGCTTTTAACCTCCTGTAAGCGACCACTTGACAGATAATGGAGTGAATAATGGATAATAAGGTGTCGTAACATTATTGTATTCCTGGCTAGTACAAGAAACGGAAATTTCTTGATGGGAAGAATCGGATTTTTTTCTCGAAATTGACTGCATTGGCATTGGCGCATGGGTTAAGCCTTGGCAGTTACCATATTCTAATGAGGAAAAATCTTGACCCATTATGGTCTGAGCTCTCCGTAAGTGACCACCTCCCATAAGCGACCACCTAGGCTTGACATTTTGGGTAGTCACTTACAGGGGAGTTCGACTGTAGAAACAAAAGGAACCATTCAAATTCAATGAGATGCAAATGAGTGGCCCAGTATTCAACAATCTAGCCCAAAAATTCATGAATGCTTTTCTTCTATACGCTGTTCATGTAAACGTTAAACTTTGATAAAGCTTTTACTAACTAACTTCCTCACTTAATTACTCTAGAATATTCATTGTTAGCTACAATCCGGGTGGGAATAAAATGAAAAATAAAACCAACCTCCCACAGTATCATTGTGCGCCAAACTTGTACGTGCTAAAACTGTTAGCGCCATTTTGTCCAGTGAAAACCTGTACTGAGCAGACACCCTTGGGACCCTCACTAGTGTATGCTTAATGCAGGGTGTTCACCCTAAGCAGGCTCTAACATATTGTGCAATAATAGTTAACTATTAACCCTTTTGTAACTCAGTGTAACACAGTGTACGATCAAAGACTGCTCATAGCACAATGTTCAGTCAGTCAGTGCATCAATCTGGAATAATCTACTTAGCTTTGAAACAATATCGATGAACAACGTTAAAGGAGTCTGAGCTGAGCTTTTAGAAGTAGAAAGCCCTCGAAGTGTCCGCTTATTGCAGGTTTTGTGCAACAAAATGGCTTAAAATTGATGTCCATGTCCACTTAATAGAGGTGTCTGCTTAACAGAGGTGTCCGCTGAATGCAGGTTTATTTTACAGTAAATGTAGGAGGAAAATTTTGGAACTCAAGCTGGATGTCTGCTTAATATTGGGTCCGCTTAATACAGGTTTCACCATAATTATAGGAAATGACCAGGGTTGTATCCTCCTCACTACGCTGAAGCCTTACAATTAAATATGAGTGGAAATACTTCTGACCTATTTATGTTTTTTTCATTATTTTCTAAACTGCTTTGTCGATTTTTTGCTTCCGGTCTTAACTTAAATTAAGAGGTTATATGTCGTATGTCAAGCATTTAATACAGGGAGTAAAAGAAAGCTGTCTTGTCGACTGTTATTTATGACGCTGTGGCTACACATCTGGCAGCCGGACAGGTTTCTTAAAATACTCCGTGTCTGGCAGTGAGACTTAGTGAGACTTAGTGAGACGTAAAATGAACGTTGACAGGCGACCCAAGAGGAATCGAACCCAGGTTGCCGACCTGGCAAGCGATACTGATGACCACTGCGCCACCTCAACCAGCAGGCAACATTTGGAATTTTTTAAGTGTTTATAGAGTTACCCTTGGCATTATTGAAAGCTAACCGTAAACAGGCTAACTGGAGAGCTATTTAGGCTAACCAGAGTGCTATTCAGGCTAACCGGAGTGCTTTTTAGGCTAACCGGAGTGCTTTTTAGGCTAACCAGAGTGCTTTCTAGGCTAACCGGAGTGCTTTTTAGGTTAACTGGAGTGCTATTCAAATGTTTTGACTGTCGGTTATTTTACAATAGTCTATGTTATAAATCCCGATATACTGGGTGCTGGGCTCACCAAAATAAGTATTCAGTCATATAGACCCTTTTCATAAATGGCTGCCAATTTAAAATTCTTTTGTATGTATTCAAATTAGCCTCACTAAACTTGTTTGGGAGTAAAAATTCTTTTGAATTATCGACTCAAGAACGAGGTTAGTCAGGCTAATTTTAATACTTACAAAAGAATTTACAGTTGGCAGCCATTTATGAAAAGGGTTTTATAAACAAGGATTTGACATTATTAACTGAAATTTTTAAGAAATAATTTTGACTGCCGGACATAGAGACACAGCGTATTTATGAAGAGGCGTGTAGCGTATAGAAAGCTGCTGCAAGTATAACAAGCCTTGTACACATAATTTAAGTTAGAGAAAGTACAAAGAGGACACATAACAATAAGTAAACTTTGATACCTGTAGTATCGATGACTCCTCTCTCCTCTGCAAAAACAATTTCCCTGACAAAAAGAAAATAGCAAACCAGGCAGCAACACATAGGTAAAGCACCAATTTCTTAAACTGCATGTGTCCGGAACAAAAGTTTACTGTCGACCTTGAAGAGGCCATCTTCAATTTGTGCTGGTCCAGAGCTACAGTAAACTTATTGTTTGCCACGTAGCACACCATACAAGGTTGTTGACTCAAACAAACGTCGTTTCTACCGGCGTTAATTTAGCTGCTTGGCCATAAAATTTCATTAGGACCCATTAGCTACACTGTTGAAGCTGCTAAGGATCGCAGTTTGTAGCCCTATGAACATAATCTAACACGTTTCCAAGTGAGTCGCTAGTGAGTAAGTTTGGGAAATTGAAAATTGCTGAAAGCATCAGACATCACCATGGTCACTTCTACTTCACGGCGTAATTTGTGCAGTCATCCCCGCTGAAAAAAACACATCACAAACACGAAATCACTTATAAAAAGAGTCAAGAAAGCACTCAAACTAACGACAAAACTCAGGCATTGATTGAGGAAAACAAAATCGTCTTTCTATTCTCGTCCCCATTCCCCAGGGTTCATCATCTCTCATCACCTAACCACGAAACTGCAAATCTATCGGTCAGCGGGAGATGACAATGAATTGAGCGACGAAGTGACCACAATCTCAATGAATGACAATGAGATGACAATGACAATGACAATGACAATGAGATGACAACGAATCGAATATTAGGGATTATTACTAATCAACACTTATCATGGAACCCACACAAAGATTACGTTGTATCCAAGGCCAACAGAGTGCTTGGCTAATACAATGCAGCAACAACAACAACTGAATCTATCTTGCTCGCGCTCTTTTTTCGGGTGCAGACCCGATTGGAAACATCAACCAAAAGTCCTTTCTTCGGTTCATGCGATTAGGGTTTGCTTAGCCTGCAGAGCAGGCGAGATTTTTTCGAGCGAGCGCTCACATCGTAAAAAGTTTAGCCGCCATCTTGAGTTTTTCACGCAGTGGAAGACTGGGGAGAGAAAGAAAGTTTTACCAAGGGGGTGAATGATAGGCAAGAGGAAGGATAGGGGAGGGGTGGAGCGAAGAAAATCTCAGTCTTCTCATTTTTCCCCTCCCCCATCCCCCACCGTCTAACATGGCGGTCTAAAAAGGCGGTCGCAAGGTTGTAACGCTAACTCGCCCCAATAAGACGCCTGCACTGCAGGCTAGGGTTTGCTTTGATGTAGACTACGTTCTTTCGCCTAATCCGTCCTGCGTGACGCGTGAGAAAACCGCGAGAAAAAATGGCCGCGCGAACTCCTGGGGGGCGAGAAGCGCGTGTCGTCCCCAGGATTTCACGCGGCCAAATTTTCCTCGCGGTTTATTTACGGTCTCCCTCGGCGGACTAAGCGGAAGAGGGACTATTAGTAGTCTACTTTGATGCAACACTTCAACTTTTAAAATGATAAAGATTTTGAAAAAGGCAGGCAAAAGGGCAGACAAAAGGCAGACAAAGTAACATGAATAAAAATATACATTTGTATAAGCAGACATGCAGACATTGTAGCTTCCGTAAGCTGGTCTTTAATATCAACGTACCAAAGGGGGTACAATAAAACGTACAATTCCAAAGAACCGTGTAAGGCACTTTGAAGAACTGTTTTGGTAATACGGTCCACACTGCAAAAACAAAAACTCGCTGCCTTCCAAAACGTCCCACGTGCGATACCCTGGGGAAATGTCACGTGACACTACAAACCCGGATGTGACAAACCGGATGTGACAAACGGTAGCCACAGACATTGCTTTCCATTCGAATATGATCTCCACTAAATGTGGCACATAGCCTGTGAGTGTATTACAAAGATCCGCCCCCAGAAGTAATAGGCAGAAATTTCTTAAACACTCTTGTTCTTTGGCCATTTCAATTTAACAAGAAATAAAATGCAAACAGCGGCAACAAACATAACATATGAACTACGCATGGTTTGGAACAACAATCTAAAATTTCTTGACGTTTCGCATACTACAGCACGCATCTTCAGAAGTGGCGGTTACAAAAAAACGAAAGATTTAAAACTTAAAAATACAAAGCGACGCGAGGTCTTAGCTAGTGGACAATGTGATTTACATTGTAAAATCAAAGAAACATTGTTTATACGAGACTTAAAACCAACACTTAATGACAATGCTAGCAGTGAAAAGCTGTCACTTTATTAGCTATCACCTTTTGTTTTCGTTATTGTTTAGTTAGTTACCAGTACCTCGCTTTGTATTTTTAAGTTTTAAATCTTTTGGTTTTTTGTAACCGCCACTTCTGAAGATGCGTGCTGTAGCATGCGAAACGTCAAGAAAATTTTAGATTGTTGTTCCAAACCATGCGTAGTTCATGTGTTATGTTTGTTGCCGCTGTTTGCATTTTATTTCTTGAGAAATTTCTTAGTATTCTTAGTGATACTTAGGCTAACCGGAGTGCAGACTTTCAATGTAATAATTAACAATTATTCCTCGTGTGCGCGTTGGAAATGAGATGGTAGATAGCCAACGAGGCACGTTGCGCCGAGTTGGCTATAAACATCTCATATCCAACAAGCGCGAGTGGAATAATTGTTTATTGAAAACGCCCCCAAAATATAGAAAACTAGACTAAAATAAAAATAAAAGTGCCCCATTGTGGAGAATGGTATGATGGCTCATATTAACTTGATGGTTAAGCCAATGATAACTCTCGAATTGCATTATCCAATGATCTAGTTTTTAATAATTAACAATTATGCACGAGCGCGAGTTGGCTATAATCATCTCATATCCAACAAGCGAGAGTGGAACAATTGTTTTATTAAAAGCGCTCAAAGAATAAAGAAAATAAAAACGCCCCAAAAAATCACGCATACGTTTACCATATTTGTAGAGCATGGTATAATGGTCCCTAACCCACGATGGCTAAGTCAGTGAAAACTCTCGAACTGCATTATCCAATGATCCAGTTTTTTTAAAGGAGATGATAATAGCCAAGTTGGCTATCCAGTATCTACCATCTTATATCCCACGCACGCTCGTGGAATAATTGTTAAATAACCCTGTTTACGTTTAGCAGTCGATAATGGAAATAACACGATACTTACTTTAAAAAGTATGTAGCCTGCGGTCTGCATTGTCCGCATTTCACCCAGAGTCTTCATTTTACTCCGGTGTGACCGAATTGGACTATGGGGAATGCATGGGGATGATTTTCTATTATAGTGATGCTGAGATCTGGTAACTAGCTTGATTTTCAAGATGGCGGAAGCTGTTGGCGGAGTAGTTACTTCAATCAAATGGTGTTTTCTCTTGACATGATATCCGTAAACGGTCTCTTGGAATGGCGCAAATGGATGATCATTGGGTCCGACTATTCAATGTATCGGACCCGAGACGAGCTTATGCCGGTCACACTTTGTATAAAGTCACTTCCAAGGTAACGAAAGACAACCATTTTCCCAAGCGCATAAAAGCTAAAAAACTGTAGCTTTATGTTGCATAACGCTCTGGAAGCTTCTTAGATTCCCAAACCAATTCAAAGTCTTAAAATAGCAAAGAATTTCGATATTGCTGCAAACGTTTTTCTTTACATTGTCGCTCATTGAGGCTTTGTTCCTGTTGTTCCGAATGCAATGTTTCGGAACCGGCCAGGTTAAGAACTTATCATCGTGTTTTCGTTCAGTTGATCTTATTGTTGTTAGTTTCTTTTTTTTGTCTTTGTGTTTTTTGCTTTTTTGTTTTTGTTTTTTTTGCTTTTTTATTTTTTTTTAACAATAAAGATTAGCGAAAAAACTGAGCAACGACGTTTCGGTGTCATCCTGGCACCATTTTCAAGTTAAAAAATATTTGTGCGAAAAGTAAACTAATTTATACCAATGGTAGAGGTGCGAAATTGAATAAATTAAGATTAAGATAGCTGTTCAATGTTCATGTTCATTCCAATGAGGTGTCAAACACTGGTAATGAGTTCAGTGTCTGTTCAAAGCCTAAACAAATACTTTTGCGCGAATGGAGCCTTTCTGAAGACTTTGAACAACTGTCATCCATCCATATCCTTCACCATGGAGATCGCATCTAACGGTAAGCTACCATTTGTCGGCATTGAAATATGCAAGAAGGGCTGCAAGCTGGTAACAAGTGTTTACCGTAAACCCACAAACACTGGTCTCCTCTTACACCACCAAAGTCATGTCGACAACCGCTATAAAAGATCTTTAGTTAAAACCATGTTAAACCGTGCTTACCGCTTGTCCTCAACATGGGAACTATTCTCAACAGAATGCGAACGCCTTAAACTGATCTTTTCTAACCTCAAGTACTCAGATTCTCTTGTGAACTCCACCATCACCCGTTTCGTTAATTCAGTGATGTCACCAGACACAAGATCGACGCCTCCAACAGAGAATATCTACCGCATTGTCCTGCCTTTTAAAGACCAGAAATCAGCGGACATAGTAAAGAAACATCTCTCGGACTTGAGTAATAAACTTGATCACAAACTACAGCCGGTGTTCAGAAGCCGTAAAATTGGCGATGATCTCAAAGTACAAGAGCCAAAACCACCTTTGATCAATCAACAGTGCGTTGTTTATAACTATATATGTGATCTGTGTGATGCAGAATTCGTTGGTTACACTAGCCGTCATCTTTACAAGCGCATTGAGGAACACCGATTTACCACCATCGGAAAACACCTTCAAAATGAACACCGAGTTGATACAGTTGGTGACCTGACTAACAACTTTAAGATCCTAAAGAAATGTCAGGGAAAGTTCGATTGCTTGATCCACGAAATGTTGTGGATTCGCAAGAAGAAACCGAGCCTTAACACACAGTCAGACTCCATTCGCGCAAAAGTATTTGTTTAGGCTTTGAACAGACACTGAACTCATTACCAGTGTTTGACACCTCATTGGAATGAACATGAACATTGAACAGCTATCTTAATCTTAATTTATTCAATTTCGCACCTCTACCATTGGTATAAATTAGTTTACTTTTCGCACAAATATTTTTTAACTTGAAAATGGTGCCAGGATGACACCGAAACGTCGTTGCTCAGTTTTTTCGCTAATCTTTATTGTTAACTGTATTTCCAAATTTAATCTTATAAGAATTTTTATTTTTTATTTATTTATTTTTTTTAGTTTCTTAGCAATCTGATTTATCCAGTCGTAAAGACAAATATCTCAAAATATTTTTTAGTTACTTTGTAGACTATCTATATCATCATACATGTAGTCACAGCCACCAGCATGTTCAGCACATACTAGTGTAAGCTTTTGTATACAGACGTTTTCCTTACTTTTTAAGGGACATGCACACATAAGGAGAAACATCTGTCAAAAGTAACACAGTTAATGAAAATATATTTGTGTCAATACATGGTATAAAGTTCCTTTGTAAGTGAATGTGATGTAAATAAAAACGTTGCGTTATGATCTTTCACGAAAATTTTCACCATTTTCTTTTTAGGTTTTTCAGAAGGAGTTTCCTGAAGGGGCAACTGAGGTGGTTGTTGTTCATTTTTTTAAAAATGCTGTAATCCATTAGTTTAGCAGAGCCATTTGAATTATAACCTTGGTGCTTAACTGCAATTTCTATTGCATAGAGGGGTTTTCAATTGAGTGTCATAAAACCAAAACCAACCCAATTACCAACATGTACCAATGAGACTGCTCAGCCAATTTCAAACCATAGTAAAACCAAAACCAAAGTAATTGCTGGATTACTTTTCTCACTCAATTGAAATCCACTCTAAAGTGACTAGGAGTATAATTATTGTACTGCTACTTCATGTTCTTGTCTCCTCATGTCACATAAGTCTGTTTTGTTGTTAACCCCTCCTTCCCTGTTCCACACTACTACTTCAGGCATATTATGACTTAGCCATCCTTCTTTGTTCCTGTCTTTCTTGAGAGCCCTCCTCTACTGTACCTGTAAGGTAAAGGTTTCAGTAGCATGACTCGACTAGCTTGGAGTATTTCTACTACCCCCTCCCCCTGGATAGGATGCCAGTCCATCGCAGCGTTACCCTCCAGCAGCAAGTTGGCTATTACACCTGGGTGGAGAAAGCATGTTGAGAGTCAAGACTAATGTCTTGCTCAAGAACACAACACAATGTCCTTGGCCAGGGTTCGAACCCAGACAGTTTGATCTGGAGCCAAGTGCACTAACTATGAGGCTACCACGCCTCCACAATCTCTACATGTACATATACCTTTATTAATACTGCTCAGCAATTAACAGTCGAAGAAGAGATCTAAATTTAGTGGTCTTTGGCCTCTTGCTTTTCTCAACCTTGGTGATCTAGTCATACTTCTTATAGTTGCTTAATATGACAGAAACTGAACATACAGCTGTAGTGCTAGTTCTGCACTGATGAGCCATCTGCTTGGTTCTCTGATACTGAGGATGGTGACTGGCTTTACATGCACTTTCCTTTATCCTATGGCTTGTAACTAATTGGCTTTGTCAAAGACATAATGACCCTTACTATACACACACGTTCAATGAACTCCCATAACATATAAAAGTCATATTCTTATGGGTAATTTCTGTTGTTTACAGATAGCTGTGTGGAGACGTTTCAGTGATTTTAAGAAGCTGCACCAAGAGCTTTCAAAGATCTATGTCCAGAAACATGCCAAGCAAGAAGAGTTTCCAGCATTTCCAAAGGCAAAGTTTTTCGGTATGTCACTGTATTAGAAATTGTTCTTGAAAACATGCATGTCCTTTATCAAAAGTGTCTGGTCGTTCTAGGACCAACGGCACTAATTAGGAACACAGATAAAATACAATTATATTATTAACAATTATTTCAAAAATTAAACCTTAAAAAACATTAGAACTTACAGCGTTTCCTTTAAAACTACTTAAACAATTATAGCTACATGTATTAGATAGGTGCATGGTCATGGTTGGCAGAGGTTTCATGTGTGGTTTACTGAGCTATTTAAGCTGGCCAAATGAGAAAAAGAACTACCACGGAGTTAAGCAGGAAGGCTGCATTACACATTTTCTCTAGCTGTCAAAAAGTGTCTGGGCCAAATGAGGGAACATGATTGAGATATAAAGAGAGTTGACTCTCTGCAGGTCTGACCTTTGTTTGGTCTGGCCTGGACTGCATTTCAGGGTTTGTGAAAAAAGCAAGGTTTGAAAATTCTTTTTACTGATCCAATACGATTGCAGGCCGCTTTGAAGAGTCAGTAATTGAAGAGAGAAGAAAAGCAGCTTTGGAACTTTTGACATTTGCTGGAAGCATCCCAGATCTGTTTACAAGTCAACCATTTGTTAAGTTCTTTGAGGTATATATTTACTCATTGCCAAATTTCGAAACACTTGCATAATGCATGGCAAGTAAGTTAAAACTATTTGGCTTTTACAGTAGAAGAATCTAGGTAAATAATCGAAATGGTCAAGTTTTTAACGGAGATATTTCCGCCTAGCTTAACACTTGCATTAAATTCTGCTGGGGTTTTTATTGCATGTTTTAAAAACGCATTGATTCATGCTTATGTTCACTTTGCCTTTGGCGAATAATTGTTAGATATAAGGGTTAATTTTGTGTGTGCACAATTTATTTACTTGTGTTTTTAATTTTCAGGGGGGATTCCCTGATAGCCCAGTTTGCAGTGATGGTGTCAGAAGCAGAGAAGGCAGTTCATCTGACACAGAAGGAGAAAGCCTTAGAAGACGTTCTACTGTTAAAGAATTGGAAGCAAGTATTGGAAATAATGTTGAAAATGACAGGCAGTCACCATCGTTTTCCTGTACTGCAAGCAGAGAGAATGGTAAGGTTTGGTGATGCTTATGAGCAGCAATCTTGAAACAATAAACTTTTCCTTGCATTTGTTTATATTAGTTTGGTATTAAAACATTATTTGTAGTACTTAGCTTTCAGTATAATTATGCACAGGGACTCATTTTGGGTTTTGTGACAGATCCAAACTAATTTTGTTGTCTATTGATGTACCCTTGACTACCCTAAAAATACTGTTTGAGTTCATACATGTACATAGATGTATTGCTTGATGTAAGTTTGATGCAATTATTGCCTTATAACCATTCATTCAACCCTTCCTTTATTTTTCAGGTGATAATCTTGAAGATTCATCTACCCTTGGGGGTGTGTGGCTCTGTAAGCAGCCTTCTCTGACTGAAGGTCTCGACAACCTCAGCTCGGATGAGGATGAAAATGATGAACGTGAAACAGTGCCACCAGCTGGGTGTGAAAGTGGGGGAACTGATTTAACCAGGCACTCAAATGGAGAGGCTGCTGAAGACAATGAAGATGAGCATAATGATGATGTTTTTACACAGGATCCTGAGGAAAGTCTAGATAATGAGCTGGACATATCTGAGAAGGACGATCACTCAAGTGCTGAACCTCCTAATTGGCTGGTCCGAGCAATTTCAATTTGCAGTGAAGGAGAGGACTTAGAAATTCTTGCATTGGAAGCTGACACTGATGAGCTTAGCTTTCCTCAAGCATTTTCTGAGTATGATGTGTCAAAGCAAGAAGGAGATGAATCTTCCCCCTTCCCCTGTATGGATTCTGCAGATGATCTTTCTTTGCACCAAAATAGAGTAGACACTTTTGAAGCTTCCACTGAAAGTTCATCTTCAGTTGGTTATGGACATGATGAAAATCAGTGGACTGAAAAAAGTCTTGAAAAGACATCAGAGTTGAAAAAGTTTGTCGAGAAAACAGAATCTGCTGAGGCCTCCCCACTAAAGGACTCAAGTTCAGCTGGTACAATGGAAGATAAACAGTCATTCACAAGTTCAAGTGACTCGGTAAAGGGAGTAACACGTCAGAGAACTATCTCTGATCTAGCAAATATCTACATTGATCCTAAAGAGAGCGACTATTTGTATGCCGCAGGACACACAATACACAAGGCATTAGATTGTGAAGTAAATGGCAAATATGGAGAGGCATTCAGCTTGTATAAGACTTGTGTTGGTCTGCTTCTGAGTGGTGTACAAGGTACTCATGTGTGTGACATACAGTGTGATACATTCATTATTGGTGTAGTTTAACTCCTTGAGTGCCAAACCATTGTGTATGCCGTGTTTCACACCATTTTCACTGAAAATAGGTGTCTAGTAAACAACTTCAACTGCCACGAGCTTTTTCACTTAAACTATAGACATGTGTGCATTTTTCAAAAGGTCATAAAAGTTTCTTATCAATGAGTTTGATTTTGCTGAGGTTGACGTAATTTGATATCCATATAATGTCACAGCAATGGGAAATTAGCAGTCTCTCGAAAAGCCTCCTATGAATCTCAGGTGCCGATAAAAGTTGTTTCTGATGTGCCGGGAGATTTTGACTTACCCAGTGCGTCATATAGGCACCTGAGGGGCAAATATCATGACGTACTCATATACATTGTAACAGCTTACTATGAACCTGTAACTCTAATCCCTGATTCACTGATACATGTAGGTTGATTGCATCGTTCCAGCTTTGTGATTTTTAACCACTCAGAGACTGAATCGCTTTGATAAATGGCTTATTTTTCCTTGAATAAATTGCTGAGTGAGTTTTGTTTTTTAGGGGAAAAGGATGTAAAGAGACGAGAGGCAGTGAGACGAAAGACAGCTCAGTATCTGTTGAAAGCTGAAGCTCTTTACAACACATACCTTGTTGCAAGTGAGTCTCCAGAGAAATCGGAGCAGGTAAGTGGACTGTTGATTCTGCTCAAAAATTGTTAAGTAAGAAATTGATAGCAGGTGATGAGGTACATGTAGTTGTTCAGTTGAACAAGAGACCAAAGTCACCAATACAAATAAAGAACCATATTTAATTGAACAATTCAATTCAATGTATAATACAAAGAAATTATGTTGGCACCTGACCTTACAAGTGTTCAAAACAAACAGGAAATTGATCTAAACAAAACTTGCAAACCAACTTTAAAAGTTACTTCTTGACTGCCTCCGTAATTGATGTACATTGTGGCAAACGGTAGGTTAAAACCTCAGCAAATAACTGGTTAGTGTAATAACTGGCTAGCAATAACTGGTGAGCAAACAGACCTGACAACTGGTTAGCTTGGTTGTTTCCATACAACTGGCAACTCTTGGACTTACGGAACTTTAAATTAAACGCATTACACAATAAGCATCATTGTGATATATAAATTCAAATACAGCACGTGCTCAATGTTGAACATAAACAGCGCACGTGCCAAACTTGAAAAATGAGATAAGCTGAATGTTTATCAGCGAAACAGTAGTAACACCCTTTGTTCCACTTGGAACTTTAAAGCTTTATCTTGTCATTTGTGACTGATTGTAGGACTCTTCTCCATCGCATACGAGTGACCTATGCAAATCAGATGAGCTGCAAAAATTCAAGGAGCTCGCACTTGCAGACTTGAAAGTTATGGGGATTGTTGGCAAGGTTTGTCTGTTGATGTACGGTATTCGTTCAAATCAATATATGTATAGTACTAATTTACTTATAACATATACTGGACACAAAATCTAATTTATTTATTTTTGTTTGGATTTATAGGTGATACTGGTCGAGAATATTCACAATGGGGAAACTTTTGTCATCAAGGTTTGTAATTGTTCGTTGGGATCTCAAGGAAGAATCACCTAGTATACGTTTTAGCCACCCACCCTCCCCCCCCCCCCCTGGCAGAAAGACAACAGCTCAACAACTCACAGCAACTGCATGTCAGAACATCATCAAATATTTATAAGTTTTATTATGAAATCAACATTAATTTAAGATTAGAAAAATCAATTTAAAGGTCATTTTGAGGAAAAATTGCATTCTTCCTGTCATTTTTATCCATAAGTTTCTCCTTGAGGGTTGTTTGCATTTCTACAATTCTTTGATTGTAACATTTTTGTGCTTCTCTCTAATATTGTATTAATTTGCTTTCACTTTTTCTTACATGCATTGACTTAATATTCTCTCAGGCTCTCTGCAAATCAGGACCAACACGAACACAGCAGAACTCTCAAGGAAGCGAACGTCGAAGAAGGAAATCTGTGAGACGTCTTTATGTAAGTGCAATTTACTTAGATACATCACTGAATATGGATGAGTAAATGTCAGAGGGTGCAAAGTATACTGAACTCATAGGTTATGACTGTATACAATTTAATACTCCTCAGTGCTAAAAATCAATGCAGTCATGTGTTTAATTGCTTAGTGAACTTAATGTGAAGGGGTGGGGAAGGACAAAATAAAGAAAAGTAAGAGGTGTTTCAAAAATACAATAATTATTTCAATGTAGAGGGTTGTAGTATGTACATGTATAAACTGGCACTTACTATGCCTGTGATGAGAATACTGTAGTACACTTGTATCCTCTATCATGCATGTACCCTGTAATACATATTCTGCGCAGCCAGCTTTAGTCAAAATACAATAAAGTACATGTACTTTCTTTGCAGGGCAAATATCCAAACATCGTGCGAGTTTACAAGTACTTTGAAACTGCAACTGCAATATACCTTTTGCTGGAGTATGCTAGAGGAGGGAGACTGTGGGATCATACATCTTGTTACCAGCGAAACAAGGAGTCTCATGACTACCTCATAAGAGATGCTAACGGAAAAAACTCTGAGCTGAAGAATTCTGCTTCTGATGCAAGTGTGACTCAGACTAAAAATATTGATACAAAAAATGATCGCCCCACACCTCAAGTTGCGGCAATACCTTTAGAAGGAGAGGATGTATCCAATAATCTAGCTTTTGGATCCAGAACTAACGATTCTGCAACAGTGCAAGACAGTGAGCTTGACACTAAAGTTTCAGCTGCAGCTGCTGTGGATTGGGAGAATTACACTGAAGGCCTCAGAACTCCAATTAATGGTAACAATAATAAGCTATCAGAGGGGAACCAAGAGGCTCATAAAATAAACAAAAACTCTGACGATAAATGCAACAGAGAGGCAACTGATGTCCGTCCTGATAACAAGAGCTCACTGTTTGTGAAATTGGATGAATATTTCTCATCTGCAGCCCAGTGTGTACCGGATGAACACATCAGAGTTTGGGCTGCAGAACTTGTGTTGGCTGTTGCTTACTTGCACACATCAGGAATTATTTGCAGGTAACATCGACTGACAGTTACTACTGAATAAATATTATTGTTAGTAGTATTAATTAAATAAATAGACGATTTGATTGAGGCCTTGAACTATTAAAAATCAAATTGTCTGTTGAATCATATCTATTTCAAAATTCTCTATTGTGATTGGTTCTCCGCTTGCCTATTTGTCATGTAATTGGTGCATGATCATGTGGGTTTCCAATTACAGGTATCCAATTTGAACTTTTTGTAATTGGATATCTGTAATTGGATACCCATGTGATTTGCACTTCAATTATGCGTGCTTTAATTGCTTCCTTCACAGTGTTTCCCACAGTTTTGAAAACTCATGAGAAGCACTATGTACAGACATCTTTGCTCAAAAAAAGTTCTCAAGAGACAAGTTTAATTCCGAAATTTGTTATTAGGTACTAACAGTTATTTCGTAATTGGACTTCGTGTTGCACAATTCAGGGAGTAATTGCGCTCGAAACTTCAAATTGGCCTCGCACTTTGTGCTCGTCTGATTTTGAAATTACTTGCACAATTACTCCCTAAATTGTACTCCACTTAGTCCAATTCAGGCTTTAAGCCAGAAATTGAAAAGTCGCCGTCCAAAGTGTGCTATGGGGCCTGCTCAAATGAGCAATTTATAAGGCAACATATGAAAACTAAAACAATTATCTTTAGAAAGTGGCCATCCACGGGATGCCTGGACACCCATCTGGCTAAAAACCTGGTCAATTTACCATTACTAATCACCCAACATGCTACTGAAGGACAACTTCAAATGGTCAAGAATATTTATTGAAATGCACTACTTATGGATTGGTATCTGCTGTCATTAACTCTCTTGGTTCCAATACAATTTGGTTTGCTGCAAAGTTATTAAGCATCTGGTATACACTGTATATTAATTAAGTTCCAAAGTTGACAGTACAAGGTTTGTTTGATTCATATGTAGTGATTATTGATTATCAGAACTCCATTTTATTGTCACAGAGATTTGCATCCTGAAAATGTGCTTCTGGATGAAGAGGGCCATATCCTTCTCACATATTTTGGTTCCTGGGAAGAAACAGAACATATTCCAGATGAGGAGGCTATGAATCACTTTTACTGTGCTCCAGGTAACATTTTCAGTTGGTAAATCTGAATAAGGATATGCCTCTGTTGCAATCTAAGTGATGCTTGTTAAGTGTCAACCATTGTTTGATACTTTTATTCATTTCTTATTAGCTTCATTCTTGTTCTTGCCTCCTTGCCCTCCCCTTAATCCTCCATCTCCACCTTGTCCTCTTCCTTCTCCTTGTTCTCATCCTCTTCCTCCACCATCTCCTTTTCCTCCACTTCCTTTTTTTCCTCGTCTTCCTTCTCATCAACATCATTATCATCTCATCAACTTTTTGTTTTTTCATTTCTTCCTATTCCTTGTCTTCCTTCCCAATCCTTTTTCTCACTTATCATCTTTCTCCTCTCTGATCTCTCCAAGCCCTTTGCCATCAAATTTTTTCCTGTCGTGGTCTTCCTGTCATCCCTGTTAAGCAACACTACCGGCAGTTGCCGCTGATGAACCATGAGGCTCATTCCATCCGAAGAGCTAGAATGGACTTCAACCTTTAACCTCCCTCACAACCTTCAATTTTGGCTTCAGCTTATGTAGCAAATAAGACTTACATACATTTACGATGTGACCTAGATTTAGTTTTTTACATGCTATTTAATTAACTGCTTTTGGTTGTCCTATATTGTTTTATAGAGATGTGGCAAGTTGATGAAGTAACAACTGCAGCTGATTGGTGGAGTGTTGGAGCTCTACTTTATGAAATAATCACAGGACAGGTGTGATCAAATGTTGCATAATATATACATGTATCTCTAGACTTATGAATGAACTTCTTGATCAGTAATGTCCAGTGAAAAAGCTCTACCTGGATATATCTTTTTGCAAGTACTTCTCCCTGTACACAAAAGGCATCTGAGGTTTGATTCTAAAACTTCTGTGCTGGAATGACATTGTCGTTCCTTGCAAGTAAATTAAAATACATATATCTTATTAGATGTTTTGGTGTGTAGTATCGCTGTATATATTTACGAGTTGTGCCTAATAAGAGATTTATTATCCAGCTGCTATGTCAATAAATTTATCAGTGAAAGAGGTAGAGTGTGACA
Source organism: Orbicella franksi (assembly GCF_964199315.1). NCBI lineage: Eukaryota > Metazoa > Cnidaria > Anthozoa > Scleractinia > Merulinidae > Orbicella > Orbicella franksi. Next base: position 8,703,310 of record NC_138148.1, on the reverse strand, counting down.
GTTTTGCATGCGTATGCTGACCTATCCGGCAAACAGGTTTTCTACTGTACAAATAACTGTGCAATATCGCTGTATATTTGTACTGTTATTTGGACGGTATTCACTGCACTTGGATAATAAACCTGTATATTACATAGCCCTGCTGGGATCCATGCACTGGTGTATTTTTAATTATTTGTTCTGGTATGGGTTGAAGGGCTTTTTGGTGTGTCCCTCTCTGGAAATTCCACTTTTGTTTCATATACTTTCCTTTAATAGTTTTGGCTTTTGAGACACAACCTCCCCACTGGAATTTCCAAATTATAATCCTTCTTAGGGAGGGTATGGATATTTTCTGGAACCACAACTTACAATAAAATAAAATTAAACATGATCAGGTGATTTTCAGAACTTATTTCTGATTGAAAATATGGTTAGTGTTAACTTATCACGTGTTGGATGTTGTTACTATCAGTTCATGTTCTCTTACTGTCAGTATATTGGGTACTAAATGTCCATGCAAGATTTGTTGAATTTTTATATTTCTTTGTCAATGTTGTAGGCGCTCTCAACGGCACATCCCTGGGGAATAAAAACTCACACTGAATTACACTTGCCAAATAAAATCTCGCCAGAGGCTAAATCCCTTCTGAGAGAGGTACAGTGTTCTGATTACAAAGTCTTTGAATTAGGAGTGTGTTTTTGTGTTGATACTGTTTATAAAATAATATAACTGAGTAATACTATTTTCTTACTAATCGACTTATGTATTGGCAATTAGCACAACTTTAGGTGTAGTCAATCAATTTGAGTATTTTTAAATATTAAAATATTATGCAAATTTTTTGGTGGTATTTCATTATAATCGATTTGTTTCTTACTTCTTTAAATATAGCTTCTGAGAGTGTCACCCTCAGAGAGATTGGGTGAGTTGTTGTCAGTTGGACATTTGTGTTTTTTTTGGCATTGTGCAACCACTCCAATTTCAAAATTAATTTAGATTTCAAATACTTCACATCAATATTAAGTGCCACATGTATTTCTCATATACTACCCAGTTGAATTTTGCTTTAACCCTATTGTCTTTAAGAACCCAGTTGATCTTGAATTTAGTTGATATATAGTTAATAGAGGAAACTGGTCTTGAAACCTGGTGAAGTTCTTTGTTGTATGTTTTTGTTGGCTATTAATTTTTGGGGGTTGGCGTTGCCCAAAACCCAGGGCAAAATTCAAGAGGTGGTTATGCGTGTTTAATATACAACTACATGTGAATAACCATTATAGTCAATGAGCATAAAACAAAAGATGTGCAGAGTCGAGGACCTTCCAACATAAATCTTAGCCTGTTTGTTTGCTTCTTTAATGTTTACTGGGCTTCTTAATCATTCCCTCTATTAACTATAGTTGGTATTATTTTGTCATTTAGCAGTTTCTTGTGTGCTTCTCATTCTTAGGTTCTGGGGTGAATGGTGTGGAGGAAATCAAATCACATCCTTACTTCAGTGGAGTCAACTGGACATGGCTATGCTCGAGAATTAATTAAATCAGAAAATTTAACCAATCTTACCAGTGTATAAAATTAATATGTAATAAAGAACCAAATGTTATAAATTGACCATTTGAATTGAAAAGTGCAAAACATTTTTTTTAAAACAATAGCTATAAAGACCAATGTAATATGGTACACGTAACCTTCCACTTCTGTCAACTGGTTAATGGTACCTTATTGAAGTCTTTTGAAAACTTGCTGGGCAGGTTCATGTCAGATTAAATGTTTACGTGGTGAAATGCAGGACGTCAATTTTTTTTGCACCCATGGTTTTATGGAAAATCTATTTGAAGTAGTAAAATTTAGTGTAGTGCTTATAAATAAGTTGAGAGAGCATTTAAAGACTTTTTGAACTTATCTTTTCAATTCAGTGCTCGCTAAACATGACAGGTGGTGAAGACAACAGATTGTATTATGATATCAAATGCAAGTGTTCACAATGTGAAGTGCCTAATAAAATTTGTTTACGAAAGGTAAAAATGAAAGAGTAGTTCATACAGTATGCGATTCAGTATTTTGATAACAGGGAAGGCCTTCTATCATGCTAAAAATCAATGTTTATTCTTAAGGGCCCAGCACAGAAGTAACCTTTTTCAATGTTGTCGATTCCCATGTTACGATCTGCTAATATCATTTCAAAACTGTTTCTTAGTCATCAAAGTAGTAGCCCATGTATTGAGGCAAGTGACTGTCTCCTTTCTTTCTCAGTTGGCCTTTAATCTTATATTAAGGGATTACAAGGACTTCTTTAAAATTTGTATCCTACAACGCTAGCATAACTGAAAATGTGCACTACACCCTGACCCATGCCCCCTATCTAGCTACAGCCTTGACTGTCCTGAGACAAGGATGGTCAAAGTTCCATCACATTCCAAAAAACCTAATATGTTTTCCCTACTTTATAACTTCAACACAAATTATTTCTCGAAAAGTAGGTGGCTGAGAATTGAAGTAACCTAGCCAGCGGCCGGCACTTAATGAGAAACCTAATCTACCTTGGTTAACGCAATAAGTCCCCTTGGTAGTGTTACAACAAAAGGGTTTAATGAATAGAAATCTTGTCCTCACCACCCAAAATGAGTAGCCTTTGTCCAGCAGTCAAAGGCAACATTTCAAAATGGCAAGAATAATCATTCTTGCAATGAACCAGTAACCACCAAGAGCTTGGAAGAGACATTAAAAAAGCACGATTGTCAAGATTGCTGTTCTTCACTTGTATCAACTTAATGTTTAATAGACAAAAACATGACACAATGAGACTATCAACAGTTGCAACAATTTTAATCAGGAAGTTTTTTTCCAATTTTACAAAGGATCTCTCCTGTCCAGGCAGCACCTAGCTAAACAAACTTGAAATATTCTAGAATAATAATTATGTTTGTTTTACTTATAAACCTTACTTTATTATTAAATTCTAGCCTTGCCTGTTGTCTTGTTTTCAGTAGAGTTTAAAATATAACAAAGTTAATAAGTTTCAATTCAATAGTTTCACATTTGGACCATCTAAGATAATTGCTTAATAACATATTTGAATGAGACTCAAAACTTAAAGATCTTACCAGCAATAGAGAGGTTTTCAATTAAATGTTGTAAACCAAAACAATTATTTCTTTCCAATATATTAGACTACTCAGCCAATCTCAAACCATAGTATAACCACAACCAAAGTAATTGCCTGATAACTTTCAGCACTCAATTGAAAACCACTCTAGTGCATGAGTGATAACAAATTAAGGTTCTCATAGGATTTACTGAGAAGCCAAACTTGCCTAAATGGAACCAACTTGGACACAAGAAAGTTGTATTGTGTAACTACACCCACCTAATAACCAACAATGCTTAATCACTTTCTGGATGGCTGACATGGTCATTTCTCCCATGACATCATGAATGATTTGCAATATTTATGATAGAGAGGTAATACTAGAGGCAGGACTACTGTTAACAGATTCATGAGAAAAAATACAAGTACATTTTTTTGGAGTCTCACATCCTAGCCAATCTAACACTCCAACTAAAAAAGTCTTAGTTGGAGAAAATACAATAATACAAACAGTTTGTACATGTTACCCAACTTGACTTGAATGTTATCATAGCATGCTCTGAATAACCCCTAGTTACGCAGGGTTTTTGGTACAGGTAACAGTGGACGTGGTGTACGACCCTTCACTCTTCAGTTATGATGTCAAGTTGGAATACATTATTATTCACTTCAAGAGTCAGTTTCCCAGCTAATTATACACCCCTAGTTTCTGATTTCCATACAAGATTGCCAAATGCCACCATGAACTATAATAATTTATTGGATAAAAATATCCCACAGAGAAAATTAGAACAAGTTTTTTGGAGTAGTATAGCATTGCAATTTTGAAGTTGGATTGAATCTGTGATAAGATATTGAGAAATTAAAACTGCCATTTCAAAATTTAGAATCTTTCAAGTTGATATTTTTTTTGCCTTCGCCGTTGTTGGAAATATTTTCGACTACAAGATAGAGCAAATTTGTAGCAAGCTACCGCCCATAATCATCAAAGTACAGTACCAGTCAGGATGATCTCCTTTTAAATCAAAAGTAGTCTGGTTGTTGCTAACTTTAACATGTGCTTTTAAGTGAGGAGTAAATATGTATGCTAATATGAAAATTACATTCCAACATTTCAACAAAGACAATATAAATAACAATTATTAATTAATATTACAACATTCATTTTCTTCCGAGGGACACTAATTTGCATGGAAGAAATGTTTATCATTTTGACATCACACATCTTAATTTGTCAGCAAATTTTAATTCGGGAGCACTTTTGCCTCAGAGAGGAGAGTCAGAACTTTACTGGTAGACTTGCAAAAGTTTGCTGGTGAATAACGAAATGTTTTCTGAGAAATCACAAATTCTAAGTGGAAAACATTCTTTCAGTCTACATGTAATTGTAGAGGGTAGATCTAAGCCATTGTAATGGTTTTACTAAGCCAAAAAACTATGTCGTTGCATCAGTGTACAGTGCTCAAAACTGGTTTTTGTAGTATGAAGCAATCCTATAGTATAAGCAAGTCTGCCAATAAAGGTTCCTCCCCTCCACCCACCAGCCTTTTTCTTTTCCTGTTCAATACCCATTTTGTTTATATACACACACCTAGCAGGAGACAAGACACTGTGAGGTGAGAATTTGTTCCTGAGAACACAACGCAAGAAAAAATGCCACTACCCAAAGCGTGCAGGCCAATGAACTGACAATCTGGCCAGCCACTCCCCCTGAGTAAAGTAGTATTAACTTAAATACTGATCTACTGCATCGACGACAGCATACTACACCTTACGAATGTGAATGCTAATAATTTAAAAAATAATCCAGAATTTCTTTAAGAGGAGTTATAGTCATGTAAAATATGCCATAAAATGGAATGGTGTTTTGGAGTTGTCATGACACCCTTGTCAACTTGGAATTGATTAAAAAAAACTTGATAATGGCGTGATGACAACTTCAAAATGTCAATCCATTGTATAGCTTTTTTTACATGCTAATGCATTGCCAAGGCTTTGCTTACAAGGAGTAATAATGAGATACAAAATACAACATCCTCAAAAAATACGGAAGGAAATAAAATAATACTACGATACATTCAACTGAGGATGTTGCAGTCTGCTTTGGAAGCTTGAACCCCAATTAACATGAATGACCACCACAGAGAAACATGTCCTTGTTTGAACATAATGCAACAGCATGATTTCAAATATGGATAAATTAACTTGGAAAACTGTGTTATTGACCAACATTGTAGAATGTTCCTAAGAAAAGTGCCATTTCTCGTCTCCATTTTTCACAATAACAGCTTGGCCCACATTAAGCTTAAGCTTATTCACATCTACCTTTCCTTCGCCAGCCAGCTTTGATTGAGTATCGTATACCACGGTGCCTAAGCCAGACAGCTTCTCAAGATCACCATCCCAAATCTTGTCGCTAAAGTTGATGACAACAAGGAAATATTCATCCCCATGGTTGCGAACATAGGAAAGCACCTGAGTATCGACATGCACAACCTTAAATTCACCACTGACAAAGGCAATGTTATTCCTTAGCTTAATAAGTTCTTTGTACTTGTTTAAGTATGATTCATTGACACCCTTCTCTGAGTCCACGTTTATGGTAAGATAGTCTGAAGCAACAGGCAACCATGGTTCAGCTGTGCTGAAACCTGCAAACAAACCAGAACAGAAATTAGAATGAACTCACAGAAATAACATTTTGGATTTTACTGAGATCTGGGAATGTTAGGTACCGCAAAGTTCAAAAAATGACATTCCTTGTATTTAGTGGTCCAGCTCTCTTACAACATCCACATAATTACAACTTTTAGAGGATTCTGTACAGTAGCTGCTTTCAGGAAACTAGAAGGGGTCCCATATTTTGGTCAATCCATCCTACTACTAAAGGTAAGAATGCTTTCTCGTGTAAACAGAGTTACTCACCAGCATGTGCTTCTTTGTTCCACTGCATGGGAGTTCTCTCTTTGTCCTTTGGATTAGTTGTGTTACCATCTAACATGCCAATCTCTTCACCATAGTAGGTCATTGCCACTCCAGGTAAGGTAAGTGCAAGGGTATTCATTGCATATCTGTTGTCTTCACCCAATCGGCTGCCTACACGTGCATTATTGTGATCACCAATAACCCAGTTGGGTGTCTTTCCTTCAGGGACACTGGCCAGGTATTCCTCCACAGTTTTACTTATGCCTTGTGCTAGTGTCATGCCTTGTCTGTCTACTTTGTTGATCAAACCAAAGTTGATGGGGATGTCTGACATACCATAATATTTGGAAGTTTCAGCATAGGGTCCCATTACATCAACAATCAGAATGGGATGACTATCATACTCATCTAGCACTTTCTGGAATTCACTTAAGATGTCTCGATTGCCATCAAGATCTTTAAAAAAGGAAAGAGAATTATCAGACAGTCACAGATCAAAATGTAAATATTTTTATCAGTCTTGAAATACATTTCTCCTATGAACCATATTTTCAAACTGGTACAAACACAATCTTCTATAAAAAATTGGTCTGAGAATGTCTGTTGCCTTCATTCTCAGTACACTTGAGTAGCTGAATGTAGACAAGACTTGCAACTCAATCACAGGCAAAACTTGCTGAAACTGTTGTTATTTAAAAAATACAGAGTAACAAATCCATGCAAATACTGGGGTGTATGCCTGAGTGAGGACACAAGTTTTTTGCTAATAACTTTCACTATCTGAAACTCAGTCTGTTAATCTCTATGGTGTGTTTCTCAAATATGGTTGTAGCATAGCCCATATAGTTTAAAATGAATCAACACCTAAATTTTCTAGCAAGGGGATGTGAATGATGTTTAACTCTTGTAAAAAAAAAAATGCCTGGTGCATTTACACGAACCAATCAAATTCCAGAATTCAGAATTTCAGACTGCTGAGATGCTTGGAAAAACAGCAAACGATATTTTCAAGCAGCAAAATATCGGAGGACTTTCCCTATACATATAATCGGGTTGAAATCAGGCGTGTAGGGGGGTGGGCATCGGCAGCACCCTTTCAGCCTTTCAGTTGTCTGGGACCAAAATAGGTAAAAAAAAAAAAAAGATCCCTCACTGATAATTAAATTACAAAGATCAGCTTTGTTATCATCTTTGTTCTCTTTCGATAAGCAAAATATTTATAAGCTTATGTGGCGCGAAATTGTTGCTCCATCGGTCTCTCAATCTTAATTAATGTTATGGTAACAAGCTGCATTCACAATTTCATTCAAAAAAAAAATCGCTACTACCGTATCAGAGGAGTTTAGAAGGCAGGCCATTATAGAGTTTCACTTTCTTACCGTATGTGAGTGTGTGATCCAGCATGTCGTATGTGGGAGCAGACTTGTTGTAGTTACTATTTGTTGACTCATTTTTAAAACTGTCGTCTTCAAGCAAGAACTGCGCAGCGTTCACCCTAAATCCATCGACTCCTTTGTCGAGCCAGAACTTTAGAACTTTCTTCAGTTCTTCTTTGACTTCTTCATTTGTCAAATTTAGATCGGGCTGTTCTTTGTGAAACTGGTGAAGGTAGTACTGCTCTGTTGTGTTGTCGTAGGTCCACGCGCTTCCACCAAACACACTGATCCAGTTGTTCGGTGGTTTGTCCTTTCCGGCCCCGGTACGCCAAATGTAATAGTCTCTGAATTTGTTTTCTTTTTCTTTTGACTTCTTGCTTGCTTCGAACCAAGGATGCTCATTTGAAGAGTGGTTTGGAACGAACTCCATTATGATCTTGAATCCTTTCTCGTGAGCCGCTTTGAGAAAATCTTCAAACTCCTCCATGGTTCCGAACTCCTTGTCGATGGCGGTGTAATTCGAAATATCGTAGCCAGCATCGGCCATTGGAGACTGGTAGATCGGGCTTAATCCAAGAGCATGAACTCCCAGTTCAGTGAAGTAATCCATCTTTTCAGCAATGCCTTTCAAATCACCATATTTATTGCCATCTGAATCCTTGAAAGACAACGGGTACACTTGGTAGATGACGGCGTTTTTCCACCAGTTCTCGTCCATCGTATCGTTGCCCTTGAGTGTATCGTTGCCCTTGAGTGTAGCATTGCCTTTCTCCGTCACTTCTTCTGCCTTTTCACACCGAGGAGCTACGATAATAATAATAACCGCTACTACCACCATCGCCACAACGGCCACGGCGAACAACACCACGAGGATCAAGCGTGTTTTTCTGTGCTTCGCGACTTCTTCGTCCGTTGATTTCGACGGAACACCAGAAGGATCCTCGAATCTGATTTTAACATCATCTTTGGTTAAACTGTTGAATTCCACTTCGTTAGACATCTTGCAACGGACTGCTCACTTGAACAGGCAAAATGAACTGTTCAGGACTCTTCAGTCAACCTACAACGAGGTCCAAGAACAATACTGGAATGGCGCGAACGAAGACAAAAACAACAGATCCACGCGGCAAATTTATTCCATTGTATCACGAGGTCACCACATGGCAATGAGTTACATAATTCATTATTGTGGGAGGGGTCGGGCTGATAATCAAAATATACTCAGCCAAGAAAATTTCAGGAAAACGATTTAGTAAACCTTAGAAAAAATTTCTGCGGTCAAAAAAAGTTTTTCTCTTCACACGAAGACAAATTTGAGTAAGACAGAAAATCTTGATTAAAAGTCTTGCCATTAACAAAACCTTCCCACCCTACGTCCCTTCGCTTGTGTTTTAGATGAACTTTGTCCTTAAGAATATTCATGAGGCTCCCGTCCACGCCAGTCGACCGGTTTTCGCGTGCGACCAACTCGTCTTTTGTCTCGACAATAAGACATTTATTGCATCAGAAATCTTATTAACATACTCCTATTGAATTTCCATCTCGATTTTTCAGTTTCTTGAAAAAACGTGTAACATGTGAAATCTAAAGGAAGAATAAAACCCTTGCCAACAAATTGACTGTAATTGTCATATCGCTGGGTGTGGTGGTTTTCGATCTTGTTTTGGAAGTGTTTGCAATCTTTTAACTTTTAATGCGGCAAAAGTAAAATTCGTATTTCATGCTTAATATCTCCAGCCTTTACAGAGTGGAATGCATCAAGCTATGAGAAAAGAGAAGGTTTAGCAATTTTTTTTAAGCGTTCTGTGCCTATTAAATCCGCCCTGACAGGTGTTTGACAATAAAAAAAAATATTGAAGTGTTTCGTGACCCCGGGTCACAAAATAAACTTCAGGCGGCTGCTATGGTGCCAAGTTTAATTTGTGAGCGGAAAACTACTCATCATATTTGCAAATCCCATCGCGATAAATTCTATCATCGTAGTGTTGGGCTGAACATATTTACTTTGGCTGAATTACCAAAATTTGAAAAAAAAACTTTCTCGAGGGCTGTAATGACATCAATTTGCTCCAGATGCGCTGCAATAGCATTAGCGAACGCAAACCACTCTTCGCGCGTGTAGCCCTCCACGAAAGAGGAGCGAGCACTCGCTGGAAGAACGACCCAAATTTTACTGCTGTAGTGGTATGATCACATATTCCAATCCATTTTCTAAAAAAATAATTTCGATTGAAAGTAAACCTATATAATAAATAAGTTATCACATTTCCTCGCTGCACAGTTTGCAAAATCGACTTGAATATCGAAAGACAAGCTGAGGCCCGGGGCTGAGGCTGTTCACATTTGATAGATAATTTAAGCAAGAATTTACCACCCAGCGTACACAAACATCTGGGGAAAAAAGGATTTTCTTGAGCAATAGATTAAAATTTAAAGATTCTGCTAAAATGTGTGTTTCTCAACTCTTGAATCATCGCTGAACATTCTGCTCAAAAATGACAAGCTTTATCTACTGTAGATGATGAAGGTTTTTGTTTTTGTTTTTTGTTTTTTGCCTAACAGGCACTCCCAACATCGATCACGAGAAAGTCATCCGATGAAAAGGTTTCATTTACTCTGGCAAAATGTCAGCAGTATTTTGCAGCTGTTCCAAGGGATCCTGACACTCAACGACCGTAGAAGTATAAATAATTTTATTTACTCTATTTCTTTTCTTTTAAATAATACACCAGGCACTAAATTCTGCATGGATTTAGGTTCCACTAAACAAAATTTATACAAGACCACTACCCAATGTCTGTTAGAAATATATTTTCTTGTTTTGTTCTAGTAAAATAAATAATTTCATGGCGATCGCCCTAATAAATTATTTACAGACAGGTTACTTTAAAAGCTTTGAAACAACTAGTGAAAGAACCGGTTGTTTTCCCAACAAAGACGTCCTTCAGTTTGATTAGGCCGCTCTAAATTAAATTATCTTTTACTTTTAGCTGAAACTTGTAAAATTACACGAGCTGTAATCAATTACTGTCACAAATAGTGACATCGACTCAATCTTCTCCATTCATTGTGACAAATTTAATAAGGAACTAAGCGGTGTTTCAGGTGAACCTCGTAAACTTTCCTCTTGAGTATACAGTGAAAATGGCTCGCTTACACAATAGGTTGCCATGAAGATCCAGCTGAAAAGAATTAAAGCAATTAACACTGAATGTTTGTGATGGAAATTGATTGGGTGTTGTAATTTAGTTTCTTGAGCACATTTAGAATAATATTTCCGTGCGCCAAGCGCTATGGCAGCTTCCTTTCTCTGAGAAAAAGTTACAGCGGTATGGGAAATATTTCGAGCCATTCCTCCGTGTAAAACTCCTTTCAGAAGTTTGTCCCTGATAGTTGATAAAAATATCAGATATCAACCTTGCTTGGGTATAGTTTAATTAAAAATGCATCAACCCTTACTGAAAGGTAGGAGTAATCGACAATAAAAGGAATTCGTTCTCTTAGGCACGGCCACACATAGCCGTAGCAATTTGAAAATGCGGCTTTATATTTCTACCGTAATCCGTCTCGAAAACGGAGCTTTTCGAAAACACGCTTCAAATCGGAGAAATTTGAAAACGCCGGCTTTTCGTTTTAGTATAGACACAAAACATTTCGAAAACGATGACGTCACGATAATCACGTGACTTCCCTGTCCGAGTTTTATTCAAACACAAATCCAAAATGACCGGTGATTGTTGCGTTTTTAAATTCCTCCTTCGTAGTGTGGACGGAAAACATTTGATGGGTTTTCAGAGTGTAACCTCCGTTTTCAAATTTCTCCGGCGTAGTGTGGACGTGGCCTCATACTGTCAGCTATTCGAATTTTCATTTGTACAGGGCAGTTTTGCGTCCACACTGGAGATATCACGTGTTCGCCATGTATGGACGGGAGGTGAAGTGCTCCCCGTGTTCACATTAAAGATGTATCCAATTCATAGGAGTACTGCTGAAATGCCTGTTTTTTTTCATATTCCTCCTTGGTTTTATCGGCCAAGTTCACCACCGATCTAGAGCCGTTAGCTCGGTATTCTCCGCGACTTTTCCACACCACCTGTTCATTCGTAGGAACAAACCGTGTTCATCATTGTGGACAAGTCGTCAGTGCATGCGATAAAATAAACGGGATATCTTCTCAGAAACTTGCCCACAGTGCAGACACTCAGAGAAGAGTCCGAGTTCTGTCTTATCTCTGGTGTCGACTACCTGAACCAGCGGTTTACGCCACTTTGGTTGCTTGGTAACATGACGTGTGCTTTCGACGCCGCAACAACTTTCGGCTCCCGAAACTTTCTGGATTGGTTAGAAGGAGCGGGAAACTACTTCAGGTTTTGCTTTTAAGAGCATACGCCGACGAAGCACTCTGTTTCAATGAATTTGCCTGAAACAGGATTCCCGCCTGAACCAGAATGGGAAGCAGCGTAGATTACTCGTAATCTTCAAAGTCGCCATATTCTTCATCGAGATCTGCAAGGAAAATGACAAGAATATTGCTTCATCCAAAACGTTTTAAAGTAGCTAAGCTACAGTTTGCGCATCTTGAAAATTTGAGGCTAAATTTTCCAATTTTTTTTCTTTATGGTTTTTTGTTATCTCTTTGGTGTTTTTCTATCTTAGTATATTATTATTTTCAGGTTTCCTTCTTTATAAAGGTAATTCTGTACGTGGTCAAAATAGCTCAAAATACCGTGACTGAGCTCCTTCAAAATATCGATTTTCTTATCGAAACAGAATGATCATGAAGACTGGCTTACAAGTTGTTTTTTTTCTGATAGATCCCCTAAGCTTATTATATCTTGACGAAAGGCCAACGAAGTAAAAACTATGCAAAGACAAATCTTTCTCGTTGAGCAAGAGCTAAACTTTCCCCAAGTTAAATTCAAGTTGCTTTTTTTCGTTTCACATTCGTGTTTCAAAATTTTGCTGGCGAAAACTCCATTGTTGCTTTTGCGAAACCTTGAGTAAAACACACCGATCAGTACCACAGACATCACTTTTCATTATTCCCTGACTATCCCCTTATTTTCCCCTGACTTTTCTTCAAAATGTCAATTTTTCCAGGCACAAAATAAAATTTCCTGACTTTTCCATGACCCCGGAGAATTTTTCCCCTGACCAGTAGCAACCCGGCAGCTGCATTCTCTTGAAATGCAATTAGTCGGACTCTCAGTAACACAAGACGGGAACTTACTTGCTTCATACAAATGACCCATGAGATGTACGGCGCTGACTGGTTCTTCGTCCTCCTCTTCCAGTTCGTCAAATTCGTCCTCTTCTCCCATGGGGTTAGATTCGTCAGTCTTTTCATACTCCACGGGGCCGCTTTCAATGACGACTTCTTTGTCAACTGCTTCCACCTTAACTGGCTTTTGGGACTGAACGAGCTGGATGCCAATAAACAATAAAACCACATAGTAAATTGAATGTACAAAAGTCACCTAACGGTACCAACATAGTTTGAATCCAAGTCGTGCCGCAGTTTTATCAACGTAAGTCCTACCGCCCACGAAAACGTAACCTGTTCCAGGACCGAGAGTTGGAACAGGCTAACATAAAATAAAGTTTTAAATTTTTGGGTCAAACTGACTTTCACTGTTGAGCCAACCTGGATCCCAGGCTCTCTCTCCTTTGCCTCCCTTGTTGTCGCGAAGAGTAGCCTGCGAACAGGCTCCCGGCGAGGACGGAAAAAAATTTCGGCAAGCGCGAAACCGAAGAATTCGGATAGCGAAGCGATCGGGGCGGGGACTGGGGAGGACAGGGCTCACCAGGAGCCTGTTCGCAGGCTACGAGAAGAGCAACCAGGGCCTCTCTCCTCAACGACAAGGGAGGCAAGGGAGAGAGAGAGCCTGTGATCCAGGTTGCTGTTGGGCGTGAAAATTACAGAATGACAACATCTAGGTGTACACCTACCTTTGGTTTCTTGAAGGTATCCGAAGGCGAAGCAGCAGGAGTAGAAGAGTCTCTAAGAATTACAAAGAAGAACAAAAACTAAGTAAGCAGGGTTCAGATAAGTTTTCACGGCAGGATGTCAATAAAAAATTCCAACGGGTCAATTCCCACTGCTGCCACCAAATCATTATAAATTTTATTTTTATTTATCGGGTCATGTAGCTGACCTTGACGGGTTTTTGAACTGAGACCCTTCACTTATCTGGAACATTGAGTAAGGCTTGTTAACAAGGAAGCTGTCTTCTAGATGGAATGTAACGCAATCCTACTAAGACGATCACCTCCTCTGCGTATTAGGGCTATCCCAGATCATTACTTCTCCGTGAAACACCTTCTGGTATTCCACAGAAAACCGTGCAATATATAACAATTAGAGACTAACCGCTTTCTCCCTCCGGTCCTTGTTGGTATGCGCGGTGTTATAAATTCCTGTTTGAGCGGTAAAACCGGTTTAGGAACAGGTGTGACTGGTGTAGAGGGCCTGCTGGATTGGCTCGTCTCCAGATCCCTTAGTACTTCGTAGTTTATTTTACTGGAGATTTTCTTTTCTACCAGCATCTTTTCAATAGCCTCGCCAGCAGTATTTGCTGGTCCGGTTGGAACTTTTTTCTTGTAAGGTTTTCTTTTCTGTGGGAGCACAAGACTGATGCTAGTTAAAATTCAACTATGAGAAGAAAAACAAAACAAAACAAAACAAAACAAAACAAGACAAAACAAAACAAACACACACAAAAACACAAAACAGACAAACACCATGCCCTTTTTTGGCGGAGCGGGGGAGGGGAAACACAGTCTGCGAATTGAAATGTTCAGATGTAGGTCAGTGAAAGAGTTTCAGTCTTAGAAGAGAGACTTCCGTGGTGCTACTTCTATGTAATCCCCTGAGCACGAGACAACCGTGATTCGAGATTCCATTCTGATGGGTTTGCCCTTTATAGGTCAAGGCAAGTCTACTCTTGCTTAGCTAATCACTGGCCAATTCTGCAGCACGTTATCAGTATGTAATTTTTTTGGCGCGAATTTCATAAACCTCTCTTGCACGAGTACGGTATGAGAGCAAGAGAAAAGACGTCTGTTTTGACGAATCATTTAAATCTCAGCTGTTTGTTTCTTATCAGTTTGAATGGCGTGGCAGACGAATAATTTTATAGCTAACATTTTCAAATCCAAATACAGCTGGACCCCTCTTAGCCGAGTTTGGTTATTTAGAATTTCGCATTCTCGAAATGTGGAAAATTTTCCAAGGAGTGTCCAAAGTTGATGATAAAAAGGGGATAAAACAGTAAAATCGGTCCGTGATCTTAAGGAGGCGTCTCGTACTGGACCAGAACAAGAAAGCTCAACACAAAATGGCAAGCTGGGCGTTTGTGAGTTAGAGATAGCGAAAAACGTAAGGTTTGCGGTCAAAATTTAGTTTCTAATACACTAGACACGATTGAAGGAGCTAAGTCTTGGATGGAAATTTTGTATACGTTTACCCAGGCATTCACCATTTTTTCAAGCGTCTGTTTGTTGTAACCATACTAAAATTGTCTCTTTGTTAATAGCAGCTTTAACTTGAGTGTCAATTAACAAATTGACGTCAGTTTTTCATGCGTCTGTCCTGTTATTGATGATGAATTTCGTCACAACATTGTAAAAGTAGCCGTGGATCCACGAGGCGATAGCCGAGTGGTTCCGCAGACTACTTTAACAATGTTGTGACGAAATCCATTGTCAATAACAGGACAGACGTATGAAAAACTGACATCAATTTGTCTTTTACGTTAACAGATTGTTTTTTAATTGTCCGCTCTCGCTCGTTGACGCATCGCATAAATTATAAATTCATGTGGCTGATGAAAATTAGCCCATGAGCGCGCGAGAATTTCTGCAGTTATCGTAGAAAAACAATTTGCATTCCTTTGGTTTTGCATTACACCAAGTATTGCAACACTAAAACGACTGGCTAAAAAAAAACTCACAGGACTTTGTCATCCAATCGGAGGTAATCCAATCGTGACTCGTTCAAACACGTTTTCCCGCGCTTTGCGCCAGCTACATGTATTTGCTTCGAGTGCCGACTAGTTCAGTGGTTTGCTTGTGATTTCTGATAAGCCAGAGCCATTACTTAAGTTTTGGTTTTACGACACTCCGTTAAAAACCGCTCTATTACTGTAGGCTGTCTGCAAAAAGTGTAAAGGAGGAGGACCTTTTTTGGTTCTTGTTTATTTCCTTCTTCTCTCTCTCGTGCTTCCTTTTCCTCCTTTTCTACAAAAGAAATAATCCAGCGAAGTTTTTCAGGTTAGCAATTGAGCCAAAGACTTACCTTAAAGGAAACCTCTACTTCTGGAACAAGTGTGTTAACACAACACGAGATGTCATAGTCACCTTTTTGTTTTTCTAAATAATCCTTGTTTTCTTCCATCCACAGCTTTGTTTTTATTTCTATCTCTTGTTCATTTAAGAGGCACTAAAAACAAGCCAAACAACAAATTGAAAAAACAGTTAAGGGAAGTTTATCAAAATTCTCTATTGCTTTTTTTGTCTCTGCTGGTTAAAATTATCGGAGAGACGAGACAAAGAGTTCAAGATTAAGACTCCAAGGCTGATCATGACTGAATGAGAAACCTACAGATAGAGAAAACTGTTTCTATATAAAAATGAAACACAAGGACAATAATCGAGCTTGAGATAAAATATCATACTGATCGTGAGCTTATATAGCTAAATTCAGTCAGTAAAGTGCATGATAAGTATGCAACAATTTTAACCAAGTTAAGTTTAGCTGATTGAATTAAGATTGGCTTGGGCGACCTTTACAGCTAGAGTAGAGTAGAGATATAGCTTGATTTCATCAATGCTTTGAACAGGAGGGCAACTGGTTTACACAGGCGGACAAGAATGGAATGGAACTTCTTTAAAAGAAATCTTTCCCTAGATGGTCAAACCAGACGGGCAAAATCATCCTCACAGCTGGCCAATTTTCCCCATGCCCAAATCCCTGCATACAGACGTCAATAAAGCTGAAGTTCACCTATGATGAATCAACTTTGCTGGTAAACTTGCAGGTAACTTAATTACAAGTGACCCAACCTGTGTATTAATTTACGTTTGGGTCTTAAGTTACTACAGTAGTGTTTCTTTTAGGCTTAGGAAAATAGACATGTATGCTAAAATATGACTGGAAGCCGGTGAGGAGGATGTGTCTGTTGACATAATAAAGAATGGGGGGTGGGGGATTTAAATTACTTTATCCAGTTCTGTTTCATCCAGGCCTGTTAGATCGAGTTCTTCACTCTCTTGGTCTTCTTCTGCTTTATCTGCAATATGATAATGATTATCATTTCCATTAACTTGCCTGGTTTAGTGCTGCCCATTTAAGGTGCAATTTCGAGGCTGAATACGCTCCCATTCCGCTTGAGCATTCACTAGCAGCTGCAGTTTTTCTCAACCTCAAACATGCATGCTATTTTCTTAGTAAACCAACTGAATAGAGAACATGGAATACCATCTTCTATAGAATTGATAAATTGACAACTCCACGATAGATATCATTTCACACCCATGACATCTTGATGAGTGAAGTGTCATATTTCCTATTTCAGTGTATGACAATTTGAACCTCCTGAAAGTGGACCATTTTTTCACGTGCACTTTTATCGTGTTCCAGCCAGAAAACATCCAATTAGGTGTGTTTATATTAAACAATTTGATTATGAGCTCGAGATTGCTATTTAAACAATAGAGTGTTTCTGTCGAGGAACTATCGGGTGCTGGTTGCCCTGCAGAAATTTGATGTTCTTTAAACAAATATTTGCCCAAGAAGCGAAGCTTCAAGGGCAAATATGCTAGTTTTAAGAACATCAAATTTCCACTGGGCAACTGTCAGACCAATAGTTCTGAGACATAAACACTCTATTGTCTTTATTGTTCACCACTAAATGTTCTTCCATGCGCCAGTTCAAAAATCACATTGAATTATTTTCAACTTTTTTTTAAGACGAAAGCCGTGAAAGCCAAATGTAAAATTTGAAAAGGAAAACAAACAGAAACTCTCTTAATACACTTCAATCGTTTATTTTCTATAAGCCCGCTTGTTTACAGAAATATTTTCACAGACGAGTACTATCCATCTGGGTGTTTTCCTCGGACAGGCACTATGGGCTGATAGTGTCTCTTCACAGATGAACACTATCGCATCATGTGATCAATTTAAACCAAAAAGAATCAGAGAAAATTTAGTGGTGAACTATAACGTGTGATGGTTGACAAGGGAGCAGCCTGAGTCAACTATCATGCATAGAGATCAAGAGCGAATAATTGTTTAAGTATAAATCTACTATTCGTTCAAAACTCTATCTAAATCCTCTTCATAGACACTTCGAAAATGCCAAGAAATAGCTGTCATTTTGTTAACAAGGTCACACTACTACGCTACTCACTATCTATCACAGAATAGATAGTGAGTAGCATAGCCAATCAGAGAATGGCATTCATGATAGAATGCTAGTAGATTTATACTAATATACTAGACAAAACTGTGCCAAGGAAAAGATCTTGAACACAACAACGTGAAAGATGAAAAACCAGCTCTTAAAGCTCGATTTCCACCTTTTTGCTGGACTTCCAAATGTGGCTGGAAGTGGAACCCAAAGACCATTTCAGTGTAGTTTCAAGTACCTTCTACATTGTCAATCTTTGACATCAGATCTGCTATGCCAAAGGGAGGAACCACAAGTGAAGTGTCACTACTAGCATCTCTTGTAACATCTTGTTCCAAAGTCCTACTTGAATCATTAGTATTTCCACTTTCATCTACTGGGACAGGTTTGTCCTTTTTGGAATCAATGCCTAAAATTTTCTCAATTGAGTTCTGGAATTGTTCCAGTTCTGAAGCAATTTCTGGTTTGTTCAGCTCCTCAAGCTGTTGTTTTGCTCTTTTCCTGGCCTGTGTGAATGACGGAGGATCCTGCTCCTCCTCAAGATCAATGGTCTGAAATTCATCAATGGTCAGCTGACTGGAGGGCGTGTCACAGAAGTCACCCAACCTCTTTCGTATAGTGGTATCACTGATGCGAACGGTTTTGACAACTTCACGCACGGTTCTGTTAAATCCATGTAATCTTGCAGCAACTAAGAGAGCTGATATGAAATAAAGGAAGACTGATGCAATGCAATCAAACCTCTTACAATTAGGAGACACTTATAGGGAATGAACTAATAACCATTTCATAGAAGGTGGGTGCTAACACTAAAAAGTAGCAAAAGCAGCTTATAAACTGAATCAAAAACAGATTAAACAATGAAATGAAAAAGGAAGTTATGATAATAAACGCATTGTCATACAAGTATTACTACAAGATGGACTAGCAAACATTTGTTCAGTAGGAAATTTGTGAAAGGGCCTCTAAGTGCTTTATCATTAGTGATTTCTGACATGAGTAAATGGAGGCAGCATGCCCACGGCACCTTGATTTTAAACATATGCTCATCATTTTCATAAGCAAAGTTGCACACATTTAGCTGCCGCCAATCTGCAGTTTAAGAGTACATAACAAATGAACATTAAGCACCAACCTGCTCCACAAAGGCCTGAGGGTCGTCTGCCATGATGAATCCAGTCTCTCTTCATTCTGGACACAAGCCGCAAAGCTGTCACAGCAACATCGTGCTCCTTCTCACCAAATTCCAACTTATGGGCAAAACGATGGATGTACAGGCAGGGATCTGAAGTGCAGTATAAGCACTCTATAAATACTAATGTACTTTATCCCTAACAGTGACCAATTTCAGTCTTTTCTCTATACGTTATATATCATAGCACAGTCATGTTCAAGAACACAGTTACGTAAACCATTGAGATTAATGGACACCACTGTCTCCATAAAAAAAGATCTTAAGTTAAGTAAAAAGTTCAGTCGAAAGCAATCTGAATTATTGTGATTTTCTCATGACCTTACCAACAGCAGGCAGGTTAATGTAAAGTTCTTGAGCCAGCTTTAGGTATGCTCTACCAAGGGTGAAAACATCAATCTGTCAAACAATGGAAGCTCAGTTCAATAAGGATCACACAAATCAAAAAGAAAAGGCAGCCATGATCAACATGATTTCATTCTATAATTCATTTATCAGAAAATCAAGTAACACTTTTGAATAGCCAGATCTTTAAGCTTCAGTTTGATACATAGGGTTTAGGGTACTGTATCTGTGATGTGACTGCAAGGCAATACATCCATAGTACTGGAGACACCCCTGAGGGTACACAGTAACTTTAACTGGATATTAACAAAATAATGTGTCAGATTCCATGAAGAAACATATCCATACCAATTGACCAAGGAAGGCTTACATTCAGAGGGAAGAAGAAGGAAGGGAGTCAAAGCTAATCACCTAATCACTGAACTTGAATTACAGTACCCAAGGGGGACAGGAAAGAGGTCAGTGAACCAAACAAAAAAAGTTTCCATAGCACGGGGGATGAAATTTTGTAGGACAACATATGATTTATTTTAAATATTACAAAGAATTGTAAACATGCGATATCCAGAATAATAATACCTCAGACTTTACATAAGATAACGAACACTATTAGTTAAACTGACTTTCAGTGCCACTATCAAAGCATGATTAACCTAGTACCTGTAAAACATCACTGAAATCCAGTAACATGTCTGTAAAGTGTCAAGGTTGTTAAATTGTCCATTCCACACTACAAAAATTATATTTCATTTAAGTTAAACCTTTTCACAGGACATAAAACATTAGTAATTGTTATTTGCACCACTGCCAGTTCTGTTATGCACTACAGGTAATCAGAGAGGAAGACAGGTGAAATGGTAAGAGGTTTGAAAAACTAACAGAGGGATGTCAAACAATGTCTAGTAAAAAATGAATTATCCTAAATAGGCCACTTTAAATGTATTAAAATTCAGCTTGATAGTGAGGCCTAGAGGACACAAACAGGTGGAAGTTAATAGTAGATAGGCATTTTTAATTATCTATTAGGCAATATAGTTAGTGAGTTTAAAAAATTATTTTAAATGTCCCCACTTACTTAAGAGCAGTGTTTCCTCTCGGCTAAATATTTTTTGACCTTTAACAAAGGTTACATGTATGTATGTATGTATGTATGTATGTATGTATATATGTACAAGGCTTGTTGAGCAAGAAAGTTAAATTTGAAGGTTATATATAATTATAAATTTCCCTTTCATTTGCACATAACACCTTTAGCTTCTTAATCTCAGCACAATCTGTGAATAGTACGTATTGAAAGAAATGATTTATTGTGAATGCCATTTAGTACAGGACGGTATAAATATTGAAATTTATTTTGGATACGTGGAGTTTTCTCTGTTCTGCATACAAGGTACAGACACGCTGCCACAACATGATTTGTTCGCCTGCCTCTGGTAAGACGCTTGTTGACTGCCAGCTTGTAGAAGTTGTAAGCAGTGTCAATACAATGCTGATTCATCTGCAGCTGGTGACCTACAGTGTTTATTCTTCTCTTCCCTAAAGACAAAGTCAAACAAAAGTCAAGATTTCTAGATAGTATACATAATACATTGCCATCATCATCTGAAAATGTTTGAAGTTCCCCCCCCCCCAAAAAAAAAAAAGAAATCTGGGAGATTGCCATGTGGGTACAGTCTGTACCCCTTGTTGATCCCCCAAAACAGGGTAACGAGAATATTATTCTCTACTGATTCAACCAGACAGACACTGACATCAAATATCCCAAATTGCTAAATTAGGTGTGAAAATACATACTTTAATAGTTCACGCTCTTTCCTTTGTACAGTGGGAGATTTGATGACCTAGTATACAAATTATACCAGGATATCCAGTCTGTATCCTGGTGACTCCCATTTAATTTTTGAGAGTTGGCAAGGATCGTATTAATTGGACCATTTACTGGAGAGGAGAATATTACATAACATTTCAAATGATGGAATTTTTACAAAGGCTTCCTCTATGCCACTGTCATTCTATCAAGTTAATTTAAGTAATGTTCATGAATTTTTATATGACTTGCCCTGACATGGTTACATGTGCAGCAGAATCAATGTATAGTGGAATCCCGATTTCTCGAACCCTCATTTTTTTGAATATCCTGATAACTTGAACAAAAGTCATTTCCCTCTCCTCAGTCGAACACTGTAATTTTACCCCCAGTTTCTCAAACTATGCGATTTTTTGAACCAATTTTTGTTCTCCTTGGAGTCCGCAGTCTGTGAAACCAAAGTAAATCATTTATCCCCACTCCCATGGCTAGAATCTGGATTCATGGTCTGGAACTTGTAATCTACGAAACATTAGCAATCTAAAGACTGAACTCCTTCCTAGATTACCTTGATGATTAATATATGTGGAAAGATAGGATATCTCTGATGAGAAAGTATGATTAGAAATGTAAGCTTGAAATACCATTTTCAAGGGTCACTGCTCTTGATTCCTGACCAAGTCCATGGCGAAATGCAGATCCCAAACCAACTCCTGCTTTGTTTCCTGACCAAACAAAATGATAATTTGTTACTTTAGAAAATATCTACAGAGCTTTTCCTCCCATGGAGAGTTACTGGTTTGAAACCTTTCTCTTTGGGAATATTTTGAAGGCAAACCTCAAACTTTCCCATTTGGCTTTTCAGACTCCACTCCCCAATGGAATTTCCAATGACTCTGTGAGGTGGCCATGGCAAAACAGTGGAGGCCTGGATCTCAATTTAAAACATCTGAAAATTATGTACATACTTTAACCAATGAATTAAAGCCAGAAAAAGATCCAGAACTGTCCGTATCACGAGTTCCTATAAACGAAATCCTTTTAGCTTCCCGAATAGCAGGTAGAGCACTAGCACCATTTTTGTCTCTTTTACACGCTGCCATGCGTCTTCAATAAATGCAATTCTTTGAACGTAGACGAGTCACGTGACCTACGTGGCAAAATGGTTATGAACATCGCTCGCAAAGCCGTTCGCCGCACTGGTTGTCCTGAGTTCAAATCCTGTATCCATCCTCACATTTCTATCAACTCAAAATTTCCCGGTACTTGTAACAAATCTTTTCTTCTTCTTTTTTAACCCAAAAGGCGCTTTGATATACGAAAAAGAATGTTTGTAGAGTCGACAGGAGAGCCACATCCACGTGTCGTCGAGAAAATATAAACTTCCTGACACTTCCAAAATTATGTTCCTCTGAGTCAGAGTTTGAGAAGATAAAAGGACAAGAAAAATCAAGCATATTTTCAGACAAACAAATGTACATCTACCGTTAGAAAAAAAAACTCAAGTGTAAAATGGAAGTAGATAGCTTCTATTTTACGATCACCTGAGTCGACCGTTAGCTTGTCTTCGGTTTTATTAAAAGATGATTCAGACAAACCTAGTTGTATAAGGACAACTTCTTTTCCGGATTACTATAGAATTTTTCGAAGAACAGACTTCCTACCTTCGGCTGAGACGAACTGTCCAATGGCACTGGCACCTCCGATACTATTCTCTTGAAACTGAACCTCGGAGACGATAATGTTGTCTTCGAGCACGGACCCACATCCCATACAAACTGCATCGCCACGAGCTTGATCAATGTCGATGTCACTTCCACCACAATTTGAACAAACCTGTGACATGCTGCTGGGATTATTTTCCGTCTCTCTCTTATGTATTGATGAAAGAGAACAAAATTTAACAGGTAAAGAGGCGAAGCCGGCGAAACGAAGATATATACCCGCAAAGCCTCCAGGGAGAAGTTCAGTCGAAGATGGGAGGGGAGGGGAGGGGAGGGGAGAGGAGCGATATTTAAATTTATATTTGATTGGATGCATTTTATCACTTGGTACAAGGTTGACAAAAGAGCGGGAAATTTGAGACGCGGGCGCCACATTTGATGATCACGAAAGGAGCGAATGTTGAATGTTGTGGGCCGTTTTATGGCAATTTAGGTGATTTTTAGGTTCACTGCTTTGTCCTCTACATTTCCTTTTTTTTCTCTTACATAGAGGACATAGCAGTGAAGTTAAAAAAATCACCAAAAGGGCCATTAATCTACCTAGGAACCTCACGAGAAACAAGGAAACACACACAGCTGAAGCAAGGCCGAAGCAATTAAGGGTAGGTTTTTAAAATATTTTTATTCATGCTCCTTTTTAGTTTTCGTCTCTAGCCTAACCTGAGTACTACTGTGTGCCAGGGAAGCTCATTTGCGAGCTTGGGCTACCTGTGCCCACTAAAATGTTTGAATTGTCGTTGAAAGACCAAGAATATTGATGACACGACGAGCTCAACAAGTTGTTTACCTGTCTCACTTTGTTGTTGAGTGTGGAATCATGACGACAAACAATGCTGGAGACGAAAACCTTGTGTTTTTTTAGCTGGGCCTTCAGCTTCATTTGCTATTCGATAATGTTGTTTGCTACTGAGCGGGGATTTCGATTAAGGTCGTTTGTTCCGATGTGGATTACCACGTAATCTAGATCTTTCGCTAAACTTGGAACCATATAATGCCTCATGTCTTCCGTGAAGCTACCAGGGAAGCATTTGCGAAACGCATTTTTCCCTTTAGATTTCATTCTTCTGGTGTCGACATATTTAATCGTCGAACCGCCCAAAATGATGGTTGATTTAGCTTCTACCCGCCGCTCGCCAACAGTTAACCAACCCGTGTTATGGAAACCAGACGATCGCGGATCGCGGATCGCAGATCGCAAAAAGTTTTGCGATCGTCTGCGATCATATGGAAACACACTTCTGCGATCGTAGGCGATCCTGCGATCGTGATCGCAGACGATCGCAGACGATCGCAGAAGATAGAACCATGTTCTATCTTCTGCGATCGTCTGCGATCGTCTGCGATCAATTGCGATCGTGCGATCATATGGAAACCAAAGTTCTGCGATCTGCGATCGAAACGTATCCCATAATATTTTGAATTCCGACCCATGATTCAACGCTTCTTTGCAAGAAAGCAACCGTTTATTTGTTGTAAACATGGCTGGCGTTGAAGAAGGTAACGTTAGTAACGAGAAATTTATGGAGGAAGTTGCGTGATATCAGTGCGTTTACCACCGTAACAGTAAACATTTCAAAGACAAAAACAAAAAGGCTAACTACTAGGAAAAAATCGGGGAGAAATTTAATCTATCGGCGGCTTAGGCGGAGGTCAAATTCCGCAACATAAGAACTGCTTATGGTCGTTATCTGAAGCGATTGAAAACGCTACCTTCTGGCTCGGGGCGAGATGCACTGCTAAGGGAATTTCAAAAATAGGTTGACAAAAAGAAGGAATAAATGTGCTTGAAGCAAAATTTCCTCCTCGACGTCCGCCATATTGTTTGCTGCGATTTTCCCGCCAGCACAACGCGCGTGTAATTTTGACAGTTCCGCTGTCCGAAATGTATGCAACAGTCGGCTCTGCGATCGCTTGCGATCGTCTGCGATTATATGGAAACAACTCTCTTTGCGATCGTCTGCGATCTGCGATTTGCGATCCGCGATCGTCTGCGATCGTCTGCGATCGTCTGCGATCGTCTGCGATCATATGGAAACCAGCCTTAAGAAACCACGGCGGCGACGCCGACGACAACGTCGATTAAAAAATGATTTTATATTTTACCTACGAATCTCGCGGTACCCTAACGTCATTTACTTTGTTTCTCACTGTCAAAGCTATCACAAAACTGCATCTGAGACAGCGATAAATTCGAAATAAAAATTTAGAAAATTAGCCGTCGTGGTTCACGTTCTCCAGACAACGCAGAATTCAGTCATTTCACGTTGTTGTTTTGCAGGGGACGGCAAAGAAATGTACCAAGAATTATAACGCATGTGCACAACCATTGTTCGGCTCATCAAACCTTTTGGTTAGCGACGTTGCCGTTGCCGTTGCCGTTGCCGTCGTGATTTTCTTAAGCTCCCTGATCATCACCTTGAGTAGGTGACGTTTTATCGACCTGAGGTGACGCGGTGTTTGTAGGTGTTGGCCGAGTTTGGTCATCATTTAATAGTTTTATGGCTGTAACAAGGCTGTC
This sequence comes from Orbicella franksi, assembly GCF_964199315.1. Lineage (NCBI taxonomy): Eukaryota > Metazoa > Cnidaria > Anthozoa > Scleractinia > Merulinidae > Orbicella > Orbicella franksi. The sequence continues at coordinate 8,677,940 of NC_138148.1, read as the reverse complement.
CAGTTCATTATCTAGGGTTTTTATTGTGTTTGATGCCCTTGCATTCGATAAACGTTCATATTCGAGCTGCTCTTTTAATTTCTTGGCCTCATTTTGAAGAACAATCTTTTCCTGAAGTAGGCGTTCTTGACTAGGTGACGAACTGTTGGTAATTTTCATATTTACCTTCGAGTGAACAAGATGCTGAAGTTCATTACGTTGTTGCTCGACTTTCTGTAGATTGCTCATAACCATAAAACAACCCTCGCATGTGGAAGGGTTTGGCAAAGTCTGGGTTACAGACTGCAGGTTATACGAAGAGTTGAAGGAGCAATCCACCGCAGTTGACTCGTTTGAGGCCGCGAGCGGACATTGCTGAGTGTCACAATTAGGTTGAAGAGCAAGAAGGTTTCCTTCGATGCAAAGAGGTTGCCTAGTTTTTCTCGGAAGATAGCGTAACCAGACTCTTGGGTTTGGACGGTATGAGTTGAGGAATACCACTTCACTATGATATCACCCACCTTGAATGAAAGCATTTTATCGGCTGGATCTTCTGAGATTTCGCCATCTTTCGTAAACTCGAGTTATGTCTTGACCAGACAAATCAAATCTTTAAAATTTCCGTACCACTTGAATTGATCCTTCGTGTTCAAGTAGTTGACTAGCCAAAGATGCAATTGATGATGAATTCTCGTTTGTAAGAGCCATTTTTAACGAACTGAAAAGTGAAAACCGAGTAAAATACAACGTAGCGGAGCGCGATAAAATACGTGTGAACTCTCTGAGAGTAGACAAGGGACCTGATCTCCAAAGATCACAGAAGAAATAAGTTATGACCGTCACTAGAGCATATCCGCCGATATCCATTTTCTGTAATTTTAATTGTTCTAAATCTAACAAATATTGCATGTTAGGAGGTAGCGTGGCCAAGCGGTCAGCGTGTCGGACTCGCAATCCAGCGGTCCCGGGTTCGCTCTGGCCACTACCTGGATTTGTTTCTTGGTAGCCCCGAGTTCAAATCCTCCGCCGCGATTGTAAATAGCCAACTGGTTTGCCTCCGGCCAGTTGGGATTCTTAACAGTGTTATGTTCAGTTTGAATTATTTGTTTCAGTTGTTTGCTCGGCCCCACTAGCACTAGTGCTATAAACATTGCTGAGGGCAAATAAAGGTTATTTATTTTATTTATGTTACAAGTAGCGACCGTCGCGGAAGTAGTATGTATCAGGCGAGTAGCCGGCTTGGTTCCATATGAACTGATAACAACTGATTTAACGAGAAATGATTGCAGAACCGATTTAACGAGATGCGTTATCATTATTAGCTCATTCAAGAGACTGGTCACATACACTGGTATTCGATAATAAAAATGTTTAACAAAACGAGCGGCTTGTCGTTGTACACCTTAGATCTGGATGTCATGAATTTCCTTTTAGGTATGCGAATCACATACCCTGGTATTCGATAATAAGTGGTATACCCAAGATCTGGATGTCATGAATTTCCGTTTGGGTATGTCAATCCCACACATGTAGATGGTATTTTACATATAAATAACAAGAGATTTTCTTAAATGTGTTCGGGGCAACGATGCAGGTTCCTTCTGATAAATCCGACAGTAAAAGTAAGTAAGGTAAAACTTTATTAAGCCGCCGAGTTAACGTCCGTGATAATACTAATAACATATAACGAATATTAAACTTGATCGAGGTCCTTAGAGAGTTCCACTCCTAAATATTTATTTTGTTTACGCTGTTTATTTATGGTGCATTTCTCCTTTGCGCGGGACCTCCTCCGATTTTTTACTCTTTGGACTCATTGAAGAACGCCGTCTGATTATTGACTTCATTAGGAGCCTAGGAAGCTTAGGCCCGGCCGTCCACACTAGCTACACCGGAGCAATTTAAAAACGTAACAATCACCAGTTGTTTTATATTTTTGTTCGAGGAAATCTCGGCCAGGGAAATCACGTGGTTCTTCTGATCCTGTCGTGTTCGAAAAGGTCCGTTTTAAGATGTTTTCCGTCCACACGAAAACTCAAAGCCAGCGTTTTCAGATTCCTCTGGTTTGAAGAGCATTTACGAAAAGCTCCGTTTTCGTGACGGATTACTCTGGACCGTAGGCTTAACCGCAGAAATAAAGCTGTATGCGTTTCTAAAATCCTCCGGCGTAGTATGGACGGAGCCTGGAGCAAACCACGACGTCAATGAGCACTACCAAACAAAAGGTTTAATGAGCAAAACAATGGCTGTACAAGCGTGTTCAGTAAACCTTTGTACATTTCATAGCCGTCCTCTGCAAAACAACAGCGCAAAATAACCGCGAACGCAAACGATGAGTCGAACTGCTAATTTTTCGTATATCCATTTAGAGTTGAACGCCGTCATTACATATTTAACCTGAGCGAGGTTTTAGAGCCATAGGCATCCTGGACAAATTCAATTTTACAAGGCGTTATCCTCGGCGTCGCCTTCGTCATTGTTAAGATCCCTATATTTGCATCTCGGATGCTGGAATGTTGATACACTTGCTTAAGATGGGGTCTGTCATTCTAAGTGGCTGCTTTGTGCTTTGCTCCTGTTTTATCCCAAGACCAATCAAACGCAGATGAGAGTATCCTGTAAAAACCGTAAAAAATGACATAAATTGCGGCTCTTTGCCTACTTTCTTTTTAATCTAGCGATTAAGTTGTCGAGCGTTTCATTAGGAAGTTTTTCCTTCCTGCTGAAACAATCTCGTTTACGTTACTTCGCCGATGCAATACCTTTTCGTCTTCTCCATTATTACACGGCAATCGTTTGCATCTTCTTCTTCAGTATAGCAAAAGGCTTTGAACACGTAAAGGCCATCGTCATCAGTCGTGTGCTTGAATATGGTGAGTTGATAGGTCTTGACAGTCGTGGCTTTCCCACTCTAAACCAAGTAATTAGTACAGTGTTTCTAATTGTGATGCTTTAGGCGGCGAGGCACCGGAAGTTGTTTTCGCTCGCAGGCATTCGTAGACGGTAGACATTGTCGACGAATTTGAACCGCCCATTCTCTACAACGGGTAAAATTAAATGGCAGAGAGAACCTTAAACGAATCGTATCAATCAAGGCTTAATCTGACTACTCTAACTCAAGATACACAAGATGAACGCGTATTTTAATATATAACTATGTATAACATAAATTACAAAGCCGTTACAGAACATAAGCGTGCATATAAAGAATGTTTGGCAAATTAGCATATTATAGTGTTAAATTAAGGTATGTCCGCCATTTTGAATAATCAAGTCCAGCCGGTGTCAGAAACTCGTTTGTCCGATTTCGCTATGACGTCAATGCTTTCTCATTGGCTCACAATCAAGCCTTTTGTTCTTTCGCTTTATAAGTGCGACACCACCCGGATGGTTGGGCGGCTGGTTAACTCCACTGCAATATACACATCTCTCTTGATCTCTCTTAAAACAATAACTCCTGGATATATATCAAGTATTCTTCCTCAACCACCCCCCTAAATATCCCCCCAATATCCCCTCACAGACTGCATTTCATTATACCCCTCCATATACCTACACAGTCTACATCTCATTAATCCCCTACATATACCTAGACAGCCTACATCTCATTAATCCCACACATACACCTTCACAGCCTACATCTTATTAATTCCCCATATATACCTACACAGCCTACATCTCATTAATCCCCTACATATACCTACATCTCATTAATCCCCTACATATACCTACATCTCATTAATCCCTCATATATACCTAGAGAGCCTACATCTCATCAGTCCGCCCACATATACCTACACAACCTACATCTCATCAATCCCCTACATATACCAAAACATCCTACATCTCAATAATCTTCCACATATACCTACATCTCAATAATCTTCCACATATACCTACAAAGCCTACATCTCATTAATCCCTCAAATATACCTACACAGCATACATCTCATTAATTTCCCACATACACCTACACACCATACATCTCATTAATCCCCTACGTATTAACACTCGCTGTTTGTCTAAATGAACAGCAACAGCAAGATGTGGATTTTTATAAATATCGCGAAAAAATTGTTGAGAACCTTAGAACCATCTGGTTAAGAGTTTAAAAAGAAGTAAAAAAATCTCAACGATGTTTCGACGTTCGCTCAACGTCATTATCAAGTCAAAGATAAATAAAATTGTCTGCGAATATGAATGTAAAAGAATTCCTCAGAGATACGAACTAGTATAATAAGAATGTGGCGATGTTGCAATCAGGTACATGTACTACGACGCCGAGTCACGTAAAAAGTTTGCCGGCCCGAATAGAGTCTTTTTGGGTGTTTTACATAGGTCACAACTCCTTAATAAGGAGCATCTCAAATACATGTAATAAACAATCAAACCCCGATCTGCACTTTTTCAAGACGGATAATTTTTTATTTTCTAAAGCAGAGTTACGCAGACCATGTTCCTCTAGATACCTCCCGACATAGTTTATAACCATTCTCCTCTATTAACTATACACCCTATGGAAATACGGCGGACCACTCGGCCGTCGCCCGGAACGAGGTGCATGAAAGCGAGGCTAGTTGGGCCTTGGTGTTTTGTTTTGACAATGCCTTCCCCAGAAAAATCTTGCTTCGTCGACGATCTGGTCTGTTTTATTTCGCTATGGCTACGAGTGTTTTTTTCTGTTTACTTCGAGCACGAAGTTTCCATCAAGGACTTTACCCGAACAAATATTCCTACATAATTACCCTATTTTTATTTCCTTGTAAAATGCGGTTGCATTATTATGGTGCAAGTTCAGAAACGGGAAGAGAGTTGATTAAGGTGGCCGAACATAGTTTTCGCGCGCGCTTTTGCTGATGCAATTCAGCGCGCGCATAAGGATTGCAAAAAACAAACATGCCGTCAATACAGCGATCATTTTATTTACTCAACACCCGCACTATCTGCGTTATTTTTCTCTATAATTAAACCCAGTGTATTGATGGCTTTAGTCTTTTATTACAAAGATATGTTAGAAAAGGTAACGATGCAAAGAACACAGCAATTCTCAGCTTTTTCTTTGTTACCGAAAGAACACAGTTAAATGCAGCGCATGCGTAATAAGTCAAAAAATTGCGATTGAATGAAAATTGCTCTCTCGGAAATACGCCTATTACTCGAAAAGCACTCATTAGAATTTCACGAAATTTGGCACGAAAATACTTAAGGAAATAGGTAACTGGAGTATTGAAAATAATTGAACTTTAACAAAGGATATTCTAGATGTTCCAGTGAACCTTCAACAAGGGATAATTAAAAATCTCTCTGTTAAATTATTAGCAAAATGGTGTGAACTTGTGAGAATCGTTACAAGCTTGTTGCATGCAAATTATAAAGAAAATCTAATGACTAGATTTTCTATAAATAAACAAAACCGATTTTAAAGGCCTGTTTATATTTATTCATGTTGCCATGGCAACGGCACATGCGTCAGCTCAACCATCAAAAAACCAAAGTTTGTGTTGTTAACTTGCTTGCTACCATTTTTGGCGACCGAGGGATCAAGGGTTTTAGAGAAATAGGTGAATGAACACAGGTATCAAAAACTGTGTTCAGCCAACTTAAAACACGTTCGCAAAGAAGATGACACGTGTTTATTGCATGCAAGCTTGAACGAGGGTTGTTAAAAAATACTAATATTTCTGAAGATATGTTTACCATTAGGAATTATGCTTTTTAATACAGCTGTAAAAAGCCGGCGCTAAAGGTATAACGGTCTTCGCCGCTTTAAACATGTATCCTGCAAACATTTAAGTGGTCTCAATGGAATTTCTTAACTACTTTTGGGAAGTTCAAAATATGAAATGATTTGAGAAGTATTAAGTAAACTTGCTTATTGCTTACTTATTGGCAAGTAATGGGATGACAGACAAATATGTGTAATTTAGTTGAAGCCCAGTAAAATGTCGCATTCACTCACCTTGTTAGCACCTGATTATCACGGTAATTTTGATAGATCGTTTTACTGTAGAGTTCAGAAGAAAATGAACGGCTCCAATGAATGATTGGTCGCATTTTGAGTAAATTCATTAGCTCCATTTACGGGGGTCTGGATGGGGTTAACTGACAACTGACAAATGGCCAAAAAAAAAAAAAAAACTGACAAATACCCGACCACCATAGCGGTCACCATAGGGCTTGGGAGCCGTGAACATTTTAATATATGTCACTCTGTTTTGCAATACACCTTAAACAAGAGTTTGTATGGACTGTATGGGAATGTAACGATCTTTTATAACAGCGCGAAATATGGAAAAGAAATCCAATCAGAACAAATTTATGAGTACTATTTGTGTTTTCGTGGCGTTTTGGAGCCCTCTCGAAGGATTTCAGGGAGTTTCAGTCTGATTAATATCCTCACTATACATCGATTCCACAATTCCGAAAATTACTAGTGGAAAATGGAACAGTATTTTCCGGAATTTCCAGAAGAAGGGAAATCTCGCGAGGTATATACCCAAATATTTGGAAATTTCCCAACGGGATTTTCCGTGCCATTTAATTTTCCTCTTGCAACACCCAGAATTTTTGGTGGAGTGGTTCGCTTTTCAAATTTCAACTATTTCGGGATTTTCTGGAAACTTTCCCGAGAAATCTCGGTACCATTCGTCACTGTTTTGAAATTTTCGGAATTTTTGGTTGATTGGAAAATGCTCTAGGAGAAATTTTAGGTTCCTGAGGTTCTGAAAATTAAGAAATTTCCCGGGGTAGCGTCTCCCTACAGCAGGAACTAAGTCCCTACATAGCATTCGGTTGCTAAATATAGCTCAACCTCCACAAATTACTGCCCTTTGATAAAAAAGAGGCAACGTCAGGTTTTTGTTATACGGTTGTCTATTTCAATTTGAATATAGATATGTAATGGTAGCATCTATGATACTGCAAACGTTCTGCCAGAATACCTAAAATAGCGATCCTGGGTGTCTGAAAATTCAAACATTTCCGGGGGACTGTGCCCCCAGACCCCCTACTATGCTAGGTACCTTGCAGCAAGAACTAGACCCCTATTAAGGATTTGGTGGCTAAATACAGCTGAACCTCCACGAGTGACTTTCCTTAAAAGAAGCAATGTCAGCTTTGTGTTCAGGCTTTGTCTATTTCTATTTGAATGTGGGTGTTGTGATGACAGCATCTATTATAGAGGGTCTGGATGGGGGGGCGGGGGAGGGGGGGGTGCAAACGTCAGTTATCGGTTAAATTTTGTCTATTTATTGGTTAAATTTTCGGCCCTTTGTCAGTTAAGGGGCTGTAAATAATCAACTGAAAACGCTTTTTTAGAAATTCTGGCAGAACGTTTGCACTACTGTGGAAACTGTCAATGAGGCCATATTTTTCCGCCCGCCCCCTCTTTTGAGCCATATTTTTTGGCATGATCCCCCTAACTTCAACTAGCCTCCCCTCTCCACCTTATAAAAATGAACGGTTCCTTACAATAGATCGCACCATTTGTTTTAAGTTCAAGAAGAGGATTTGAAAATCAGAATGAAATTATGTAAAGATATCACTTGAAAAGTACTATGGTTAGATCACATTTTCATCTTGCCGTGTTAACAAGGTCGGCTGTACGTCATTAATAAGAAATAACCTTACCGCTTAGTTGTCAAGTGTTTCAAAGCCGATTTCAAAGAATCAAACGGCATCTTTTGACAACTTTTAGCGCCCAGTCATAACTCAAAGTAGAATAATCCTAACATTGTTATTGTTAAAAGCTGTAAACATACTGCAAGTTTAATTAAAGGCTTTGGATGGAAAGGCGTCTGGACGGCAGTTTCAGGCTTTCCTGGAAATACATTTACTGAAAAATGTGTCTGAAAAGGGTACGGAATTGGAAATTAGCTTTAACAAAACTGCCACTCCAGACCTGTGAATTAAGTTTAATGAGTTAAATAGGCTTTTTTTTTATTTTAACACTGTTAAAACAGATCATTTATGACATGTTGACTTTCTCTGGAGCCTCTCGTCTGTCGTGCGCAAGTGCTCAAAGGATGCCTCACATGAGGCATGTGAGTCTACTATGTGAGTCGGATGTTCTTCGACTCGCATAATAGCGTAGTTTGCAGACTTAGATAGATCCTGATATATAAAATCATTTTTTTCTAGAGGAGTTGTGCTTGAGAGAGAAAGAAAATTAAGCCTGTTTGGTTACTGTTGCTACTCGCACGCTGAGTGACTCTGAAGGGAACAAAAACCCTCGTTAAAAGGACCAAACCAACAAAAATAATCATTTTATTACTGAATGCCTCTTTACGTTAGCTAATCACTGTTATCGTCTTTCTGCCCGCATGGGGGATTTTTTATACAAATGTGTTTGTTACTATTGGGACTTTCTAATTATCCCATTGGACCGATATACCACCAAGTTCTCAGTACAGAAATGAAGAAATAAACGGCTGTCAGTAAGGAGAATAAAAGTATTGAACTAAGGACTACGACTGTTATATGCCGGCCACCTATGAAGGCAGCTGCTGTCTTTGTTTATCATCTAGCAACTACGGTCCTCAAGGTCACATAAGATATGGGAGAGGCTTCTGATTAGAGCAGGTGTTTTTTAATATACTCACAGCGGGAATGATGTCGCTTTCACTCAGGCCCAGCAGTTATGAAACCGGCAATCGCTTGCCGATTATTTAACAGCAAACGTTCTTCAGTTGTCACAAACATACCCGGTTTCACTGAAATCACATATCGTTACATCTCTTGAGTTCATTTCAACTATGCAATGAACCCTCTTAAATGGAAGGTGAAAGTTGTTTCGACGTTTTTTCTTTATTTTTAAAATCCGTTTTTGACAATTTTTTTTTGTCGAATCTCACCTTGGTTGGCTGAGATCGTGTTATATTCTTTTGCAGCTGGTGTTTCTATGTGTTGCTTGGCTCCAACTGCAGCGACTAGTCCAAAGTGAGTAAGTTTTGGTGATTAAGTGAGTAGGCAGAAATGATAACCAACGGCCCGCGCTTCCTCGATGTTTTTGCCGGTTTAATCCAGCCCATTTCGCAATAACAGGAATATCCTATACTTCAATACCATTCTGGTTATTTTATTTAAAGCCCGTCTCACATCGTCTCTCCTTAACGAACCTTGAACCTTGAAGTGTATTTTCATTGTTGGGTCGCTGGTGACTCCTACGACTGTTTTAAAGAAGTTGCACTGAAACACAACGCTTTCTCTTTCTCACAGGTTTCGATGAATGTGCTGATGCGCAGTTTAACAATTGCGATCAGAACGCAGACTGTACTGATTTACCTGAAGGGTTTGCTTGTACATGCAAGGATGGCTTTGATGGCAACGGAGTGCAGTGTACAGGTATTAGGGACTTACGTTCCGTTCGGCTCTACAAAACGGAATGAAACAACGTGAAATTACCAAACTCTGCGAGGCCTGGCGAACGTGAACTACGAAAACCAGTTCTTTGAATTCGTTCCTCGCATGTAACACCTATATATATTGATTAATGAGATCTTCTAATAGATGAAGTGGAAATTACCTTTGTCGATAGTACTGTAAAACAAAGCAAAGAGCTGGCGTACCACCTCTTAAATCAACCTACAACCCTAATGTACAACCCTGTTTTCAAAGCATAACTGGTTTGCTGAACATCTACAGTTTCTTTAATTCTGTGAAAATCTTGCTGAAAGCAAGAAAACATCATCTCTTGTGTCTGCCAGAGAAGACTTCATAAGACCTCGAGCTTTTATCTCTGCCAGCTTTTGGCCTGTCTGCCTGCTGAAAATAGCAACAACAAACACGTTTGTCTTGTAAGCATCCCATGGGAGAGAAAGGGCTTCCAAGAGAGCCAGTTTAAGACCATCCCACCTACATTCCCTAATTGAGTGCAACGTTCGGCGTCTTTCTTCCTAACTTTCATTGTCCTTCTCTTGACAACGATGACAAAAGTTCTTATTACTTGGAACATACTTTTAAAACTAACTGGTGCCAAGCTATCAAATTGCGGCTAATAGTATGTGTTTTTTTTCCTCTAAGATGTGGACGAGTGTAGCACAGGAGCACATACCTGCCGCAACAATGAACCCTGTGTTAATAGCGAAGGGACCTACATCTGTGACTGCGAGCTTGGATTTCAATGGAATTCAAATACGATGCGATGTGAAGGTAACATTGTAATTGTGCGAACTGAAAGAAAGATATTGTCCTTCATACGTAATGAAATCGAAGTTCGTTGCAGTGCTTGAAATAATCTTTATCATGCCTAGTGGGCGTTTTTCATATTTCTATCATTTTAATTTAATGAAGATCACGAGACTATTGAGTTCGACAAACATGTTTCGGCAGCGACATCTGCCATCTTCAGTTTGGAATTTACAAATTACGTAATTTGCAATACACAGATAATCTGATAATTCAATCAATGGGCATACATGAAGCAATAAGTGTACATGGTGACGTACTGTTGGACGTTTTTCAATGCGGGTGTTCTTTTCGCATGAGTCTGGAAAGGCATTAAAGCAAAACAAACCATGGATTCGTATTTGTTATTTTTAACATGTTCCAAAGCAAGCATGGTCTACAAAAACGATCTTCACCACTAAAAAATGATTCATTCTGGTACTCGGTCATGATGTTCGATCATAATGTAAAATTAGTTAGACAACTTCACATATTTGGCCAGAGAGTGATTATCTTTAGCAATTTCATTTCAGTACTTCTACTCTATATCTATTAATCGCAAAAAAACCTTTCAAAACACAGGGTTAGGGTCAGGCTAGACAGTTAGGGTTAAAATAGAGGAAAATACAGTACTTTGCAGGTAGCGTGCAATTCCACACAGGAAATACGGGAGAGGAACTATGAACTGAACTCTAAAATTAAGACGAACCATTTGATTTACAAACAGTCGTAGTTGTCGTCAGCTCAGCAGAAAAATAATTAACCCCTCACCTGTTTGTCATATTGATTTCATTCAGTGCTGTTTTTCTTTTATCAGATATTGACGAGTGTAGCTCAAATACAGATGATTGCTCCCAGTTGGCCACTTGCACGGACACTGATGGCTCATTTCTGTGTGAGTGCATAGGAGGATACACTGGTGATGGGGTGTTATGTACAGGTAACAAGCATTGCGAAACAAACGCGCTGAAATAGCGTTTTTTGTCTTGTGATTACCTCTAGTGTTAGTTTACTCATTCAATGGCGACAGTGAAAAAGGACCAGTACTTTTGCTAAAGCGGCCTTTGAATTGATGAAAATTGTGACTGAGGGATTAATTGATCATTACTTCGTATAGTGTGATCGTCCGGGTGAGGGTAGTTCTGAAAAGAACTGTTGTTGGTGACTGACGTTTCAACAACCTGAGCGGAAGTCATCTTCAGAGTCATGAGAATAGTGTAATACTCCTGGGTTCAAACCATTTACTATAATTGATCATTGTGGTTTACTTTCAAGATGTGGATGAGTGTAGTACGGGATCACATACCTGCAGCAGTGATGGAGCCTGTGTCAATGCTGAAGGAACATATTCTTGTGACTGTAAACCTGGGTTAAAGTGGAACTCGAAGAAAATGCAATGTCAAGGTAATACTGCAAATATGATATCTAAGAAATTTTATTGCTTTTAGAAATGCGATTAAAGTTCCTACTGTTGCTTGACAGACTCCTCCTTTTTATACTTTTGTAAATGTTTTATATAGGTCAGGATAATGTAATCCGATATAGGTCGACGTTACTTTGGACATCTGATGTAGTAATGGTACATTGGCCAGGGAAACCTGACCAAAGTACAGGCTACTTCCTATGGACCAGAATCCCATATTTCAGGGAAAGAATAACGCCTTATTAAGTCTCTTCTCTCACTAGTACTCTCCTGACGACCACTCCCTTTATGACGATAAAATATTTTAGTTGTGCTTGAGCTGTTTTCTGATAGGGAAGGTTTCTTCTCTTTTATCAGATGTTGACGAGTGTAGGTCAGACACAGATGACTGTTCCGATTTGGCTACCTGTACGAACACTGATGGCTGGTACCTGTGCGAGTGCGTAGCAGGATACACTGGTGATGGTGTTTCATGCACAGGTAACAGGCTTCAGTCTTGATGACAAATAGTGTTCTTTCTGATCACTTACTTATGGTGCAAGTTCTTCAAACAAAGCAAATGAGAAGAGAAACGACACTTTTTTCCCAAAAGGATTTGAATTGCTCAACATTGTGAGGTGAAGTATAACTTATTTTTTGCTTTCATTTCCCTAAAAGATGTGGATGAGTGTAGTACAGGATCACATACTTGCAGCAGTGATGGAGCCTGTGTCAATGCTGAAGGAACATACTCTTGTGACTGTGGGGCTGGGTTAAAGTGGAACTCAAATAAAATGAGATGTAAAGGTAACACAAAACCGCGGAAAATATGTTACTATTTTAATTTATGCGTTTTAGGGTTTAAGTCGCTTTGGCGTCGTGGAACACATTCATAACTGTGAATAATTTCGTTTATCATTTATTAGAACAGCGACCGTTCTAAGTCTTCAACCCTTCCAAACAAACATACCCCAAAGAATGTTATACTGACGAATATTTGACAGGAAAAAATTTCCTACATATTTCAACTACATCATAACAGTTTACATTCTTTTATTAGATATTAATGAGTGCAGTTTAGAAACAGATGACTGTTCCAGTCTGACTCACTGCATCAACACTGATGGCTCATACCTTTGTGAGTGTATTGTAGGATTCACTGGCGAGGGTGGTTTGTGTACAGGTAACAAACTTTATCATTAGCAAGTTAAAGTGACGACTCAAAAAAAGCTCTTTTTCTTTGGCAGTGGTGCCAGTTTCTCATTCAAAAGAGCAAAAACCAATTCAGTCTGAAAGATTAAGTAGAACAGTTTCACTTGAGTGAAAGTGATTTGCATTTGCTTTGGTTTTGCATTAGTACGGTGCTTGATTCGCAACACTATGTCATCCAATCAGAAGTTAAACTCAAGCTAATCTTGCACGACTCTCTCGAACATGTTTTTCGGCGCTTCGTGTCATCTACATATATATCTACTTCGAGTTTTAATTGGTTTACCGTATTGTCTGGGCCCTTTGTGTTGGCCAGCGTGTTTGGTTTTGGTTTTGCGACACTTGGACTCACTCGGTTAATTACTTCATTAATTACTTAGTCTCTTTAAGGTAATTCCCCTGAAATAAAACTGCGCATAGATTTTTGTTCAAACTTTGTCCAATGAATATTTATCATATGAGAACTTTAATTATAAAATAAAAAAGGGGTGTGCCATGCTCGTTAAGGAGCAGTGAGGCATTGAAAATGTCCCATTTTAGCGTTATTTAATGCTTATTACAAGAACGCATTCCAAGTTATTGTAAACTCTTTGTGAGCCCGCACTCATGAAAACACGCCTCAAACTACAGTCAATACTTGAGCCGGACACAAATAAACTTTTTAAGTTCGATTTTGACAGACAGCTGAATCCTTGCTAAAATATTGGAATCAAATTGTTTGCCACGGCTATCAAACTGCAAAATAGAAAAGACTACAGTGCAGCCGCTATTTTGCTTATTTATTCAATTTTCAACAATAGAAATCAGATCAGTCTTTTCTCACGCAAAGGTAATGATTAGTTGATTAAAATGACTGAACAAAAATTTGAGGTGCCCGAGCTCGTTAGTGAGCTATAGCCATTTTTCAACTGTCAGAACTCAATATCAAGGCGAATCGGCCATGTTTTCAATGTGCTCGTTCACGAACGCGCGCTAATGACGCTATAAATCATGCGCAGTGAGGATGCGCAATGCAATTCTGGGGAATGATCTTAAGGTTATTCCCCAGTATTGCATTGCGCATCCCTCCTGCGCATAATTTCACGCGGGATTAGCGCGCGCGCATTAAAAAATGGCGGCTTTTTGTTTACAGCTGGACCTCGCCATAGAGGTAAATCGTCATTTTCTCGCAAACGAGTATGGTGACCTATCATTTTTTTCTGTTGTTTTGAATTGAGTAATAAATTTCTCTGTGTGAGACAAATACGGACCAATTCTCAGTGTAGAACAAAAAGCAATCGTCGGAAACGTGGATTTAGCAAGCAATCGTGACTGCAATCATGGTGCTATTAGAGCGGTTTTCAATTGAGTGTCGTAAAACCAAAATCAAACCAATTACTTACCAATTAGACTACTCAGCCAATCTCAAACCGAAGTTAAACCAAAACCAAAACCAAAGTAATTGTCTAATTACTTTCGACACTCAATTGAAAACCGCTCTATAAGGATTTATATGGGTATAAACAAGGTGCTGTTGCTCCTAAACGAACATGGGGACCCCTCATTTTTATTTCAAAATTTAAGTTCCTATAATATAAACAATCAATAGGCAAAGTTTCACAAAAATCTCAGTGCAGGTTCTATTTCAGTGGAATGACCTTAAGTCATTAAAGCGCTTTTCGTCGCAGAGTGGAAATCCTATTCGTAATTGCTTTGGCTTTACTTTACTATGCTCTTTTATCATCTGTAAAGGTACTAAAACTGTTTTACGTCGGGTTGTTTTTCTTTCTAGTAACAATTGGTTCAATATTAAAGTAGAGGCTAAATACTCTCACTCGCTTTTCTTGCTAGTAGTGAAGCGCTACTGAAATACCTTGCCTTTGCGGTAAACGGTAACCGACGAAATAAAGAACTGCCCAACTTTTTTTCGTCAACTTTTTTCGTTTTTAAATTGTGCCTAAAATAAAGCAGTTAATTTGTTTCCTTCCAAGACGTGGACGAGTGTAACACGGGAGCGCATAACTGCCCCAGCAATGAAGCCTGTATTAATACAGAAGGGACTTACAGTTGTGACTGTGGGCCTGGACGAGAGTGGGACTCAAACAAAAAGCATTGTAAAGGTAAATAAACCGATCGTACTGCCCTAATGATCTTTTTGTGCTTTCTCTTGATGTGATGTGTTTATTAGTTAGTTAAAAACAGTTCCTTAACAAATTACATTCAGGTTACAAAAAGATGGTTAGTTGGGAGTTTAAAAAATAGTTATAAAGTAAAAATGCATTTTGCAAAATAGCTTCTTAACTTGATTGAGATTTATATTTTTAGTAGAAAAATTCAGCTTGCTTGGCGACTTGCCTGGCGAAGCGGAGCAGCGAAAACGTGTCTGTCTTTCGTTATATTCTAAACTGATTTCTATCATCTTGCTTTTTTTTCTTTTGTCAGATGTTGACGAGTGTAGTTTAAATACGGATAATTGTTCCAGCTTGGCTAAGTGCTCTAACACTGATGGCTCGTTTCTGTGTGAATGCATTACCGGGTTTACTGGCGACGGTATTTCGTGTACAGGTATTATCAATTAAAAAAGAAAACACAAACTTCCTGGATATCCTTCCAAGAGAGGAAACATAACGCCAAACCCGTTGGAAGGTCAACATTTACGTGCCTCCTTACGTGTAAAGTCGAGTAAAGTTGAGAAAAGTGCTTCTGATTAGGATTAAAATTGCAAATATTTATAAAAAATATCAACAACTTGATTTTAAACTCTCTTTTCGTTTTCCCTTGGCAACCAAGAAGCTTTCTTTATCAGAAAATTCAAGTAGTATAGGATGCTATGAATTTGTATTCTGGTTTTCTTTCTCAAGGACCTGGGGGACCATCTTGTGAAGTCACAACGGACGTGTCCTTTCTGTTGAATGCTGGGGGCGCCGAAAACGTATTGGCATCACAAAAACTGTTCTTACAGCTAATAGCGACCAAGTTTATTCTATCGGACGGACATCGCCTGGCTGTAAGTGTATATGGAGACACTGTCGAACATCAGATCGCTTTGGGTGTTTCAAAAGACAACAAAGAATTCCTAGACTCATTGGAATCTCTTGCCTCCTTAACAGGACCGGGTCGACTCGATCTGGCCATAAACGATGTATTTAACACTTACTTTAATGCTGAGCAGGTCCCTGTGTCTTCCAATGCCAAAGTGATAGTCCTAATTGTCAGTGATAACCTGAATCGTTCTTCAACTTTGTGTCCTTCATATCTTCAACCTGCTGCGGTAGCAAGTGAAATAAAGGGCGAAGGCGTCAGGGTTATCATGGCGGCTATAGGGGTGAATATTAGTGAGGACTTCGAACAATTC
Source organism: Orbicella franksi (assembly GCF_964199315.1). Lineage (NCBI taxonomy): Eukaryota > Metazoa > Cnidaria > Anthozoa > Scleractinia > Merulinidae > Orbicella > Orbicella franksi. The sequence goes on along the minus strand of NC_138148.1, from coordinate 8,661,852 downwards.
TTCGAGAGCAACGACGAGATCTGGTATATCCGAGATTATGACGAGCTCGTTTCCGCAGCTGGGAATTTCTCTATGGCCGTCTGTAAAACTTCAGGTAAACTAAGGAAAACGTGACTTGTTGACTTTGCAAACTCTTGCTGCATTGTTTTTGCAAATCTCTTGCTGGTTTTGCAAATCTCTTCTTGTTTGTTGCCATCTGTGGCATAAGGTGTATGCAATATGCCCCACTCGACACCAGAGATAATTACTAAGCCACAAACCTTTGATTCGTAATGTATCAGTAATGGCCAGAAAAAATTCATTCTCTTTCTTGTCTTCCAACTTCGCCGCTTTTATAAGAGGTGCCATCGCTTCCTCGTTCTAAAGCTGTAAAATACCTCTTATAATTTTCTCTCATTAAAACTTTTGTTCAAGTCAGTTAACGTTTTTCATGTTTTCCTTGTACTTCAGCTCCTTCTGTGGGTTCGTCATACTGCACAGCGGAGGAGGATTATTGTCAAGCAAATGCCGAGTGTCACGAGAATGGCGTCTTCTTTACTTGCCAGTGTAAAGCAGGATTTAAATTAGATGGAGACCTCTGTGTTGGTAATGATAAGGTTTCATGTTTTTCAGTCATTTGCATATTGACTGTTATCCACGGCCGGTCCAGGCCAGCGACTGAAATTTTCGTTGTACTTCTTTCTCTAGATGTTGATGAATGCAGCTCCATGCAATGTCCTGTATTTTCGGATTGTATAAACACTGCCGGCTCATATATTTGTATTTGCAGAGAAGGTTTCGGAAAAGAGGGTTCTTCTTGTGTTGGTACGTTAATTTCTGCTTTTACTTAATAATACGATAAGTACGTTACGATATGTGTAGCCCCAGCAAGTGCTAAACCTCTAACGATACTGCATATGTATTGTCCCTCTCGCCCCCCGCACTCCACGAAAGGGTTGGAAGGAGAGAACATTCCTCAATACTTGCTGTTTTTGCTTGGTGCACATTTTAAAAATCAACTCATGAGATTTTTTTGTTGTTGCAGATTTGCATGGATCTGGAAAAGGTTAGTAAAGAAACTGGTTTAGTGAAATTGACCCTGAACCGTGCAACTTATTCAAACATAATCAGCATTCTCATTTCCAAAGTTTCAACTGTTTAAAGGCTTAAATGTCATGATCACAGAACGATTATTCAACCTTTTCAGTTGCAAGGGACGAGTCCATAACAACTTAATAATTTCATCTAAAGAAATAGAAAACAAACAGTAACATTACTGCCAATGTTCAGTGTACACAGCCTCGAGGGTGGTTAACACGGTTAGTTCAAGTCGACCAAAACCTTTATTTGCTGCCATATTCTAAGCTTGTCCGTCAAGGCCTGATATAGTTTTTAACCGAAGGGCGTGACACTTCTTACCAATTGTAGGGGTTTACCGGGAAGTTTACACCTCAATCAGTGGGGATACTGTCGAAGAACTTTATCGTCATTCCAAGTTTCCTGAAAGCCCAGATTTCGTCGAAGTATTGACGAAATTTGACGCCACTCTCAATGATAGCGATGGTTATGGCCAGCGGCTCTCTACTTTTTATCAGGTAAGGAACTCGTTACTGTGTGAAATTGCAAATGTAACTTCTGACTCAATGAGTCTGTCTCCTTGGTTGGCCGGCTGGCTCACTTGCTAGCTGGGATTAAAACTGACTGGTTATTGGTTTAGGCAGAAGGCAATGTGCTCGGCTTTGTTTTGTTCTTGACGTGATAGGTATTCTGTTGAGCGGTCAGTTGTCGGACACGTATTGAATTGCGCCTTGTAGACACTTGAAAGTTCTCACCTCCCAAACATTTTGCAGCGTGTGTGATACACCATACATAGCATAGCATCTGGGCGTCATAGACGTTGCGTGTCTAAATAAATGGTTATTTGATATCTTTGTACAATTAAGAATTAAATTTGACTCTAAAATTTGGCAAACTGCAAAAGTTTGGGAACTCAAATAAAATCAGTTGGTGATTGCATTTAAGCCCATAAGATAACCTGTACTTATTGTTAGTGTATATTTTCCAGCCACCGATGACGGGCTCTTACGTCTTTTCTTTGGCGTGTGCAAGTGCCTGCGAGTTATGGCTTAGCGGTGATGACGTGGAGGCTAACATCTCTAGGATGGTCAAACTGGAACCTTGGAAGTCCACGGAGCATCAGCAGTGGGAGAAGTATGTTTTATTTCTTTGGGGGCTAATAAAGTTATTTTGGGGATTTTTTCTTTTCCTTTTTGGAAAAGAGTTTGCAAGGAGTTTTAAGAGGCACAATTGTTTTTCTTGAAAGTGATTATCGACCCCAATAATTCGTGTAGTGGTTTTTGCTGTTTTAGTTACAATTACTTTGATGCCTTTCACCAATAGCCCATTTTCGAGTTGCTTTAAGCCTCTCTATCAAAGCAAGGCCTGGTGCACAAACATTTATATGAAAAAATGAGTTTAAGGACGGTGCCTACTTTTGTAAGTGCGCATACTTTCTGCGCATTACGCAAGGCATGGTTTAAGCGCCACGCGCGCGCTGGGGTTGACATTGACACAATCAACTACGCTACCAAGTACACGACTAAAAGAAAGCAAAATTTTCCTACTGTGACTAAATCAAGTTTAATTAACCCGTACTTAAACCAGGAACACCAAAATAGCAGCATATCGCTAACCACTAGCTGTCAACGTCTTCCAGCCGAAAAACTAGCTGTTATCTGTCGAAAACTGTACTGAAATCCAATTGTAAACATGTACCTGCAGATGACGTAGTGCACGCGCAAAACAAGTGCGAAATACGCAAATGTTTTACTTGCTGGGGAGGTGACAGGAAAAAATGTAACGGGTACCATGAAAGTTTTCAAAAAAGATCAATAACTTCAAAAAACGCGTGGTTACCCCTATGTTTTATGTTATGAAATGGAAGTGGCAAGCCAATTCAACACGTGATCAGTTTATGGTTTTGAGCAAAAGGTATTTAGACTGTATTTTGGCTGAACCAGAGGAAGGCTGCCAGAGACGCTAAATGCGCTGTTGCAACGATTTTACGATTTTGTTATTAAAAACATACCAAAAATGGTTTTTATGTTACCATTTACCATGCGGTTTTAAGATCTTTATAAATGTGTTTGTTTTTCTGTTTGTAAAGGCGAATTCGAAGGAAATCTGTGAAGAAATATCCTTTCCTTCTGTGAAGGTGAATTAATCAACATGACACGAGCGTGGGACAAAGAAAAATTCTGAGTCCCCGACAGGAATCGAACCCATGACCTCCCGAACACTGGGCGGGCGCTCTATCCACTGAGCTACGAGAACTCATGGAGAGCAAGGTCATTTAACTGAGTTCATATATGATAGGTGTCCTGCATACTGCTAGGATCAACGCTATCGAATTCATCGTGAGTAGTGATAAGTTAATAAAGATGGTGAATTTTAATTTTTAATTTTTTTTTTTTCTTTGTCCCACGCTCGTGTCATGTTGATTAATTCACCTTCACATTTCGTTACCGAGCTTAAAATTCACCATCTTTATTAACTTATCACTACTCACGATGAATTCGATAGCGTTGATCCTAGCAGTATGCAGGACACCTATCATATATGAACTCAGTTAAATGACCCTGCTCTCCATGAGTTCTCGTAGCTCAGTGGATAGAGCGCCCGCCCAGTGTTCGGGAGGTCATGGGTTCGATTCCTGTCGGGGACTCAGAATTTTTCTTTGTCCCACGCTCGTGTCATGTTGATTAATTCACCTTCACATTTCATTACCGAGTTTAAAATTCACCATCTTTATTAACTTATCATCCTTTCCTTCTGTTTTCAGAAAATGCTGATGTCAGCATTTTGCTTTGGATTCAAGGCTAATTATCTCGAAAAAATGCGTGGCTACCCTAATTTTTCTTTGTGGATTCCAATAGCCCTTGCAAAGGTCTACTTTTTCCACGTGGTCCTTACCTGGCGCAAAACCTGTGTATTTAGTCGGCACCGTCCTTAATTTGCATGTGAAAGAAATTTCATTTTCATATGAAAGGATGGGCATCAAGACTCGTTTTGAGAAAGAGGCTAATGGTTTTTTTTTCGGAAATGGCCTTTATCAAAGCTATATATAAATTTAAGTCACAGAGCTTTCCTATTTCAGATTTCCAGACAAACAGATATCCGGAGCTGTTCAATTATCTCAAGGCTCGTCATATTTCCTGAGAGTCTACATGAAGGCCGGTCCTGGTCTTAAATCTGGTCACGTCTCCTTAGGTGTACAAACACCATTTAAAAGCTTTGAAAGTCCTCTTTCAAACAATCATTTGTATCTATGTGAGTAACAACCAAATGAGTACAGTCAAACCTCTCGTAAGCGACCACCCAAAATGTCAAGCCTAGGTGGTCGCTTAAGAGAGCTTAAACCGTAATGGGTCAAAATTTTGCCTCATTAGCATGTGGAAACTGCAGAGATTTACCCCAGTTGTACAAAGGTGTACAAACACCATCTAAAAGCTTTGAAAGTCCTCTTTCTAACAATCATTTGTATCTATGTGAGTAACAACCAAATGAGTACAGTTGAACTTCCCGTAAGCGACCACCCAAACTGTCAAGCCTAGGTGGTCGCTTAAGAGAGCTTAGACCGTAATGGGTCAAAATTTTGCCTCATTAGCATATGGTAACTGCAGAGATTTACCCCATGTTTTAAGTGTTTTATTCATGTGAAAAGTCAATCTGCTACTTCCCGTTGAGAAATTTCCGTCTCTTGTACTGCTCAGAAATGCCAAAATGTTACAACACCATTTAATCCTTTTCCCGCTCTATTATCTGTCAACTGGTCGCTTACGGGAGGTTAAAAACAAAAGAAAATTTCAAACTTTTAGCTCTAAAAGTGGTCGCGGTTGGTAACGAGAGGTTCCATACAGTGATTTGACTTGGAAACTTTTGGTATTTTGGAAAACTGGTCGCTGAGGAGAGGTGGTCGTAACCGGAGGTTCGACTGTACTTCGCACTGTAAAAATGAATGTTGTACAAAGTATAATACCATTGGAGAAACAGGTGCTGCTAAGTCTTCTAACACTCTAACACTCTTTGTTATGTCAAATCGCATACGTTATGCATTCAATTATCAGAAACGATGGCTGCATCAGAATGCCGCATGGCGGAAACACCTCCCTATATCGCTTCTTTGTCTCTTTCAAATACTGATGAAAGATGTGTACTTTTCCTCCTAGACCAAGATGAGTGCGCCTTTCAAGTAAAGCCGTGCCACTCAAATGCGGAGTGCATCAACCGACATCAAGCGTTCGTTTGTAGCTGTGCGCCTGGCTTCAGTGAAGATATCGGCTCCTGTCACGGTAAGTGAATTTATAGAACTAAATACTCTTCCTTCTAAGAGATTCGAGAATTGAAAGTAATCCCGCTTGGCAAAAACGTTTGATGCACTTTGAAAATAGTAAGCGCTTCATTTCGAACCGCAACACGCTTTGCTGCTGTTTGTTACCCGGTAGAGCGAAGGTAATCAACACATTTCTAATTGCCTATTGGTACTGATAAATTTTGATTAAGAAATCCAGCTACACTAGCTTACACTGTAAGGGGTAGCGCAAAATCTTCGAGCTCTTGCCTCTCCTTAGGCCCCATACAGTCGGGTTTTAATATCGCAATTATCGTTGTCTTAAATTGTACCCTTTTTTCGCAGCTCCCGAGCAGTGTCCAGTCGTAGTGGATATGGTCTTTCTGTTGGACACTTCCTCGAACTTGTTATCAACAAAAAACTTTGAAAGCCAGAAACTGTTTATACAACGGATCATCAGCAGGTTTAACGGTACAAATAGTCGTATCAATATTATTCCATACAGCGACATACCACATGAAGCGAAGATTCTCTCAACTGAGGGGAAATCAGTCGGAGAGTTTGCTGAACTTATGCGCAATGTTCAGCTGTTAATGGGAGGTTGTAGCCGTCACGATTTAGCGCTGAACAAGTCTTACGGCTATTTTCTGTCTCACGGGGGGCCAACTCCGGGACAAAGGGTTTTAGTGCTTCTTACTACAGGAAAACAGCCGCAACATCCTCAGATGACTCCGGAGTATATACCGATAGAGGCTATTACTGCGCTACTTAAAGAGGCAGAGGTCATTACTTTCGCTATTGGAGTTGGTGATAATGTTCAAGCGCAAGATCTTGAAAACATCGCAACCGAACCATCTAAGGTCATCTTGTTTGAAAGTTTCGACAACGTTACAAGGGACGCCATGGTGGTTTACAAAGAAATATGTAAAGCTACTGGTAAGACGAAAAACTAGCTTCTCGTGTAGCGCTATTTGTTCCAACTTTAGCAAGCAACAAATTTTCTCTCACCTAACTACAAGGAAAACCAAACAAAATATTCCAAGTATCGCGAGCGTAGTTTGGTAGTTTCCCCTTGTTAATTTTTTGCTTTTAAAATTTCTGCTATGATGGTTTTGTCACTTAGTTTTCAGTTTACTTAGCATGGAATGACCAGATCAATATTTCTTGCTTTTCAGCTCAGTCACTTGGCACTATCATTTGTCCTTCTTATGCTGAAGTGACGCGGTGTCAAGAGCATACCAGCTGTGTCATGTTGAATGACACCCATCAGTGTGTCTGTGAATCTGGTTATTTCGCTGAAGGAAACCAATGCCTTGGTGAGTATTTGGCTGGCCTTGGTTAAGACGAGACAGTTTGCATAGTCGCTTAGAACTTAGATACACGTCCCTAATTAAAATAAGGCACTATATACATGTATCTCTTTACATAACAAGCAAGACTGATTTGGACATTCTGCCGGGTTCGACATCTCCACTTACTCCTGGGGACAAACTGGTGAATGTGTCAGATTTGTACGAAATAACATGATATAGCCCAGCTAACAATCATATTCATTGGTGGATCATTTACCTTCTGGATCCGGAGTCATAGATACCGTGCTAATCACCTGTTCCTGTCAATAATTTTCCATCCACTTCTATTCTCAAAACGTTCTCGTCCTCTGACGAAGAAACTTAAAAACCAGCGATACCGAAGTGGCCAATAATTCTAAAGCATAACTTGGTGTCAGATCCATAACTAGCACTTGTTACTTTATTCACTTTTACCAATGTATTTAAAATATTTCGAGCATTTCGAAACTAGATGTTGGGTATTCTCGAAAACTAAAAAAACATCATTTAATCTAGTCATTTCTTTGATGCAAAAAGACTTCTACCCCTGATTCTGTAGTCAAATAGGCTTAAAGAATAACAAGTCTATTCTAATTTTTAGACTTAGATGAGTGTCTCAATGGAACGCACAAATGCGACGAAATTGCTACTTGCGTAAATACAGAAGGGAGTTACAGTTGTCAATGTCCTAGAGGATATACTACTAATGGAACAAAGTGTGACGGTAGGTTGTTGTCCCTTATACTTTTGCTACTACTCCCGTCACCATGCAGACTGTTATAAGGCAGTCATCTTTTCAAAAGCTAAAGACTATTGTGAAAGCACGTCCTTTCGTTAATATTAATTGCTCATTGGTGTTTTAGAGTCAATACGAGCTAACAAATCGTTTTTACGGCTTTCTAAATGTTAACAATCTTAATGCTTCTGCAAAAACGTTATGGAGTCGCTTAGACACAGTTATATAACTGACATGCTTGTGCAAGGACGTATCCTTGGAAAGGATAAGTCAGAGTTGAGGGCAAAAAAAAAGTAATATTAAAGGTGTTCGACAAAGAATTCTTGCGAGAGAAAGGTGAATAGGAGAAATGTATGGTTTTAAAGCTTCTTTTGTAAAGTTTGCAAATTTGTGAAATAGTTGAATTTGTCTTTAATTGTAGACGAGGACGAATGCTTGTCGAATAGTTACAGTTGTCACAAAGAGGCCTTTTGTGTAAACACAAAAGGTTCGTACGGCTGCTCTTGTAATCCTGGGTTGACTGGAGATGGTAAGAAGAAATGTGATGGTAAGTCTTATGGTTTCATTCGCATTTTAAACAAGAATCATCTTGTACAGTTAGCCTACAACTGTGCATTAGCTATCCTACCTCGTTACAGGTCTATCGAAAATTAATTTCAATAACTGTTATATGTCAAATCTTGACTTCCGTCGTTTAAAAGGGTAGAATACTATGATTTAAACACGTCGTATTCATAACAACACCACTAAAATGTCAACTTGGCGTTCACGTTTAAGAATTTTGTTTAAGAATTTTGTTTAAGCGTCTGAAAATGTCATTTACCAAGTTCCAAGAACATTGGAAACAACTATTTACGCAGACGGCTAAAGTAAAAGCAGTTGTCATTCTGTAATCATCAATGCCCTCTTTAGGTTCTTGCCGCACAGTGCATTCCAGCTTTTGAATTATTTTTTGTTACCCCTTGCGTCATTCCAAAGGAGTATCGTTTTTCTAATCTCGTCTTCAATGATCAGTCTTCGAGCCCGATTTCAGAGGTACTTGCACTTTTTTGATGCAATGTGACAATTTCGTGGCAATTATAATGCCTGCAATGTTTAGCAGGCTTAGGTTGCCTGCTAAACATTGCAGTTTGCATTTTATATTGCCTCTTTTTTTTTTGTTAAAGCCAAACGAAGACTAATGACTAACTTAAGTTAATTTCCTTTACTTAGATATCAACGAATGCGAACTTCTAGCAGACACTTGCCACAAAGACTCTTATTGTAGCAACTATTACAGTTATCACGAGTGTATGTGTGTGTCTGGATACTCTGGCAATGGCACAATCTGCACAGGTACGTTAAAGAATCCACCAGGTAGAAATCTAGTGAGAAGAGTGTTTGTAACTGTTAGGGCGGCTTTCAATCGAGTGTCGTAAAATCAAAACCAAAACCAAAACAACTACGTATTAATAAGACTACTCAGCAAATCTCAAACCGTAGTAAACCCAAAACCAAAACCAAAGTAACTGCCTAATTACCTCCGACACTTGATTGAAAATCGCTTTAAGTGCCGATCAAAAGGTGTATTTGCTGGTCGTTTCGTCTCACCAAAATACCTCTTTAAAAGCAAAACATTCTCGGTGTTGGGATCACCACTCACTAAAAGGATACCCACAATAAAACGCTATTACTTTCTAACCAGCTAACATCTTGAAGTTTAGAAGCTATTGGTGAGCGATCCCTGGCCTTGCTCCTATCCTTTGAGTAGTTCTGAAGGAATAGACAGTTTCTTTCTTGCTCTAATAACCCCTTGGTTTCTCCACCAGCTTCATTCTTTCTCTATCAGTTTGTTTCCTTTGTTCTTTCTCCAGCACTTTTTGTTTGTTTTTGTTTGTTATTTCTCCAGCACCTTTTGTTTTCTATTGCACTTTCTTCCTTCCTTCAATATTGTTTCTTCCAACAGTCTCTTCCTTCCTGCTATAGTTTCATTCTAGATCTACTATTGCTCCTGTGCAACTTGCAGCATTTTGTCCTCCAATAGCTCCTTTACTTTTTCATGCATTTCTCTTTCTTTCTTTTTCTTCTATTATTTTCTTCCTTTCCGTCCAAGTTTTTCACGAGAAACTAAAACTCTTTTCTTGTGTGTTGCATTTAGCACCAGAAAAATGCCGACTTCCAGTCGACCTTATATTTGCCGTAGACGCCTCTGGAAGCGTTGGGACGGAAAACTATGAAAAACAGAAAGAATTCATCAAGATCTTGGCCAGCCGATATGATCTTGTGAACAGCAGTAAAGCAGCAGTAATTGTATTTAGCAATCATGCCTCCAATGAAATTAAGCTTGGGTCGAAGAGAACAGCATTATCGTTCGCTACGGCAGTGGATGATATCCCATATTTTCAAGCATTTACTCGAATTGACCTCGCACTTCGCCTGGTTTATGATGAATACTTTCTAACAAATAGTTCGAACAAAACCGAGCGAATTATCGTATTATTGACTGACGGGAAGCAAACTCGAAACGACTTTATGAGTCCAGCTTACGTCCCAATAGAAGAAACAGTGCAGCTTCTACGTTCCAAATCTGCTCGCATGTTTGCCGTCGGCATTGGAGGTTCTGTTGACGTAACAGAGATGAGGATTGTGACTGAACAAGAAGACGATATTTTTCTAGCCACAGAATTTAATGATTTGGTAGCAAAGGCCGACTTTATAGCAAAGACAACATGCGCCGTTGCTCGTAAGTGTGCTTTCTTAGTAAAATCGTCTTAAAATCTTAGTGAAAACCATACTCTTATGGTAAAATAGTATCAATAATTGTATGGCTTTCAGTATGATATTTTTGAGATTATGGCTGAAATGGTTAAAATTAACGCTGTGAATAATGGTTTATTTTATACAGTTCAGGCCAAAGGGATAACTGTTTGTAGTGCTGACGTCGATATCACTAGTTGCCATTTTGGCGCGCATTGCGTCAATGCGACTAACAACTTCACCTGCATCTGTAAAGATGGTTTTGTTGGCAATGCACTTCAGTGTCAAGGTGAGCCATAGTAGAGAGGACACAATGATGGCATTCTATAGACAATGGTCTCAACTGTAGACTGCTGCATTTAAGATCATGAGGTCCAACCTTGGCACTTAGGCAATAGCTTTGTTATGCAGCTTTTTCAGCCTCAATGGGATGGGATAGGTTATTAATGGTTTTTCGACCTTGTGCTTGTCTGTAGGGTTTTCTCTGGCTCTTGGCCGGCCTTCCCCCTGTGATATACCGTGCCGCCAATCGTGCCAATTAAGGGCACCAATCCTTGGACTGACGAAGCCACCCTGTGTTATTATGATCCACGTAATTACATTAAAGGGCAAGTCTTAACCCGCGATGTCCCTAGTTTGCCATTTGCACAGTTACAATATTTCGTGTCTAATCAGGTCTCGACAATACCCTTCTTTCATAGACATAGATGAATGTGCCGATGGGTCAGATGACTGCCACTCCACTGCCTATTGTATCAACACTGCGGGCTCATATTACTGTTCATGCAATCAATCAGGATACAGTTATAATGGTAGCATGTGTATAGGTGTGTACTACTTGTCTTCAGTCTTGTCTACACCACTGCATTGTCTTCTAATTAACAAATTGGTGTCAGTTTTTTCATGCGTCTGTCCTGTTATTAATCATGAATCTCGTCATAACATTTGTCAAGTGGCATACATCGCATAAGTGATGAATTCATGTGTCTGTCCGCTTAGTGACAATGACAATTAGCTAATGGGCGCGCGAGAATTTCTGCAGTTATTGTCAAATACGTGATCGCTAAGTATACGTTTTGTAATCATTTGTAAGTAACAAGCACTAACTTAACGACACCACCTCTCTCTTCACTCTCAGATATCGATGAGTGTGTTCAAGACTGGGATGATTGTGATGAAGCTCTAACAACGTGTGTAAACATTCCAGGATCCTACATTTGTTCCTGTTTTGAGCAAAATTATGCTTGGAATGGACAAGTTTGTGTCGGTAAAGAAAAATATATAAAAGGGAAATATATTTATCATTATTGATCATTAATTTACACAAACAAGTAGGTTACAAAAGAAACCATTTTGTAATTTCCTCTTCTTTGCTTTACCTTTTTTTGCAGACATAGATGAGTGCGCAGATGATCCACATGCATGTGACGTCTATGCCTATTGTGTCAACACTCCAGGCTCTTATAACTGCCCATGCAAGTCGGGATACAGTTATAATGGCAGTATGTGCTCAGGTATATTACTACGTTTGAAAGTTTCGAGTTTGTTGCTTTAATGCACCGTGATACAGCGTGTTTTTATAACGTGGACAACCCATAAAATTGTTATTTATGAGCTTCTAGGGTCATGGGCAATCCCGAAATGTCTACTTGGACCTCTAGTTCTAGTAAGGGTTGGACTTGGAATTGTTAGCATAAAGGTCTGACACAGAACAATGCTGTGAGCTTGTTTTTGTTATCCAGATGATCTCTAGCGATGTACTGAAGACTTTTATATAACTATATGGTTTCTTTTTACAACAGATATTGACGAATGTTTCCAGGAGTTGGATGACTGTGATAATGCCTTAACAGATTGTATCAACATTCCAGGGTCATACATTTGTTCCTGTTACAAGCAAAATTATGCTTGGGATGGAAAAACTTGTGTTGGTAAAGAACACAATATACATATGGAAATTTTCCCTTTGGTTTGTTTGAAAGTTTTAAAGAAGTATTCCCTGCCTTTTGAATGACTAGGCTGACGGAGCGTAGACAAATGTGTTTCTGTTGTACCCTAAAATTAGCCAATGAGCCACTTGGCTCGTGTGAAGACTTTTTCTTACCTTACCTAATGTCTTAATGTCTTTCTTCCATGCTGAGATTTTTTTTGTCCTTTGATAGGTAACGGAATTCATTAATTGCTTATTTTGTGATCGTTGACTTTTTTTCATTTAAAAGACGTAAACGAGTGCGAGGACCTTTCTCGTTGCGCTGCGAATGCCACCTGTACGAATTTGGATGGATCTTATGACTGCAGCTGCTCAGCAGCGGAATCTCATCTCTGTTTTGGTACGTGCATGTATACGCCAACTGAGAAAGATACGAATTACTAAAACGTAATCTTTTTATCAGAAACGCTAAACGGCATGTTAAAAGCTGTCACGTATTTTCAGTTTTACTGAGGAATTCCGTAGTCATGATAATAAATGTCTCATATCTCCTTCTATTCTTTGAGCACAAACTGTTGTGAAGAATAAATTATTAAACTTGTGTTATTTTTGTAATGTATCAAGGGAATTTTCATGCCTACTTTTAAGCCCAGAAGAAGAAAAGTGCTGTTTTCTTTTCTTTAAGGGACCATACTGTGTGACATTCCACGAGTTAAAATAACCAATGCTGGAAGGAGCGTCGATCAACCCGCTGTGGTTCAGTTGAGTTCATATTACACATTTGAAACAAACATTGAAGTGAGGTGCGCTCAGATCTACACACAAAACATGTCTTGGATATTAGCAAGTCCATCATTAAACGATTCTGAAGCTATTTTGAATGGAACCATAGTTTCGGCGAAAACAAGTAAATGGACTCTCTCCGACCACCATTTACCATTCGCCCACGTTTTACATGCCTTGTACTTCGTTTTTACGGTAGTCCAAGGAGACAATAATAAAACAGAAAGTGCATATGATAAAGGTTACATTATATTACGACCCTTACCACTGGTGGCGATAATCTCGGGTGAAACTGAAATAACCAGAGGAAATAATCAGAATATCATCCTAAATGGATCCAAGTCTTATGATCCTCATGTTGGCCCTGGGGCCTTAGAGACACTGACATTTTATTGGCTTTGCATGAAATCGAATGAAGAATTCACAACGGAAAACCCGCTGGAGATCCAAATAGTGCCGATTTCCCTAAATGGCTCCGAAGCATCAGATGGAGGCTGTTTCGGTACTGGTATTGGGAGACTGGAATCCACTGAACCTGTTGTAGTGTTGAACGCCTCAGCAATGCAGAACTCAAGTGCATCATACATTTTCCAGTTAGTTCTAGCCAAAGACGCCAGAACATCGAGTGACAGAAAGACAGTTCATGTCGTTGAGGGAAGTCCTCCTGAAGTCTCACTGAAGTAAGTACACATAGACCTAATCTTACCTCCATGGTACGCTTCAGCGGGATATTAGGCGAGTTTGGTATAGTCAGTGTTCGTAGTTTTGGCGAGACATAGTCGAACCAAACTACACATGGTGAGACCAACCGAGCCTGGCATGCCACCGAAGCGTACGACAAGGTAGGGCTAGGCATTTTATACCTTACCCAAATTCAGCTATAAATCCACCCATACCAGGTCAAAGACTTGATATGACGGGAGAAAAAGAAAATCCCGACGAGGAGACTAAAACGTGATGCATAAAATCTCGTTATGTTTTAAGTTCGTTATTTCAGAAAATAATCGCATACTTGATTCGCAGTTCCAAAATAAAGGAAAACAACAACAACAACAACAGCAACAAAGAACATTATAATCATACGTTACGCACAAGATATCGAAACTATATTTCATACGAAGGTCGTTGTCTTTCCGAGGAGTTATTTGGGTCGCCTCATTGTTAAGATGACCCAAATACTTTGCTCGCGCGTTATCACCACTCGCTAGTGTTATATCGAAGGTTGTAGAAATATGTATATATGTTTTCTCTGCATTTTTAGCTCTTGCAAAATTCTTCTATAACTTAGACGTTATGGAAAGAAGTTCTTTCAAATACTTTTCATTTTACGTTTTATTTCAATGATTTTGTGCAATAATTAATGTAAGTGTGACTCTGTTGGCTGATCATTTTATTTTTTTGTGGTAAAGTTTTGTCTTAAATGACCGGTTGAACGTCATCCCTTCTGCGCCGCTGACCATCTCAGCCGGGTACCTGGGCTACTCGTGTGATGATGAAGAGGAGTACCGATGGATCCTTTACGAAGAAGACAAGGACGCGGGGTGGATAGAAATTTTAAACAATCCAGGATACTCCAAAGTGTTCGCTATCGATCCAAAGACTCTAAAAGACAACACAAAATATCGATTGGAATTGACCGTGCTACTTGCCAATGGAACTCCGTCTTCAAGTGTGCAGGTTTTCAAGACCGCAGTCCTTCCGCGTGATGGCTCGTGTACTATAACTCCTGACACTGGCGAAGCTGTTTATACCTCATTTGAGCTGCTTTGTTTCGGCTGGTTCCCACTAAATGAAACTTTCACCTACGAAATACAGATAATTGGGGATGGCGATATTCATTACACCTTGTATTATGGCTTTGTTGATAAACTACAGTTAGTTTTACCGCAAGGAAATCCCTCCAGTGGATATGTATCCTACGTCAAGGTATTTGTCTCGAGGAGCAATGGTGCTACTTCTGAGCTGGATATTCCAGTAACGGTATGTTTTTCTCCTTGCATCACTTTTTGTGGCTTTGGTATGGGGTAATTTATGGTCAGTTGCTGGTTTACTCTCACAAAACTTTGTCAAGTGTGCAATACAGAAAAACAACGAATAGGCTAGGCTAAAACAGACAGCTTCCACATTATGTGTAGACCTCAGTTATGAGAACTTAGCATAGGTAGTTAAGATTCGACAAGAACAATTTATCGAGGTTTCAGCTATATTGTGCCTAATAGATGAAATTTAGTAAAGGTCATCTGTTTCGCTTCTATACCAATTTATGTTATTTTTTTTTGTCCCGACCGTAACGATGGCCGTTTCAATATGTAGCAATTTTTCAAATCATTCGTAGTACTATATAGCATGTCATGAATGTTTTAATTTCGTTTTCTTTTACTCCCGCGTCCATTTAGCATTTTTTGTGTTAATTTTAAAACCAGTTTGCATCTGAAATAATCAAGCAATAGAACTTGATCGTGTTTCGATTTTGTTTATATAATAGGTAACTCCACCCAAACCGAGAGTAGAGCAGGATATTTTTGAACTTCTCGAAAGGAATGTAAGCAGCTTTGAAGACTATCTTGACACGATGGATACAGAGAATATTTGGCGGTTGATGACGGCAATGTTATTAACAGTAGAGAAACAAGCAATGGTGAAAGGAAGTTTCTCTAACTCAACGGTATCAAGTCGACAGAGAATCGTCGTGAGTATGAAACGTTTCATTTTTTACTTGGTTAGAACAAAAGGTTTTGTTTTTAATTTTTTCTGTGAATCACGAGTGAAAAAACTGACCCCAACTTGTTTCAATCCTATTGGAGTGCAGTCTGCCCTCTGTGCCGTAACGTTAAATTTGTTTTAATTGTAAGTAAAAATTCAAAATTCTATTGCGCATTCTCCTAAAACGACGCTGATACTTCACCGATTGACAATGGACAGTCTCTAGTTAACCGTTTTGCCTCTTGTTTCGAAATGCGATTCGGTGCAACTTTACATGTGTGACTTAAGTTTCGTTTTCGCACGAACGCTTTTGCATCAACTTTGATTTTGAAAGTGAGGCAGCAATAGATAGCAGAGATAGCCAGTAAGAGTGCAAGCTCTTGGTGTCTATTAGACGGCCGTTTCTATCGGCTAGAGCCATTTTCAAAGATTGACGAGTTATAGGTGCTGTCTGTCGTAGAGCTAATCAGATTGCACTTTTACCTAATAATCGGTCAATGGGTTTTGCTAATGCTGTTATGACAGCCGCAAGAAATCGGGAACGATGAGTCAAGTTGCTTTTGCAAAAACCAGGGACTGATTTAAAAATACAGAACACCAACAGCAGTTTTGTTAAATACTCTTTCGGCAATAACGAACGAATTTATTTTGATGTTAAAACTGGCAATTTACGGGTAACTTTTAACCTGCGTTGCAGCTCAGAGATGTCGCCCTTAGGCGTTTGCAAGTTGAAAAGCTCGATGGTCTCTCTGGTTTGGTGTTCATCTCAGCCTTTCTAGCCACTGCGGGAAAGGACACAACCAGGTTGACCTTCCACAGTGAGGTAATATCGTACTGAATAAAGATTTATGTATTATATAGCAAAGTTTATTTTATTTATTTCACGTGCTTCAGTAATCGAATAGTTCTTCTGATTTAAAGCCTCTTGACATTCGAAGAATGTACTGCATTTCTGAAAAAAAAATAATAAGAAAGCTACACTTAATTCATTGTATTACTATTAATACATTATTTTGGCACAAGCGGGGTATTGAAACACGATATCTTGAGCTAAACTAACCTGGCAGCAAGATAAACATTTAACGGCAAATTTTTTAAGACCACGTTTCAAAGATGTCTGGGCTTTTTATTCCATTTGATTACTTTGAAAACGTGGTGTCTTTTTCCCAATTTTATTCCAAAGTTTTTCATTACGTTCGTTTTGACCAATTACGCTAGAATAAACATTTCTGGTAGATAATAATGACTTCTATTTATCAATTCTTTTGCGTGTGCTGTACCCTGGGTGTCCGAAGCTCTTCCTCGGTCTACGTTTCTATCGCCTTAATGTATATTTTCATTGCAGGAACTTCTTCCAGAAATTCTTGGAAACATGAGTGACACACTGCTTGTCGAAGCTAATAAGATGAAAGCAAAAGACGAAAGGTTTATTTCCCAAGGAGTTTATAACTTGTTGTACGGAACAGTTGAACTCCTTATTGTATCTGCGGAGGCGTCCAGAGTAACTGGGGACAGCGACACCGTATCCGCCAACCGCTCAAAGGTAGGCGTATATATTCATTTAGTGTGGCATAACGGCTGTACAGTTGATACGGAGGAACGTTTTTTTAAATTAGTCATAATTATTTGGCAGGGCGTTTATACTGAAAAATGTTCTCTCGTTCTCGGCTAGAAGGATGACCCTCCAAACAAGGACAACTTTTTCCCACTTAAACATGCCCTCAAGGGAGGGGGGGGGGGGAGGGGGGGACTCTAATATT
The DNA here is from genome assembly GCF_964199315.1 of Orbicella franksi. Classification (NCBI taxonomy): domain Eukaryota; kingdom Metazoa; phylum Cnidaria; class Anthozoa; order Scleractinia; family Merulinidae; genus Orbicella; species Orbicella franksi. The sequence continues at coordinate 8,644,544 of NC_138148.1, read as the reverse complement.
TTGGTTGGTAGCGAGTTCAAGAAACTGACCCCGTCAATGTAAACCCTTTGCAAAGTTGCCCGTTTTATACATAACCCCGATTTTTCTTGTCATGCGCAGCTTCTACGGACCCCTCTTTGCATACGGCTGGTGCGCGCAAAATTTGACCAATCAGGATTCAGCAGGCGGAAAAAACTGTACTGTCCTGACGTCAATGTATGTTAACAAGAAAGGCACTCAAGTTGTGAAACTTTTCTCGCTGGAGAAGGCACTGAATATTCATGAAAAGAGATTTAGAATTCCAAAAATATATCAGTTTATAAAAAGTGGAAAATATGAAGCACTTTTGTGTCTCCATGCTTTTAAGTTGGCGCCAAAAATGGGTCGCTCGCGTCCGGCAACTCGCTCGCAGTTCGTCGAGTGTCACCAGGTAGGATAATCATGATAGTTATGTTTTTTTGAACAAAATATGTTCTTCCTCGTCAAATTAAACGTAGAATTCTCGAATTAAGTATTATAAGAGGCAAAAGGAACTTTGGCATTGTCTTAAGGTGGCTCTATATAGTATTTCACAAAGCTTTGGATATTAAATATGCATAAGTAATTTCTCCCTTGGCAAATGTTTACAACATAGCACTCGGTAGAAGGTCAATAATAAAAAACCTACAGCCTTAGGCTACGTATGGAAGACACTTTCAGAACCTAAATGTTGTTGCTATGACAACTACTGATAGAAATGCTTGGCTTGTTTTTTTAACCTGCCTGACTTCTAGACGGTGTTTCTAGGTTTCTACACGGTGAATTTTCTTTGTTTTGGGGGAAACACAGTTAACACACAAGGAGTTTCAACTGACAAAGCTACAAGAAAATCTGTACATAATTTTCAGAGGAATTCGCAATTTTCGTTTTTTACGCATATTACATTAACGTATGTATAAAATTTGATGATTTTTGCTTAACAGCGAGAAAAAGAAAAATCCTATCCATGTGCCAATTTCCAAAAAAATTCACCGTCTGGAACGCGCTTAATATGCGTTTTAGATCACCCAAAGACCCCTGTATTTTCGTGACGTCATCAAAATAGAAATTCTTCAAGTTACGGTACTGCGCATGCTCGCGTTTCGCTTCCTTCGCACGTGCTAGTTGAAAATTAGTCGAGATGTAGAAGCTTATTTTTCCCCACGACGGCGAAAAGTATACCTAATAAGTGTTGTAATACTTATGGAAATGCGTTTTAACTTGTGGTTTCCTCCACTGCTTTGAAGTGCTCAACGATCTTGGCTAGAATACGGGTTGTTTTTGTCACTCGTGGAGCCTTGCTAGTTGCTGACGATGGAGGCAGAGACAATACGCCAACAAGCCCTTTTGCTCCGAACTTCTCGAAAACATTCTTAAGATCTCGATATGAAATGCCACTTCCGGCTATTTTTTCAGCAATCTGTTGCTTGATGGGGAATTCCGCGTTTGTTGGATGATAAAGCGTTCCTCGGAACGTCTGCAGGAGTTCGTAGCGACCATCAAGGTATTTCATGTCGTTTTCTGCGTACTGTGTTGTTGATATGTTCTCTGTCAACATGTCCTCTGAAATGTTCAAACGGGAGTCGAAGACTATTCTTCTTAAAGCTCTAACGTCCTCCATTGCATCGTGTGCGGGGAAAGGCTCATGGAAAAGTGTCTGATAAATGGATTGTTGATTTAATTTAACTGTGGAACCATCCGGTAAGACCAGAGAGGGATGTTTACATTTGACCAAGTTCTTCATCACAGGGAGAGTGTCAGAAAAGAAAACGTTAAGACAGGAAAGCTTTTCACAAAGTTGATGTCCACCTTGACGAAGAAGAGTTGGATTATCGAAAACCTGAGAGCTGTGCCCGATTAAAACGGTATAAATATTATTATCGCCTTTCGCACGCCTGACAGTTTTCTCCAAGTAGGTTAGAAAATTTTCGAGTGACTTTCCAAGTGACACAGTTTCGACTGGTTGATTGTTTTTGAACAGGGTCCTGACGCCTCTGACTGTTCGGACACTTAAACCATTTATCCTTGTAGCATGAATATCTACATCCCTCAAAGGTAATATATAGTCGTTGAAACAGTGCAAACCTGATTGATCAACTGCTGAAAGCTGGCATATTTCTGCGGTTTTTCCAGACGTGTTTGTTTCAATATCGTAAATGATGAAATTGTAAACAGTGTTTCTGTCATAGGGAAATTTCTCCGCCACTGGTCTGATCGTTAATTCAGGAATGCATGTTTCAAAGTTTTTCAGCTCCTCACTTGAAATTTTCAAATTGATGATGTCGAATTCTTGGATCAGTTTGGTAGAATTGTTTGGATCCAGGTTAAGTCCTATTCCACTTTGGTATGTGTTTCCTTCCTTAGCTTGTTTTTTACCATCAAGATTTAACTTCTGCTTATGTAGTTGAGCTCTTCGGCGTTTGAAATTAATGCTGTCTTTTCTTAGTTTGTCTTGGGTAACCTTGTGATCCATCCTTTCAATGTAGCTGATACAGTGTATACCAGGTTCAATGTTGAGGCTCTCAAGTGTTTGGCTAATGTACTGATATCCAAGGTTTACTTGCGAGATGCCACAGGCCACTCGGAAGTCATTACTTTCACTTCCACCATAGTATCTGATTTTGGGATTTTTTGAGCCTATAACACTGTTTAGGGCCTCATTTCTCTGCGAATTTGACCCAGGTGATAACTTTGCAACTACTATGTCAGTACAATATTCATCAAAAATTCTCTCCAAAGCTTTCCTTAAGTCATCGCCATAGAGATCTTTGCCATAGGGTAAGTCAGAGTGTTATAGTTAATAGGGTCTTTCTTGGCACCACACCATGATTCATTGCAATTCTTGTGGTCTCCAAACGAATGTGGTAGAATGCTTTTTAAGGATTTTTGAAGTGCTGATGGATTTCCCTTATTTTGAGACACGCTATAAGTAAAACATTTGACCAAGTAGTTGATAACTTTCTGTGAGAGAGTTGATGAATTTACAAATTTCCCACGTTGGCTTAGGTTATACAGCCTTGTAGTAAGGGATCTTTTGGCATGCACAATGTCTGTCCACTTTTCTACAGGATAAGGGACCTTCTCTTTTATATGTGCAGCTGTTGTGGAGTCTTCATCTCCGACATAAACAGATAGTTTGACTTTAGAATTTAGGCTTTCAGTGAACAAATGGACTGCTGCCATAGGCTCCATTGCTTTTGATGATGCTGTATGATTGAGTTGGCAATTGTGTTGCTTGGCTTGTTTTCCAGTTTTTTAGCATTTGTGCAAACCCTGCAGGATTTTGTTCTTGTAGTGTAATCCATAACCTTCCCATAAGTTAAACCCATGACTGCAGCATGACCGGTTGAAGAGTTATGCCCCTTTCCCCGTTTTTGCCAACCCATGTCATATGGGCAGGGGATATTGATGCAGCTTCGGTCATCTGCTTTTACACCCTTTTTGATGGCAGCATTTCTTTCTTCTGACATTGCAGTTTTGCAACTTTTCTTTGTTACTTGCTCTACTGCATGCCCAATCTCATTTTCTCTACTCTTGAAAGTTACTGGATTCATAGAGGGAATATTTAATGTACACAGCAAATTATTTAGGTGGGTTTCACCGATTCCTGTATGTAGACACCCAAGAACAGCTCTTGAATTAACATCCTGACTGAGTGGACCTCTTTGACCGCTCCTGTGTTCATTGGAGGTCTTGACAACATTCTCTGTACCACACACTGCACAGGTAACTGAGAACACTGAGGCTAACCCACATTTTTTTTCTGCTGTTATGTTCCACAATGACAAATTGGCTGAAAATAAAGTGAATATATTGATACTCAGGAAGATCTGATACTTTATTCTGGCAGTGTGTTTTCTCCTTTAATTTGGAATAAACGAGCACAAGTAAATTTTTGCAAAAACTAACAACATTTCAAAATGCAGTGAATGCAATTTGTGGTCTGTGGCAAATTTACAACTGCTTGTTTGTTCCAAATTTATCAAAAACATTTTTGTTGCTCGCAATAGACAAACAATTGTGTGACGCTTGTTATAGGGAACTTGCTCAAAAATTTAAGGACCAACCCGAGGCTTTTTATGGCTGATTGCATATCAGACGTTTTGTAATGTATTGAAGATATACATGTATTATCAACCTCATAATTCTTTTTTGGAAACCTGTTAATTTTATAGCCTTAAAGCTGTGTGTACTTGACTTTTCTTTAGTGTTGATTTTCTTTAGGCAGAAAAATGTTTCTTCTCACCTGCTTTACAGTGTTGACAACATTTCAATGAACTTCTCAAAACATCCAAGTCCATAATTCTACTTCCATGTGGAATGCAATTTTCCTTCTTTGTTTGTTTCTGATAAAAATTTAAAACTTCTACATTTTAATGGTAATTATTAGATTGTAACTGTAACAAAAAATGTTGGAATTTTAAAATGAAATGTCAGAATGTTCAGGTATAATTATGTTGACAATTTGCTATGAGCTACCTGTGGTATAATACAAAAGTTCAAATTGAGAACTATTTCAGAGCAAAGAAAGTCTTGATGAAGCACTTGTCTTAAAACTTTTAGGGAATTGCTTGGTGCCACGTATAGCGAAAACAAGATTTAAACCACACCTGACTTAAACGGGTTTCTCTTTTCTTCGGTGGGGACCAATCTTCGACCATTCCTTGAAACTCCAATTTCCTCTTTGCCCTCCACTCCTTTATTCCACGAGTCCTGTCGTCCGTGTTTCCACTTTGAGTGGATTTCTTTCTTGAGAACCGACCCTTCTCGTCACGCAATGGTGGTTTTGTTTCCGGTGTCAGTTGCGCCTTTGCAGACTCTTCAGCTGTTTTTGGTGTTTCATCGCCCAGGGAACTCAAAGCGAAGCCTCCGACCATAAAAAGTACACCGTGACCACTCTGTGACTTCCTTCGCGTACGATCACGACCGTCTTCTCTCTCTGATGTCGGCGCGATAAGTGCTGCGAATTGGCTTCTCAGTTTAACCACGTCAGGAGAACACGAAAGAAGTGTATTTTTAAACACATTTCTAGGCGTTTTTTGATGAACACTTGTTCTGGTCAAAAAGGATAGCGGTAAGTGGAACGCGACTCGCGATAAAAGTCTCGCCGCCATGTTTATTTTTGTTTTTTACTTTTCTTTTAAATACTCGCGCGCTCGCGCCATTCGCACCCATGCCTCGCGCGCCAAAAAAACTATATAGAGCCACCTTAAGTTGTGTTAGCTGCCAAGAAAAAGACTGTTATGGTGTCGTTTCTGAAAGACAGCTTGGTTTTGACTGTCGCTCGAGCTGTGAGCCCAGTACGAGCAAGGCTACATGCATTTTATCAACAACATTCTGATTTAACTTCCATTTAAACCTAATACAAATGCATGTTTGCCTTCCCAGGAAATAGAAATCGTCCTAAAATCAATCAGGATTATAAGAACATTACTCAGGACAATGACAACAAGGTTAGCGGTATCGCAATCTCCTCGAAGTCTCCAGATCCCGGGTATGGATATCATTGTGGGTCGCGAAACTTCCTGTGGACTTGAAGAAAAACCTTTAAACGTGTCGGAGGCTCAAGGATTTATACTACCACCAAACATGAGGGAGGCCTTTCCTGACGCAGATTTGGAATCGGTTGATTATCAGGTTAAGTGCAACCTTTTACTAATACTTCTTCATCATCGCGTACTGTCTGTTCAGTTGTTTGTAATTTCTTATTTTTTACTTTTTATCTGTTCTGCAGATGATTATCACGAAGTTTAATCCATACCAGTGGCATAAAAGCCACAAAAAACTGAAGACGGAAATAATGAGTCTTGAATTCATGGACGGTAAAGGAGCAATATTACCCGTTGGAGGAAAGAACCTAGATATCGACATCAAAATACCTCTTAATTCCGCAAACTCCTCAGTGAATAACTTCTTTGCCAGACCACTTATGATGCGATACCACGCGGTGGTGCTCACCGACATTTCCGATTCTATGATCCTTGAAGTCAAACCAATTAACCGCAGTCTTCTACTGCTGGTGTATGTTAAATATGGAGAACGCCCAACAGTAAACAGTTACGATTATACTGCCATTGTACCTGATTTTTCGTCTTGTGATTGGGTCAACGTAAGTGGTCGATTTGTAGTCAAGTGCTCGAGGAGCCCATACGAGATCATGTCTACTGCAGATTTCAACCAAACAGGTTTGTATTTCGTCGGAGTTCTATATGTCGAACAGTTGAGTCGTACTCGATTTAGACGCTCGTGCTTTGGAAGAAGAAGAAAGAAAAGAGACTGCGTTGAGCCAAAGCCACCTCCAGTGAAAGGAATTGAGTACAACAGAACATTGATATTTAATCCTTCTACCGACCAGAACTATAGCCTCAAAGTTCGCCAGTACAGTTGCTACTATTTCTCATTGACGCAAAACCAATGGACTAAAGATGGCTGCAAGGTTGGTAGGAAATAACTAAAACAGTTATCACGCTTATAACCAAAATGATTACACCATGTATACATACATTACATTAAACTGTGTACATTGCCTCTTTATTTCAACAGACAATACAATTTTAATTCTTAACATTCGGGAGAACTGACTTTGAGGATTTTCTGTGTCCTCACTGGCAAAATATGATAATCGTAATAATGTAGAGTAACTTGGGGAATGGTCTTTGCAACCTTGACTTCAGAAAACTTGTTCGGAAAATGCAAAGGTTGTAAATAGGGTCAAGATCTCGAGTTTCAATACATACTGACTAACGCGAATCAAAAATGATGTCCCATTGTTGCACTCTCTACAATCAAGAAGATCTTTACCTTCAGATTATGAGAGAAGTAAGTTCTAATGTCTTACCATTTCAAATCTCAGGCACGAACGTGAGTTGCCGATTCGGTTCTTTTACCGGTCGCCTAAAAAAGACTTCTACTGATGACTGATAAAATTCTTTTGAGGAATGCCACCTTCATAACTGATTGACGTGACCCCCTCTATAGTCAATCAAAATTGCGTCCAATGCAGGATATATGCTTGCGAGGTAGAGGCAGTGCTCGCCCTGTACGAAGCATTTATCGTCGGAAAATACTGAAATTTGTGAGCGGGAACGCTTTTTTAAAGTAAAATCATAATGTACATATGATATTTTGGTATTTACAGCAAGAAACGACTTATAAAACTACCGTAATTCACACAGGCCCTGAAAAATCGTTAAGAAGTTGCCAGATAATGGAAAATTCCTTGAAAATATCCTGGAATAAATGTACGTGGGACTAAAAGGGATAAAAGTCTAGCAAAACATTGGCACTCTGAAAAAATGATTTGATGATAAAGAAGCTTACAGGTTATTTATGTTAAGTGTGCAAATATTATGGACGTAAAGAAGAAAAAATAAATAAGAAAGGTTTGTTCAACAATGTATTAAGGCATTATTATTTGGGCTATTCTTGTTTCGTCTCTTGTTTTAATTACCTTGTCCACAACAAGTCGTAACTCCTCAAGTCAAAGATTTCATGAAATTTTCTATTTCTATTCAGGTTGGAGATGACACGAACGACAAACTACTTCAGTGTCGATGTAATCATCTCACAGCTTTTGGTGGAGGCTTTGTCATTGCTCCAAATCCGATCGACTTCGACAAAGTGTTTACAGAATTCTCCAGACTCGGAGAAACAGGAAATTATTTGGTTCCCGTAATGGTCTGCGCCATTTTTGGTGTATATCTTGTGGTGTTAATCTGGGCCAGAAAGGCTGATATGCTGGACGAAAGAAAGGCAAGTTTTATATTTGCATGTAAGCTGGTGGTATTAGCCATATCTTCTATTCTTTATTGTTGGAAATGTTATCAGCATTCAATATTTTTAATTGAAGTGTTTATTTCACTTCCTTGTTGAATGCTTTACGTCGTTAACACGCACGGATGTAGTGCTAATTTTATCCAGAGAAACACCAAAAGGCGACTCGACTTAACATAGCAGAAACAGTGTCATTATGAAAACTTCCTACCCTTAACCGTGTTTCAAACTCCTACACAGTCAATGTGGAAAAATGCACATATATAGCGAATTTTTCATTTTCCGTTCCAATGGGATGAGAAGTGGCCTTATGGTTTGTGTCCTGGAAACCGCACCGACTGTTGTGGGTTCAAGCCACCTGAGGTCATTTTGTTTTGTTCTTGGTCTAACGCTTTTCCTCCACAGTGCTTACCTACGTCCAAGTGTGTAAACAGCATCCAGAGGAGTCATTTCATGCTGCAGAAAACCTGAGTTTAAGCGCCGCTTTTTGGCCGACTACATAACTCGAACGTTTTTACTTCCAGTTCAACTTGCCTATTACTGTTCAGGCGCATCTAAAGATATGGTCTTTTATGTATCAAGCAAAAGTGAACTTAAACTATCGTCAACATATAAAAGAATCTGTTCCGCCCTCCCCCTGAAAATAAGTCTCTCAAATCTTAGCGCAAACATCCTGCCAATAATACGTCCCACGAATGTAACTCAAAATAATTCCATATAATGTGTCTTCTAATAGATAGCGCTTGTTATATCTCATGTTGTTACAGCAAACGCCACAATGTTTGATATTCTTACTCAACAAATGTAGAACTTGTGTTCTGTTCTATTTGTTTAGAGGGTTCTACCGCACCTAAACTTTTCTAGACTCAACATCCTTTTGTTATATGTAGTACCTAAGGGTTGAGTTGACTTTTAACGTGTAAATTTACTTCCTTTCTTGGTAGCTGGGTCCCCCTGTACTCGTCAAATGCTCTGTCAACTGCACGCACCGGTATGATTTGACAGTAAGTACAGGTGTTTGGCGGAATGCTGGGTCAACGGCTAGCGTGTTTATTAAAATCTATGGCACCGAAGGCACTCTTGGAGCCGTGAACTTAACTGAAAGCTCTCCACCAGGAAGAAAAATGTTTGGTAGAGGAAGCATCGATAGGTTTGTTTTCCATCTTGACAATTCCCTCGGAAATTTAATTAAAATAGAAATATGGCATGACAATTCTGGGAAGAATTCCTCGTGGTTTCTGGATCAAGTTGGTATTGTTGATGAAAGTACAGGCGAGAAGTGGGATTTCTTCCACCACAGTTGGCTTGCTCTTCACAAAGGTGACGGATCTACCAAGGCTACCCTAATGTCCAATGATCCAAATCATTATGGTCCTGGATTTAAGAACATGTTCTTCTCTGTCTCTTCAGTGGATCTAGCGGATTATCATCTCTGGGCATCTGTCGTTACCAGACCGCCGCGTAACCCATTTACACGTGTACAGCGAGCCTCGTGCTGCCTTTCTCTTTTATATTTGGCGATGGCATGTAACGCTATGTTTTATCAAGTGACAGGAGTTTCAGATGAAGTGATTGAAATTGGACCATTGAAAATGTCATTGCGTCAACTAATTGTTGGAATCGAGAGTTCTCTGATTGTTGCCCCAGCAAGTATTATGATAACCCTGTTATTCCGTCAGAGGAGGGCTAAAACGAGTGGAGAGAAGGAAGACGACACATCAAAGGCATCCTTCGCCAAAAGAAAATGTTTGCTACCTCATAATTTTGTGCATCTCGGCTGGTTTCTTTGTATTGCGGCGATATTGTCGTCTGCCATTGTAACAGTATTTTACAGTCTTCAATGGGGGAAAGAAATTGCAGATCAGTGGCTGGCTTCGGTTGTTGTCTCTTGTATCAAGGATGTTTTCATCTGGCAACCATGCAAAGTTTTATTCTTTACTCTTTTGTTGATTATTATCTTCAGTAGGCCTAAATCTCCCGACGAGACGAGTAATAGCATTGGATCGTCGTTTGCAGAGGAGATGAAGGAGCTGCGTGCCTATGAACTACAAAGGGCAACGTTTTTTCGTTTTGCAAGACAGTTTGGCGCCTTTATGGTCTTCTATGTCTTGCTGATGATAGTAGCTTATGGGGATAAAGATTATCACAGATATCTGATGAATAAAGGCACTCGAGATAGCTTCACCTACTTTGGCAAGGTTTGTGCAGATTATACCGCTCGTCTACTTCTGTGATAAACAAGATACAGTATTATGCAAAAGTAATGCAAACGAAATTCCACGAAAATCGCGAATTTCGGCGCTTTCTGACGCAAATGAAAAAAATTCGTTTTAAAGAACACTTCGAAGAATTTTCTTCGAAAATTGCAAAGCTTATTGTTGCTACTGATGTGAAATTTCGCTTGGCTTTGTGAAACGTTCTAACGAAACTTCGCGAATCCTTAGGAAATTTCGTTCGAAAATTCGCTTCAAGTCCTCGAAAATTCGTTCGCAAGTTCGAGCGACATTTTATTCTCAACGAAATGCCGCTAGCGTTATGTAAATAGTTTAAGTGAGCGTAGTGCGAGCGACTCGATTAGGTTTTAGGGAGCTTTTTACGCAAGAGAAGCGTGTGAGAAACTTGATTAGTTGACAAAAGGTTTGTTAACGTAAAAGAATCACGAGAATCTTTTTAACTTAAAGCGTGCGAGTGACTAAATAAGTTGGTAAATGGTTTTGTTTGTAAACGCCAGAGCAGCGCGAGAATCGTTTTCACTGAATGCGTACGAGAGACTTGACTGAGTTGATAAAAGGTTTGATTGTGCTCGAGAATAATGAGAATCTTTTTTACTAATAATATGCTGAGCTAGTTAATTACTAATAAAGAGTCGATGAAAATACTTCGTGATTAATCACTAGCGTGATTGCTTAAGTTAAACAAGGGAAAGTGAAGTGCTTAAATTCTGCATACCGTGAGCTAGCAAGAGACATGATGAAAAGTTTGTTTGTTTTTACTTTTCGATTGTGCGCGAGGGAGAGACTTCATAAAATGATTTAATAGAGAAGGTAACCGAAAAACTTTGTATTTGTGGCGAAGTCTCTGTAGCGTAAGGATAAGAAAATAAGACAATTTATATAAGACAGTCTACACTCAAATGTTTATCCATCTTGTTCAAATTCAGGAATTCAACGATTTTTCCAACTACAAATTAAACTGATAACATATTTTCGGACAATCGTCAAGATGTTTTTACAAGTATTGAAATTAACTGAACATGTTAGAGCAGGTTACTGTGCCTAGTTTCTTTGAATTTTCGTTGCTTTGAATTATCGTTGCCCCGAATTTTCGTTTTGATTTACATGTAACCGACGGACACCTTTACGAATTTTCGCTACTGCGAAATCTCGTTTCCATCCGCGAAATTTCGATGAATTCTCGTTTTAAAGAGCATCAAACGTCTCCGAAATTCCGTTGGAAATTTCGACAAAATATGGCGAGAATAGAACGAAATTCGACGAATTTCGACTGCATTACTTTTGCGCTGCGACATTTGCACACGCGATCGAATTCAATATTGTCTTGACAACGTCTGTCTTCCTTCTTGTTGAATTAATTACTTTATATCTCATTTCGAAATAGTGGGAGATACGTTTTTAGAATTATGCTGGCAAGAAGACATTTATCGAGCATTTCATATGTTTTCTTTAGGTAAACACGGGGCAAAAAATGTGGATTTACATGCTGGGAAAATTCATTCACGATTCGTATGCCGGTGAATGGTACAATGGCCAATGGGAACAGACACCAGAGTATATAGGCAACAAAGCTTCAATGCTCATTGGAATGCCACGTCTTAGACAGCTCAGGATACAGGAAGGTAAATTCCCTATGTCTATTATTGTTATTAACACTATCACTATCATGATCGTAATCATTTTTTGAGGGAGGGGGAGGGTGGGGAGGAGTGAAGAGAGAATATTTACAATAGAACCAGCTCTATCTTGCAACTACGAGTAGATAAGTTCATGAGGGACTGATGGTGATGAGCTACAGAAAGCCAGTCCCATTATAGACGTTTTTATTATCGCAACATCGTTATTTATTTTTAATGCTCTTGTTTCAACTAGATTCTTGCCGAGTGATGAAAGAGTTTGAGACGATCATTGACAAGTGCTACGATTTCTACTCGATGTCAGAGGAGGACACAACTCGTCTCTATCTCCCACATTGGATTCATTTGTCAGACGCGCAGCAGGATTGGGCCAACCTATCACAACTCTGTCCCAGACCATGGCGTTATTCGTCACCAGAAGAGCTCAATAACTTGCCTTCGTGGGCACAGCATCATCTATATGACGGTGGTGGGTATGTTCTTGACCTTGGGTATGATAAACCAACTGCTATCCGTATGATGGAAGACGTCAAAGACAAGGACTGGATTGACAGAAGAACAAGGGCCGTTTTACTTGAATTCCAAGTTTTAAACTTAAACACTAATTTAATGAGCATTGTAACTTACCATTACGAGGTTCTACCTTTTGGATTTGGGCTTACTTACGAGAAGATTGACACGATAAAAATATTTAATTTCCAAAATCTATCTTACAGTTTTTACCTAACATGCCAATTGTTGTTTATGTTAATCGTATTAGTATATGTCACTATCCTGTTATTCAGATTATGCCGTCAAAGATATGCGTTTTTTAGACGTATATGGAACTGGATAGATATTGCACAGATTATGAGTGCCTCACTTGCCATAGTGTTCTACATTATAAAGGTGAAGTTTATGCATGACAGCATAAAAGAACTTCGAAAGAACCCGTTTGTGACAGTGAGTTTCCAGTTTGCAATTTTCTGGACTGAGGTTGAAAATGCTGCTCTTTCTCTCGCTTTATTTATTGCCACTTTTAAAATTCTTCATTTTATTCGTCTCAATCCACATGTGCAAATCTTAGCGTGGACAATTGTTACGGCGAGGCACGACATTTCATCATTTTGCACCCTCTTTGGTATACTTTTTGTGGCACATGCTCATTTTGCTTTACTGGCTTTTGGTAGCCATGTCTTTTCCTTTTCATCCTTTCCTCGCTCGTTTGCTTCTGAGTTTGAACTGTCGCTAGGCAACACAATTCACGTCGTAGAGATTAATGATGTCAACAGAGTTTTAGGTTCACTTTTTACCGCCAGTTTTATGCTGACAATTGCGGTTCTTCTTGTCAATATTTTTGTATCTATTCTCGATATAAATTTACATGACGTAAAGGAGGACGAAGAAAAAGTACAGGAAGCGTTTGGCATGGGGAAGTTTATTAGAACTTTTTTTTTTGGGTTAGCATACAGGAATAAAGGTGCCGATACCAAACTATAACGTTCAAATTGATCAAGTGAATTATGACGACAGTTAGCTTGCTCCAGCAACAACAACAACAAAAAAAAAACAAAAAACACGGTGGTCGGTTAAGAACTTCAATATTACAGGTATTTTCTCTAGCTTTCTTTCGCTAGATAACTGCGCACATAAGTTGGGAGTGGTTTGTTCTTAATCAACAATTATAGTTAGAAAGGGGCTATGCCACAGTTTTAAATCGTTTTTCTTTTCACTCGGAAATCTCAAGATGTATATTTCTTTAAGGTGTAACATCACTAAAAAACTCTAAATGGGGATGGCTACCACTGAGAAAGATTGAGAGGGATTACGAACGATACGCTAGAAAAAGTGGCCGTTTTTGCTTTTTTTTTTTTTTTTTGCAGTCTGATAAGCTTGCATTTATTCTAGTTATGCAATTTGTTTCAATTTAAAAGTAACACATATTGCCAAAAATCTGTATATAACTCAACCTTATAATAAAGTTTCGATATAACGCCCGTTCAGATTGGTTGAAAAAGCGTGCTTTATCAGAGAATAGATTGATGGTAAGTATGGATTTTGACGAATTTGACCCGGATTAAACGTCCCCTATGACTCAGACAAACGCAATCGGAACGCCATTGTTAACAACTGTACTAAATTACAAGTTTATCTAGATTCCAACAAAACGGTGTTCACGCGGTGAATAAAAAAATGTCAATATATCGAATGCCCCGATGAACGACATATTGCGACAGAAAACACCAATGAATTTATGTCTGTATTTGTGATGACAAACTTTGTGAAATGTTCGAACAACAGTTACATGGAGTGTAGTAACGCTCGATCGCTAAATAGCGATCTCTGGCCCTCTCAGATGACGATGAAGTGACCCAGCAATTACAGCGTTAACCCGACGAGTGATCAATTGAATGCTTTCGTAATTTCCATTAGAAAATTGCACATTTTCGTGTGCCACAATGCGGTCGGATTCCACTGGACAAGTAACTTCTTATTTTTTTTTTAAACTAAAAAGCGAACTTTGGATCGATCGTTATTTCCTCGAAAGCCAATCGAAACCGAAAGTTTGGCTGCAGTCCAGTTTGTGAAAGTGAAGAATAATCATCGCAGTAAATTTTCCAATTTAAGCAATCGGAGAGAAGAAGCCTGAAAAAAATCAGGACTTCAACGGGATTCTTCTTTCCAGTTGCTTAAATTGGAAAATTTACTGCGATGATCATTCTTCACTTTCATCTACAACAGCAGTTCAAATATGAATTATTTGATATACTTCACATCATTGCACTCCTCACGGGAGGATGTGAACTCAATTAATTGACCTCGCTCCCAATGTGTGACTTCATAGCTCAGTTGGTGGAACATCACACCGGTATCGCGGAGGTCACGGGTTGGAATCCCGTTGAAGTCCTGATTTTTTTCGGGCTTCTTGTTTCCAATTGCTTAAATTGGAAAATTTACTACGATGATCATTCTTCACTTTCATCTACAACCGCAGTTCAAATATAAATTATTTGATATATACTTCACAGTCCAGTTTGTGATTGATAGATTTTATCTTGTTAGCCAATCAAATCACTGATTGTTTGAAAAATTCTAAAAAGGATTGCGATTGGCACATTTTAGCCTACTTTATGGGAGTACAGATGCACGCTTACGCCAGTTTTACTTTTTTGAAAAACTAACGTTTGGTTTGGAAATATTAGTTTTATTGCGTGGAGAAATTAATGGATTCTTTATTATAAAACAAATAAAGAAGTTTGTTAGGAAGCGGTGGAGCACTCAAGAAGTAACGAGAAACACTCGACTACGTCTCGTGTTTTCCCCTACACTTCTTTCATGCTCTAGGCGCTTCCTGCGAGGCTTAAAACAGAACAGAGCACAGCCGACGGTTTTTTATCTGCTAATTATTCTAATTTAATACAAAGTGTAACTGACAACGAAAGACTTTTTTCTTCGAAGCATGTCTTTCAAACTTAAAACATTGTAAAACACTTTTTTAGTGCTATCAGTAGCACAATCACATGGAAGATAGAAAAGCCATAATTTAACAGGTTTCTGAGGATTCTTCATGTGTTTTATGAAAAAATATCCATTAATTTCCCCACGCAGGAATACTTAATTCAAACCAAACTTTTATTTTCCAAAAGAGTAAAAGTGTGCTTCCATAGTGTAGCCAAGGTAATACGTCTGCGTTCGCAGGCTACACGAAAATAGCAACTCTTCGAAGTATTTAGACGGCGTAGTTTGTTTGTGGGGCAGGGGATATTTATTTTCGGATACCGAAAACATGTTCCGTATAAGCTCCGATCCATCTTAAGGTAATAGTGCAAAATGTGTAAACACGCACATCACCGACACAAATATAACCATAAATGAATGGTTTATTACTTTAAAAGCTGAGGTAATTCTGAGATCAATAAGATATGGAGCAGACTGGAAGAATAAGAGGATACCATAGCGAGAAAATAACTTGGAAATAAAAATGACAGTAACACTTGTCAGGCTGACTAAAGAGTTACCAACCTCGCTCGTCCTATTACCGACTCGACCCTCCGAATGATTGCATTACACGTTCCTTTGATATCCTAACTGTAGCTTCTACTAATTAAGAGTTGTAGTATCATCCACCGAGGTACAAGTGTTTAAAGAGCTGGAAACCGCTACCAGCTGCTTTAGTTTAATAGCAAATGTTGCTAGGTTGCTAATCACCACATTCACCACGCCAGGTGATGAACCAGGTGTCGTAGCCGGTGCATCTTCACAGATAAAAATGCTTATATCTCTATGTTCTACAGTATAAGATTCTGAAATCATTCTGAGGAAGTATGTACTTAGAAGGGTATATTAAAACTGTCTGAGTATACAGTGTACCTAAAGGGCAGGAGCTAAAGAGTCATTTTTGGTGCATGAATGGTTTGTTCGGTGGTCAGAAGGATTAGCAAGCAAGTAAAAGAGGTCCTGAAACTCAGCTTCCTCTCTCAGATGATCACTCTCAAAATTTTCAGTTCGTCGGGTAAGGACATTGAGTCGTTTCTCCACCTTTTTCATTCTTTCCTCGGTACATTGAATAATGCTTTCAGAATTCAAACAGAAAGGTTCTGCATCCGAACGGCACATGTTAACAAAAGTGGTGTCGTCACAAAATAACTTGAATTCAGTTTGCCTTTTACTTTTTTGGAACATGTCCATGAAACGTTCTTCAATAAAGTGTGCCATTTCAAGCTCTTTAGCACTTTCCTCTGCATGTGTCTTTGCGTCAGAATAGGACTCATTTAGTACAGAAACTAACATATTCATGAGAAATACAGTGGTGGATAACATGTACAAGAAAGCAAACGTTGGGCCAATGAATGGCTTCTCGTTTCGAAGGTCTTGGACTGGGACAGCTTTTCCTAGGAGAAATTCAAACTGCGAAATGACTGCTTGCATGTAGGTCGAGTACTCAAGCACTATACCACCGAAAAGCTGCATCCCTGATATAACAAAAGCATTAAATACGATCAGGAAGAACCCTACGTAGGACAGTTGGTAACCTACCGACTGACGGAAAGATAAAAATAAGAAAATGACGTGAGGGTTGAAACGAATGAGATTTAAAAGCTTCAGTGTTACCATAAAAATCGCGACAGCAGTTGAGGCATTTTCCCAGTTGGCCCAAGATAGGGCAGAGTGAAAATGGACAATTTCATAAGGATTAGCTTGGATGTCTTTGATGCTCTTCAGAACATTCTTTGATCTGATCATATAGAATGCTACAGACGCTATAGAAGATATAATCATTAAGAGGTCCCCCATATTCCAAACAGACTTGAAAAATCCAAGGCGATGTCGGTAAAGGTGAGTCAACATCATGATGAAATAATATAACACCATGGCCATGAACAGAAACTGGCAAATGAGATAAAACATCAGAGCACCTGACTCCGTACTGTACAACTCGAGTGTCTGAATCCTCCTTGTTGTGTACGAAGCACCAGTTGATAGTACTTCGAAAAAGTACGTAGCAATGCTGATTAAGTTTGTATTCACGTTGAACACTTCGAACTCTAAAATCACCGCTCGAGTCTGTCGATCAAGCCATCCATGGCCAATAGTCTCCCTTAGGACGCTAGAGGCTGTGTTTTCGTCATATCCCAGTAATGCAGCATAGCCACCCCCTCCATATGTATTGAATGAAGCTTTTACCGGGTCATTGTCTAGTTCTTTAGCTTGCTGGTAACGCCAAGGCTTTGGACACATTCGCAGAGCTTTTGGCCATGATATATTGTAGGGGAGAGTTTTCCATCCTGGGAGACTCAGCATGGTAGTGTCCTCGTCCTCTTGAGAATAGTCGTAGTAACAGTCTGAGATGATATTAGAGAGTGTTCCGCAAGAGCCTTCAAAATAATGAAATATAAGCCACTAAATGTCAGTAAAATTACCGTTAATTTATTTGAAATGAAACTAATCCGACTGATACACTAAACGCTATGGCACGTGCTTATATCAGTCTTGATATTGTAACAGTATTTTTAAAGGAGGTTCAAGTTCCTTCTGTGATTCCATGGCAACTCCTTACAAATGGCACAAAAACATTCCCTGGTTTTGCATTTTTAGATGATTTTCATGTGATTGAAGTCGCCTCTTATTGACTAAATAAATAACTAAATAATACTGAATAATACCTGTCACAAAACCTCGGACGAGAAATATTTGATTTTTCTCTAAAGTATTGGTTGTTGCATTTATAGTGGGATTATCGACATAGCTTTATGGGAAATAATTGTTATTCTTCAGGCATACCTTACGATCAGACAACGCTGTTTAGGGAATATTGCAGCGAAAAAGGCTCTTTTGTTGATGTCAACGGTTCGCTGAATTTTGAGGGAAATATTCTGATGCAACTTTGAAAACTGTTACATTGAAATTAGTACACCGATATATGTTATTGAATAGTCCTTAAAGAATTCAAAATCAGTTCTTCACAATAAGGGTAAAGAGAACTGATTTAACTGCTTTCAGCCATCACTTTAGTCAAATTAACTTGTTTGAACGCGAAATTATAAAATAAGTCCGATTTCTGTGGAGTTAACGCTGAGAAAGAAGATTAGTTTGATTTGGGATGCTGCTAAGGGGTAAAAAGAAAGATGGTTGTACATTGAAAGTGATTGAATTCACCGTACGAACTTACTCTTTTTTATTCTCAGTTGTCGTAACCACGGCATGCCGATCAATATGGAAATCTTGTTCGCGATGTACACGTCTTCTTTCTCTTCAAGCCCATTGTACCACGGCTGGTTGTAAATTTTAGAAAGGAACTGCTGCCTCAACCATGTAGATAGCTTGTGTAAGTCGGTTACCTGAAAATGAGTTCCACTTAAGTTCAGCTCTAACATCTCCGTCTCTTACTTAGTAGAGTTAATTGTGACATGTCGTTAGTCTTCTTGTTGGCAAATGTCCTTAGATATTTGTGCAAAGGGAATCTTCAAATCACCACCATATGACGTCAGCTCTTTGCTAGGCGCTGATAACAAATAGAGAGGGTTTCCATTGAGTGTCGAAAGTAGTCAGGAAATAACTCTGGGTTTGGTTTTTTTACGGTTTAATTTGAGATTGGCTGAGTAGTCTAATTGGGAAGAAGCTGGTTTGGTTTTGGTTTGACGGCACTCAATTAAAAACCGCTCTAAGGCGGTAGCCCTTGTAGATATTTAATTTATGTAAATCCGTATTTGGATATTTTAAAGAAAATACGCCATATAATAAATATAAATTAACGTTTATTAATTATTTTGACTTTTTATTCATTCTTTGCTGTTACACAAAGCAAAATTGCAATCCAGGGTCGCCTAAAGAGGAAGACGGCATCAGTGTGATCTAAAAGGTCAAAAATCCAGTTGTAATGAGATAATACCTACCGTACCAACAGTGGAATCTTACCTTATCAAACTTCGTGAATTGATTTCTCATCTCTGTTGTCATCAAGAAACGATTTACATTCTTGTTTCCATAACAAACGATAGCCAAGAAGAACATAAATATTAAGTGAATGACAATGTCCTTCACCATGACCGTCAGTTGAGCCTCCTTTTTGAATCGTTCACGCATCTTCTCCATCTGATATTGCTTAAACCGCTGTTTGGGATTATCGCTCAGAGAATCGATTTCATGTTCATGTGAATCACCTTGTTCGCCG
Source organism: Orbicella franksi (assembly GCF_964199315.1). NCBI lineage: Eukaryota > Metazoa > Cnidaria > Anthozoa > Scleractinia > Merulinidae > Orbicella > Orbicella franksi. The sequence goes on along the minus strand of NC_138148.1, from coordinate 8,625,252 downwards.
TCTTCCTCGGAATCTCCTTTACTGTCCTTGTTTTTTCTACTCAAGAGCAAAGAAATTACAATGACTGCCAGCAATACCTTTGTTGGTTGTACAACAAAAATATCTTGTCCATTCGAAATAAAAATTGAAGCAAGCCATTGCTCAGCAATTTCTTTACCCCACACTAAGCTGTAGAATAACGTGAACGTTGCAGCTGTAAGAGTTGTAACAAAGCAGAGAAACCAACCTATGTACACGCAGAAATGAGGCAACATGCAGCCAGTGTCACTTACTTCATCCACGAGTCGTTGGGCCTGGTCAATGTCTTTATATTTGTCTCCCTTTTTACTTCCTGGTTTACTAGACTTAAATAGGAGGACAATCAGGATGTTAACAGGTGCGACTATCAGTCCACTTTGTACTCCCACGACAACCTGCCTCCAAGAAAACTTAAATGGACCAATCTGTATAGCTCCATGTGATTCTCCATCAATGTTATAAAACATAGCATTAGCAATCATGGCGCTGAACAGCACCGAAAGACAACACGAGGCTCTTTGTACACGGGTGAAAGTACTGCTACATGCTTTACCAAACACTGACATCCACAGGTGACCGTCGGCAATCTTTCTTCCAAATCGCGAACGCACCTGAGCTGAAAAAGAAGTAGGACTTTGGCTATCTACAGTAACTTCTACCTGTCCATCGTCTTTTTCCAGCGCAAGCCATCTGTTTATCGGAAACGCCCACTGTTCTTCAGTCTGCCTGTCTCTGATTACTACTGTTTCTACAAACCAAGATGGATTATCTCCTGAATTGTCGTGTTCCAAAGTTATTTCTTTTAAAGTTCCAAAGGATTCCCTTGCGGTTAAAACAAAGCCATTAATACTTCCCCGTGCAAATATTTCACTTGCCTCTCCTTTACTTCGTAGTGGTATAAGGGAGTGTTCATCTATTTCACCTTTAATGTTCATTGTTACATTGGCTGTTGTTCCGGAATGTTTCCACACTCCAGTGCTAATAACCATGTCGTAAAAGTAGCTTCCTTCTTCAGTGATGGATACATGTCTGGGAGGGCAAATCTACCGTAAATATTGCAGACATTATAAATATGTGTTTTCAACCAGTATAAGGTCCATATCAGGAGAGCCGTTACCATTTCAAATTCGCTTTTGCGAGGTTGGATAATCCCGAATAGGGTGTTGTGAGACTCTACTAGTTCGTATGAATTACTAATAATGAAAAAAAACTTTGCACTGATTCCCAGCCAAATGTTATCCCGACATAAAAATTGAATTTGCGTTCGGCAAATTTGATTGTTTTGAAAGAAGGTGAGAAGCGTCCAGTTTTGGCAAAAAGCGTCAGAGAGGTAAATCACTTTAAACGATACATGTAGTCTGAAGCCAGCGACTTGCAGTTTAACCGTAATGACGTGAACATCATTGCAAAATGCCACATATTTGCCATAATGAATGAATATTTTCCTTTTTGGGAGTAACAAAGTCTTTAATTTCATTGCTAATTTGATTTTTACAATTACAACGGTTGGTGTACAACTACTTGTTCTATAAGGAAAAAAAAACCAGTCGTCTCGGGAAAAAATGATTTCGCGCGTCACCAAGCTGAAATTGGCATGTAACCAATCAGAAGCTTTGTTTACTGTCCTGATAATCTACAATATCAAGTCACTGATTTGATATGACCGGATTTGTGGATCACCTCACACGCTCAACTGTATCTGGTACACTTTGGTGGCTTATCAGACTCGTTTGGTCTCTCCTTGAGTATTCGCCAAAATCTGAACCTTTTCGGGACAAATTCACCTGATATGCCGCTTAAGCATGCCAAAAGGGTACGATTAGGTAAAAGTATTGATAAGCATGTAAATCTCACGTAAGCAACAACACACCTTATTTTCGTCTCTCCTGTCTGCCCTCTTCGCGAAGATTAGCACAATGAAGTACAGTAGAAAAGTACATGCAATTGTTACAAGTACCGAAATATTGCCTGTTTCACCAAGCCGCGTAAACTCAGTGAAAACCTTGTCAAAATCAATGGGATTTGGTGCTTGAATGAAGTTTCCGCCAAATGAAGTCAAATGGTTGCACAGACATTTGAGATGGAAGGTGTTTGAGCTAGGGTCAACCTACGGAGGAAGTCAGTATCGATTTGAGAAAAATAAAGAGAAACGTTACGTTATTCTTTTGCCTGCTTGTGGTTCGTTTCTATGCACGTTAGTGAACTTAAACTGCGTTCTCACTCTCACTGAGTAACATGATTAGCATTGAATAGTCAAACTAAAAGAGCCAATAAAATTAATGTCTACTATTACTTTTGTAGTAACAATGGTTAAATAAAATCGCCCATTGTACCGAACTCATCAGTTAGGTTCGGCAAATGAGTGGAGCGGCATTTGGAGCGGCAATTGTGAAGCCCTTTGGGCTCTGCTTTCCCCTCGCTCTCGGCCTTCATGGTTAACGTGCTTCATCTGAGATATAGAGATACTAAATAGTTGCAATCATGATCGAAATAAACATGTTTCGATCATTTTCGCCAGAGCAGAATGTGTACACCTTTCGTTGAGAAACATGTTTCATTCATGATTAAACTCCACACGTATTGTTCGGCCTGCTGTGAACTCATGTTTTATCTTTTGCAAGGACTATATTCATTGATCTAAAGGTAGCTTCCCAATTTCTCTGTCTTTTGAGTAAAGAGCTGTTCTTAAATTCTGAATTAAAGCATTCAGGAAGACGATTCATGCAGATATTGAATTAAATCTTGGAATTGCAACAATCCGCAAACAAAGGCTGTTTGCAATTGTACTCTCGTACTGACTACCAAAATGTGGCCAATATGCATTCAAGGTGAAAGTTCAACTTTGAGCGCTCGGCCTTGACTCCCTTAACTCCCTCACGGGTTCTTTAATTTAAATAACCATCAACTTTAAAGGAGGTGTGTTTTCACCTTCCAAGTTTAGTCACGCTGAAATCAATTTAGTTTACCTTGCAGCCGTCTGAGGTCCACTTCTCTTTTTCTTCAGACCAATACAAACAACTTGACTGGCTAATACTTATGGTGTAGTTGACATCTGTTGAGGGATCATACTGGGGAATAACTGTTTCAGTAACTCCTTTGGGTGGCGGATCTTTGAAATCAACACACGACCGTCTTTCACGACCATGACCAAGACACGCTGATCTTCGTCTTCTGGAATGTTCGTTGACACTTTTAGCTCCCAGGAACAACAGACCGATATAAAGACGACTTGGTTCCGAGGGCACCACTGTTAAAGAACTCTCTTCTAGAAGGCAGGATGTTTCGTTTTGTTTGTCAACTGTTTGGTTTTTACATGTTGATGTAACAGTAAAGTTGTGATCAGAGTACTCAATCGTAGGTCTTGCTCCAAATTTCAAAAATATTTCAATAACTATCCCTTGTTTTTCCGCTCCAATTTTGATAGACATGGGGACATCTGCTATTTCCGCGTAATAACTATGGAAAGACAATTTGTTTGGCTTTAGGAAATAATGATCAGTTCCGACGCTGGTGTTTGGCGGTGAACTCGAAATCGGAATAACTATCTCAATGTAATTTTCAAGGTTTGACACATTGATCTTTTCTCCATTAGCACTTTGAAGATCCAGACTGGTCACACTTGATTTGATCTTCTTGCTGCTGTTGTTCCAAGTGAAAGGATTGAAGTCAACAGCTTGCATCTGAAAAGGAAGCCCACAGAGGTATTCGAGTCATGAATCCTCTATATTTGAGGTTTATTATGGTTAATGCAGGCTCAAAGGGTTAAAGACTTCCTTTAGTTTAAGATTTTAAGATCTGACTATCAGATTTCATTTTCTATATAGCTATAAAAAGATCCAAGGAACTCCGCTTGTGAGCTTCCTGTTCTAGGTGCGGAATACTTTTTTCTCGCGATAGTATCTTACCGTTAAGGTCTCTAACAGGAAGTTGTTGATGCGGCCCTATAAGCACTACTTCCTCAACTCTTACGTGCAAATAGATTTCATTACAAGATGCTGCAGGCTTGTAAGTCACGATCGTGCCGATCGTGTACACAAATTTAGGTGATGAGCCTCCGGTGAAAAGAGAAAGATAGTCAAGCAAAGTCACAAATACGACTGAAGATCAACGTGAATTTCTAATAAGGTATAATGAAAAAACATAGATAATTTCTGCGTCAAAAAAAAAGTGTTTCTCAACAGAGTAAGCCACGTGCTATTGTCAGTTGATTCTTTGGGCACCTAAGAACATAACCTAACTGTTAATGAAATATTAACCATAACATAATCGCAAGAACGCAACAATCTTTTTAGGTCTTTCCTGGTTGAGGCTGAAAATAGACCAAACAGATGCCACCCAGAGGGAGTGGAAAGTATCAACCATTTTAAGTTAAAAAAATAGGCACATTCCTTTGATCGATTCAGATAAAACGTATTAGGATTGTTATCACAAGAATCTGAACGGCAATAATGGTCTTCTTACCTTTGCATTGATATTTCCACCACCCATATCTCCTACGTTAGCAGGTAGCTTAAATTTTGTTGCTCCGTTTTCCATACTGAGTCCCTTCACATCGTGAGTGGAGACCTTCTTTAACGATATTGCCAAATTATTTGTTGTGATGACTAAATCTTCGGAAGGAACTAAGCGGGTAAAGAATGCCTCGCTCATGCCGTTCAATTTTTCCAAAGCTTCTTTCACGAACTGCAGTAAGAAGAGAAGTAATATTTGTCGGCATATTTCCTTTAATTGCAAGTTGCTGATTCAAGTTAAATTTAACACGGCTACAGTTTTAGTTCCTTAATTCACACTAGACACGAGCAATATATCATCGAAACAATTCTTGTAACGCAGCTGTGTCAATATGGCTGTTATACAATTGTCCAGACTACTTAAATCCTAACTTCGTTAACTGTAACTCCATTAGTTATACCTGTGATGATTGGTTCTCATCTTCAGCTGTGTTTTCTTGATCTGTACCTGCTGCCGACTGAAGAACGTTCGTGAGGCATTCTGTAACACTCTTAGCTGTTTTCTCCAGTACAGGAGAAAATGGCTCTTCTAAATCATAAAGAGCATCAGATAGCAAATTTGCTGCCTTATCTGTCATTTGCATTGTTAATTCCTAGAAAAGAACATTAATAGTGTAGTTAGTAATATAAAAAATATGACAGTATTTCATCGCATTTCCAACCACCAAAAAGAGATTTGCAGTAGAAAATACGACGTAAATGGGAGTATTTTTAGGCGACCTTGGAGGTGTTTGGAAATTTAAAGAAACACTTTGTCTAGGTTTTGTTATATCTTTTTCATCGAAACGAGATCCAAGGGGAAAAATAAGAATTAAACTCCAAGATTATATAATTTCAAACTCTAGATTTCAAACTCTAGATTCCTAGATCCTGCCCAGACTTGCTCTAGAACCCCAGATCCTGCATACGCGTATATCTAAAAGAAGCATCCAAGAAAGGTGAATATCCGTTGATGTATGAAGTTTGTAAAAGGCTGGTGGGGAGATTGGGTTAACGTAATAGAAATGGACGGTGGATGAGATGTATTTTGTCTCTAAGGAAAGTGGTGTGACTACATGTGAACACAGTTATAATAGTTTCATTGCCTGGCACTACGTAAGAATTTATCATGATCAAGCACTCCGTTGTATTATTGGTCTAAGTCTTCTATCTTGGGATATTTCATTTCGTAATGTTTATTGTAGAAATTCATTCTACCATTCTCTTTGGTAAAACTTTAATTAAAGAAAATCAGCTTTTGGAGTATTCTCTCGGCCATATACTAATACACAAATAACTACTGGACATTAGTTTAAGAGACAGAACAACGGACAGATGGACACGAAAGAGGGACAGAAAGACAGGCAGACAGGCCCATGGACAGACAGAAACAGACGAACGAAGGGTTGGATAGATACGGATATAGATAAGGATATAGATAAAGATATAGGTGAGACATAACGTGAACTCAGATTTAGCAGATTTTACTTACTATACTATTACTGTTACTGTTGCTGCCACTGCCACTCGCTTGACGTTGTTCGCTACTCATCGCCAAGTTCACTACGGACATAATCAAGCGAGACATATCCAGGTTCTCAGGCGATATAGCTGTAAACTTTTCAATTAATGTTCTTGAAATCTAAAATTTGGAGAAAACAACATCATTAATTTTAAGAAAAACTGGAATGACTTCACTGTGTTGTGTTTAAATTGACCTTTGAGTTCTTATATCTATCACTAACCACCTGCATACTCGTGATTAAGGCATCCATGTTCCGACCCTTAGTATGTCCAGCTTACAAATTGTATCAACATTGATAAAATCTAGCAGCTAGCATAAAAGTTTTGTTACACTGGCAAGGTAGATGTAGTTACTGTAACACTCATGTTATTCGATATACGAGTAGCACACAGACGAGTTTTTTTAACTTAGGGATGTATTACCTGGTACGGAAGATGTCGAGTCTGACAGTAGAAATTCAAGCACACATACATTTACTCCATTAACACATTTTTTGTATGTTAGTATTCGAGGAAATTCTTTGAAAATACTTTACTGGTATGGTATAGTGTCGAGTAATTTAGCCTATAACGGTAATAGGTTATACATCGAGCAGATAAAGTGCTTTTATCTCTTTATTATTGTCTTTTTACATACCAGTCTTTGCAAATTTGAATTATGTGTTTGTCCACAATCATTTTTCTCGTTGACAGACTTGAGGACAGATCGGGAAAGCTGGACAGCCTGGCTGAGTTCACCTTTGTTAAGAAACTTGTCCAGCTTATTGCCATCCCCGAGCAAGTAGCTTTTTAACTTGGTGGCAACTTTATCTATCGGTAAAAGACAAGGATCCAGGGCGGAAGATGGCTTCACCTGCAGATGCATACATCCACTGATCAGCTGACAATTACATTTCAATCACAAATCCATAATAATCACTACTAAATTCTGACTTAATTCACTTTGCATATTTAGGCTAAATTAGAAAAAAAAATGATTAAGAAGGTGGAGTTGGATAACAAACGGCTTTTACAACGTTTAAATTAAGTTTTCAAAAATAGCTTCTCGAATACTGCGAGATACTGGAGACTGATGTGCTTTTCAGTTTAACAAACTGACATCAGTTTTTCATGCGTCTGTCCTGTTATTGATCATGGCTTTCGTCATAACATCATCAAAGTGGCTGGGTCCGCAGACTACCAGTGTTACGATAACTATCCGCAGACTTCCAGTGTTACTCTAACTTCAAACTGACGTCAATTTGTTTTTTTACAATAACAAATTGTCAAGTTGTCCGCTCTCGTTCGTTGACGCATCGCATGAATTATAAATTCATGCGTCTGCACTTTTATTGACGATGAAAAGTAGCCAATGAGCACGCGAGAATTTCTACAGTTATCGTAAAACGTCCTTTTGTAAATAGCACAAAACGAATTAACAAAAAAAAAAAAGTTGAAAGTCATCTGGATACCTTAACAAGAAGACTCACTACAACCGCAACACCAACAGCATTCTTGACAACAATGTTAATTTGCAACTGGTAATCATCTTGTTGAGATCCCGCTGGTAAAACTGTAGGTGCAGATTTGGGAGAGCTTCCGTAAGATATTGGCTCCTCTCCAAGTTGAAATTCATAATTTAGTGGTGAGCTTGCATCTTGCCAATCGAAACACTTGAAAGTAAACACTGTCTGAAGAGACACGCCTTCATGAACTGATGGTGTGCAGTACCCGCTGTGCGGTGCTCCAGCTGTCTCAAACTCGAGCACGGAAAAACCTTCTGTTCCTTCTAGAGATATTACATAGAGCAATAAGCTGTATTTCGTTTTAGACTGCAATGAGTTCTTCTTGATAATCATATTGGTCGCATTCAAAGCAGTTGAAGTCATGTTAGGTAGAATAGGTACATCTTCCCACGTGGCGGAATTGTCATTCAATCTTTTTAATCGCCATTGATAAACTGAGCCATTGCAAGGGGAATTAAGGCATTCTGAAGTCACTCGGAGCTTGTTCGAAGCCGATACTACTGCGCCACAGTCTACAAAGCATCTGAAAAAGAACATAACACATGAAATTGGTTTGGTTTAAACCCACTAGTATTTTTATTTCTCCTTGAGATTGGTATAACAGTAAAGTGTTTCTGTGTAACTTGTTGGTAGTGCGTTCAATGTACGGTAATGAACCCTTTTTTGTTTCAAAGCCCCGAGATACCCTTCAATTAAAAGTCACGGTAGTATGTACCTTAGAGTCGCTTGGGGTACCTCTCCCTCTGCTATATCAAAAGACATCTCGGCAGTGGAGCTTCTGTCATCTTTTGAAACAGTTAGCCTTAAAATATATGTTTTTCCAACTTCAAGCTGGCCAGGATCGATGCTAATAACAGTGGACGCGTTTACGTGTCCAAAAGCACCGAAACAATCATTACTCAAAGAAGCATTGTCTTCCGAATGAAGGCATGACCAGGCGAAATTTAAGCCAGAGTGATTTCCAGGGCCAATGTCTCCATCATAACTGAACGAACCATTCACGGTAACAATTTCCACAGAACCCCAGCGAACACTACTTCCTCCGTCAATAATGGCTCGCACTGGGGCCGCAATGACCTCAATAAAGCCAAAGTCAAAGGCACTAAGAGTCTGTGGGAACTCCGGATCACCGACTGTAAATAAAGCATTAAACTTGACTTGATAGATGCCAGCAGGAATGGATCTCCTGTTTATGGTCCACTCAGTTGTCCCTTGGCTTACTAGTTCTCCCTCTGTTGACTCTGATGCTGTGAGTTCTGTTTCACTAATGATGCGCCATTCCAAGTTGCTTGACAACACAGCAACATCACTTTGTAGACCTTGGATTATCGCTTCTTGGACACTTTTCACAGACCGCTCAACAACACTTGCATGGTACTTGTCCTTGGAGATGTTTTTAATGGTTACTGAGAAGTCTCCTGACAATTAAAATTGACCAAAGAAGTAAAGGAACTGATTTCCAGGTAATCCAGGGTGTCTTCATTTTATGGTTCAGAGAAAAATGAAGTTTTCAAAACATTACCCTCAAAACCTTGCGCATGTAAGTTATTTAAGGGAAACTTCAACCTGTCATAGCCTTACTTTGAAGTATCAAAGGCAAGTGATGCTTATAATATTTCTGCCATTTTGCGGGAGGACTGCAATCACCTCCTGCTTCTCCTAGCATTGAGGTGAAGCGTGTGAATATGTGAACGCCTTAAAAACCTTGAAAAATTATCCCACTCACCAATAGGGTCACAGTTTAATATTCCATCACCAGTGTAACTATCCCGACACTGGCAGATAAAAGAACCTTCACTGTTGTAACAGTTAGCCACTCCATGGCAGTTGTGAGTTACTGCTGTACATTCATCGATATCTGTTAAAACATTTTTTGCTATTAATATAATTCAAGTATAGTAAGGTATGAGAGCTATCGCACGGTAAGCCCAAAACACTGCACTTGCATTTACATGGCCACTGGCCATTGTCTTAAGAATGCGTACAAAATGTAGTTTGTTCAGCTAGGATAAATCATACCCGAACAGTTCACACCATCTCCTGAATATCCTTGAAGACAAGTACAGTTGAATGAACCTTTCGTGTTGTTACACTGGGCTTTGACATGACAGTTGTGGTTGTTATCTTGACATTCATCCACATCTGCAGAGAAATAACATTCAGTGAGTCGACAGCTTAGGTGACATCCTATCGGACATTGCCAACTTAAAATGATTCAGATGTAGATAAAGTAAAGTTGTTTCAATGTTCCTTTAACTGTTTACTATGCTACCTCACTGTGTCTCAAGTGCAAACAAAAAGTAAGTGAACAAGGCGACGAGTGTCGGTTTATCAATGTTCTAAAAATATTACACATACTTTCTTAGATAAAGAATCATATTATAAAATACAGCATGGTTTATGGTTTGGTTGTTACCTTAATATTTGCTTGTTTATGTTTTAAAAAGTCATTATTGATCAAGAGTTTAAACTGATGTTATTGAATGATCATTCACACCCAGACAATTTGAACCATCTCCTGAATATCCTTGAATACAAGTACAGTAGAATGAACCAACAGTGTCGTTACACTGAGCGTTCACGTGACACCTAGGTTCCTGATCTTGACATTCGTTTATGTCTGCGGAGAAATACTGGACAGGTTAACCAAGGACAAGGGTGCCGCCAAGACCGACGCTTGGTCAAAAATAAATTCATACTTAACTTAATATTTTGCAGTTATCAAGATTTATTGATCAAATCTATCTGTTTAAGAACCAGTTCCAACTGAATATATGCATGTGCATAGGAACTGGTGGCGTTTTAATCGAGATGGAAACGCTAAATATTAGCCGTCGTGGTTCGTTATCTCGAAAATTGATTCTAAAATTGATTCTAAAACCCGAAATTCAATCCACTCATTTCGGGCCTAATTTTTCATCCGAGGGCTCACCAATGTAGCAAGGTTGAACAGCCTCCTCCTAGACTTACCATGGTTATTTTCAGATATAATCTGGCCATATAATTGATATTTTATAATAAATTTTCATGACGCGGGAATATTGTGCGGTCATATATATATAAAAAAAGACTTCGACTTCGAATAAACCCGTCATCGGTCGTTAAAAACGGACACAAAACGAGATGTGCCTCTGAGTTAGAAGATATGGTGTCTCTCTGACGCATTTGTGCGAAATTGAGCCAGTTTCCAATCGAATTTGCCTTGAGGAGTTAAAGAAGGCGCGTGGGTTTTCTTTTCACGGGAAGGGAAACAAAGGAGCTGCCGTGACTATACATTTGGATTGGTTTTCGCTTAAACCATAAAACAGTTGTTGAAAACCAAACGAAATCGCCAGCCACGATTGATTTATACGTGAATTCATTCCCCCAAGAACGACGGAGAGAACCAGAAAGTGTTTTCAGCTTGCGCTGCTCGTGACCAACCTCCCAGAACATCGAATCAAGACAACAGCTTCAAAACTCAACAAGTCAAACGCACCAAGTTAAGTCTTCCGATTAATATCCTATTTATATCATAACTTACACCCATTGTCATGCTTTTAGATTGTATGGGGACTAGATAGCTACTAAAATGTTAAATCACTATTTTCATTCGTGAGTTAGACCCTAGACTGAAGTCCATGGTACACCAGTTTTCTGAAAGACGAATCCAGATATATAGTAAAATCACCATGTAGCCACATATTATAAATCCGCTCTGGTTTTCCCACGCAAACGTCCTCGCAGTATTTCTACGTTACCGAGTGCTACAGGATATTTTACAAAAACCACATAATTTTTCAGTAATGCGTGACACTATAGGAGACAAAAACAACAACAAAATCGTCATTTTTCCCTCGCTCGTTCATATCATACGAACATGTTACATATCCTTTCTGGTTCATCCAGGCTGAAGTCCATGCAATACAGTTGCTGAGTACTTCGGGATATGTAACAAAATCGTCATAGTTATTTTTCCGTCGTGCATGACATTATAGGAACATATTACATATCCTTTTCTGGTTCACCCAGGCTGAAGTCCATGCAATACAGTTGCTGAGCGCTTCGGGATATGTAACAAAATCGTCATAGTTATTTTTCCGTTGTGCGTGACATTATAGGAACATGTTACATATCCTTTTCTGGTTCATCCAGGCTGAAGTCCATGCAATACCGTTGCTGAGTGCTTCGGGATATGTAACAAAATCGCCATAGTTATTTTTCCGTCGTGCGTGACATTATAGGAACATGTTACATATCCTTTCTGGTTCATCCGGGCTGAAGTCCATGCAATACAGTTGCTGAGCGCTTCGGGATATGTAACAAAATCGTCATAGTTATTTTTCCGTCGTGCGTGACATTATAGGAACATGTTACATATCCTTTCTGGCTCATCCAAACTGAAGTCCATGCAGTACAGTTGCTGAGTGCTTCGGGATATGTAACAAAATCGTTATAGTGATTTTTCCGTCGTGCTCTTTCCAGAATCGCTCGGCATTTCTCGAAAAGAATTACATCATGTACTCGAGATTTCTATCGCTTTTGAGAGCTTTGACATAATTTTTGAGATGATTTCCTGACTGCCCATAACATTAACTGATTTTCAAAGTGTCGGTGCACATGATCTTCGAATTCGAAAACTAGAAAATTCAGATTATTTTTGGAATCGCTAAGCAACAAACATGTATACAGAGAATACCCTAAACAGGTTTCAATCAGCTTTCCGCGGAAAATCTGAGAACATTTCTGACTCTCGGGCATTTCTGGGCTGCTGGGCATAGTCACTTCGCTTACTGAATAACAGTGATAACTGAGATTAGCGAAAACGTTTCATCTATACGTGCTCCGTAGCTTTACAAGAGTAAGAAATGTATCAAAAAGTCTAAGTTTTAAACTGGCGTCTGCGCCCCAACCTAGAAAACACATTGTTTCAACGTTATTTTTTCTTTTAATCCAAATTCTTCACGTCAGTCGCGCGATTTCCCGAATCGCCGACTATTAAAATGTTCTGTATCTTTCTGACACGATGGAATTGTCTTACAGTAAATATAATTTCACACTTTAGGATTATGACACATTCGTGCAAAACTTGACGCGTTTTGTGGTACATAAACGATCACCGACAGGGATATGATTACACTGGAATGTTGTAAGCCACTGGATATCCCGTGGAGATGTAGGACTAAAAGTTCTACATCTCCACGGGATCCCAGGTCTGTTTTTTGGTTGCTAAGAACGTCTGGCTCGTTAGTAAGATGGCAAAGCAATTATAAAAAGAGATAACAAAAGCAAAATAGGGAACGGAGCAAAATCAACAGGACACGCGAGGCGTACTTCTTAGAAAGCCTCAAAGTGACGAAGCTGGTGAACATCCGTATAGCGTTGACATGTTTTAAGCGCTGGGAATTTTTAAGCAAGCAGCTGTTTTAATTCCGAATGGTGTTTATCCTACGGTGTTATAGTTGTCATTTTTGGGCTGTCTCTGCGAGTTTATATCCGGCATCTCAAGACCACCTACCTCCCCAAATTTTATTTCAGTATGTCTATTCCATCGACTTAAGAATATGTCAGGATTTGCTCTGCAATAGCTGTCCACATCATCTCTCGAAGCACATTTATAAATTTATGTCAGAATAGCAAGGACGCGATTGTAGCATTGTATCTTTTTCTGTTTTTCAAACTTACCAGGAGATTACAACCACACCGATATTATTGAATGACTATTCATACCCAGACAATTTGCACCATCTCCTGAGTATCCTTGACGACAACTACAGTAGAATGAACCAGCGGTGTTTTTACACCGCGCGTTCACGTGGCACCTTGGTTCCTGATCTTGACATTCGTTTATGTCTGCGGAGAAATGATAGACTGATTAAGCAAGGACAAGGGTGACACCGAAGTTAACGCTTGTTCAAAAATAAATTCATATTTAACATATTATTTTGCAGCTTCCGAGACCTACTGAGCGAATCTAACTCTTTAGGAGCTGTAGTTAACTGAATATATATGTGAGTATGAATGGGCAACTCAAGAATCTGCATGTCCTTTGTTGTGAACATCAGTAAAGTAAATTTCCTGGACCATCAGGTGATTAACATAATATAGATAGATAGAGTGGATACTGGAATAGTGTGCGCCTGGTTAAAATTTAGTAGATATTTCTGTTCGGCGTCTTCTTACCGGCTTCAGGAAAGCTAAAACGTTCCAAAAGACTGCACTTGCACCTACACAGACGCTGGTCATTGACTTAAGTATGTGTAGACAAAATTATATTGTTAAGCTAGGATAAATCATACCCGAACAGTTCACACCATCTCCTGAATATCCTTGAAGACAAGTACAGTTGAATGAGCCCATAGTATTGTTACACTGGGCGTTGACGTGACAGTTGTGGGTGTGATTTTGACATTCGTCGACATCTGCGGAGAAATATCAACGCTCAGCGAGTCGACTATTTGGGGTGATATCCTATCGGACATCAGTTTCCCAAAATGATTCAGATGTAGATATATTAAAGTTGTTTAGGTAATGTTTCTTAAAGCTGTATTTCTACATAAATCAATATGTCTCAAAATAAGGGACCCAAAATTTCTATTCTGTGGACTCTACAGTAATATGTGTAATTGCAAAAAAAAACCAAAAAAAAACCAAAAAAAAAAAAAACGATTGCAGCATTGTATTTTCTTCTGTCCTTTACTCTTCCCAAAAGGCTACACCTTAACTGATAGTTACTGAATGATCATTCATACCCGAACAATTTACGCCATCTCCTGAATATCCTTGAAGACAAGTACAGTTGAATGAACCAACGGTGTTGTTACACTGGGCGTTGACGTGACAGTTGTGGGTGTGATTTTGACATTCGTCGACATCTGCAGAGAAAGAACACTCAAAGAGTCGATTGTCGGGGTGATATCCTATCGGACATTGCCGGCTAAAATTACTGAGATGTGGATAAACTATAGTTGTTTAGAAAATATTCCTTAAAGAGAATCTTGACTAAAAAGCTAGTTTTGTTCTAAATCACCGGCTGGCGTTTGTGTTAAATTGTTTCAGCGATGTGAAGTCGATAATTCACTGCCTGTTTTGAATAGTGGGCATTTCCTTTTTCCCTTCAGCTATTTGAAGATTTCAAATTAACTGCGCCCCGCAATGTTTTTGTCTGCAAAGCTTGACGGGAAATTTTGAAGTCAATGCGTGGTTGGACATCTTTGAAATACAGCATTGAGTGTATGAAGATATGTAAAAGTGCTTCTAATCGTTTATAATTCACATTCCAGATGAATATGTTCAGTTCCAACGAGAAATCTTCCGTAGACTCCGTATTGAGATCTCTGACCGCGCAATAACGTCGTAAATTACCATAAAGTAAACATGAGGACGCCCAAGTGATTTAAGCTGAAAACCAAACACTTCGTCTTCGAGCCACTTACAGAGATATGAACCTAAAAATCCCAGGACCAGTTAAAGAGAACCATTGGGTATACTTTGGAACTTGAAATGCTTTTCCGCTAAGATTCCCTTTAAGCTTTATTCTACGCAGACCCAATGAATGTCAAATAGAAGGGCAAAGTACGTAACCCAGGTGACCATTGCTTACGGGCATCTTTGTCAGGCAGAAAAAACATCAATGTTCTATAAACGTAAAAGATACTAGAATAGTTTGCCTGGTGGTAATTTAGCAGCAATTCATTTTCGTCTTTTTGCCTGTGTTAGGTACCCAAAACCTCCCAAAAAATGTTCTTGAAGCTGCGAAACCACTGGTCATTGCCTTAAGACAGTAGACAATGTAATAGATAAATCATACCCAAACAGTTCACACCATCTCCTAAATATCCTTGAAGACAAGTACAGTTGAATGAACCTATAGTATTGTTACACTGGGCGTTGACGTGACAGTTGTGGATGTGATCTTGACATTCGTCAACATCTGCGAAGAAATAACACTCAGCGGGTTGATTGTTGGGATGATATCCTTTCGTACACAAGCTTCTCAAAATGATTCAGATGTAGATGTAACACAGATTTAGCCAAGCCTAAAAGCGGAGCTCCTGATTGCAATAAGTTAACTAGAAAGGAAAGAAGGGATACGTTCTTCTTCGGATCAGAAACTCAAAAAGTGATCAATTGTGAGCATGCCATTTATCAGCGTGTAGTGCCACAATTTTTCCGTAAAAACTGGACAAACCATACCCAATAAGCGTACGCAGTTTTTCCAAGATTGTTGAAATTACGCACACAATATATCAGGAACTTTTCAAGAGACAACTGTTCAAGGAGTGTCTCGGAATAACGGGAACAAAAACGCGCCAGGGGTTAATTTGCGCCGAAATTTAGCCTTTACAAGTACCCCCTCCTTCTCCCTTCTCCCCAGAGAAATAAACTAGCTTGAGCCTGCTATCCAATGGAAAAGCAGTACCAGGGCAGCAGTCAACCTCAGTTCTAAACCTCTGCCCGTGATATGGTCACGTGATACTGATCAGCAGATACCTTGTTTGTCAATTAACTACAACATGGATGTCCAACATCAAAGATGTACCTATGGTAATTTATGGCGTATTAGATCGATGGGTCACCACAGTTTCTAAGGTCTTGGGCTCCGCTCGCGCGCCTTTAGCGCGCGGAAATATGCTAGTTGCTTAGATAATGTTTTTCAATTATTTGTTAATAATAACTCCAAACTCCTCTCCATTCAAGCGTTTTTATCCCCTTAAACGGTAGAGGATTGTTAGCACCATGAGAAGATTACAAGTAATTTTATGCCACCCTCTTCTAGCGCTAGAGCATTTTAAGTCAATCACCATACCATAGCATTCCACGCCATCACCAGAATACCCTTGAAGACAAGTACAGAGATATAATCCGATAGTGTTGTTACACCTGGCGTTGATATCGCAATTGTGTGTTTGATCCTGACATTCATCCACATCTTGGAAGAAATAACACATCTTGGTTATTTTTTTAACGAGACCAATAATGTGGGCTCTAAATTTTTATTTCAAATACAATGTGTATTTCTTTGCTACAGTTTCTTGCCTCCTTTAGCTAAGCCGCAGCCTTCCGAAAGACTACATATGTACGGACTAAAGTGTAAACAATAGCAAAACATTGTATAATTACGCATACCCCAACACCTTACACCGTCTCCTGAGTATCCTTGAAGACAAGTACAGTTAAATGAACCAAACGTGTTGTTACACTGAGCGTCCACGTGGCAGTTGTGTTTCTGCTTTTGACATTCGTCTACGTCTGAGGAGAGGAAATAGAGAGCTGTTGCTATGACGAAAGCGACTCAGAGGACAACTACAGTCGAATCCCTACTGAGCGGCCATCTATTAAACGGCCACCTCTATTAGGCGGCCAGCAATCAAAGTCCCAATGATGGCTTTTCTATTGTTTTTACCTCTATTAAGCGGCCAACCGCTTTTAAGCGGCCGTAGTCCATTTCCCCGAGGGTGGCCGTTTAATAGGGTTTCGACTGTAATTGACACTTGCGCTTGATTTGGCATGAAGTAAGACTACAAGTAACAAAATTCGTCATTTAAAATCAGCTGATCTATTTTTTGGCAGTATAAATGAAGTATTTATTGTTGTTGTTGTTATTATTATTATTATTATTATTATTATTATTAATTGTTTGCCAGTTGTTAGCGTCACCACTCTCGCCAAATCAAGCGCGAATGCCAAGTTAGGGACTAAGTAGTCTCCTACGCAACCATTATGTAAGTCATCACTTAATATTTTCAATATTCCCTAGGGGGTGGAGGGGAAGAAGCATGGGATTGGTGACGACTCAGGTAATGGTCCTGGTCCTCGTATGATAGTCGATAGTTGCTGATTCTCCCCTAACTACCATCAACTATCATAAACTATATCATTCGCGCGATCAAACAGCAAAACTATCATCGACTATCATGAAAATTTTGAGCAAGCTAAAAGTGATTCATAGTTGATGATAGTCGATGCAGTGTATGGCAGCTGGTGGTCAAAGGGAGGCGCATATTACAAATATCATCGATAATATGCAGATTTGATAAGAGCCTCAGGCAGTCAGTTTCCTTGACGTTGACGTAGATTAAAACAGCGAATCTCGCGGCACTCTAAGCTCAATGTAGAACCCAGCGAAAAATTCAAAATAGAAATGAAAAAAAAAAAAAAAAAAAAAATAGCTTTCGTGATTCACGTCCTCCAGGAAACACAGAATTTGGTAATTTCAAGAGGTTGTTTTGCAGTGAACAGCAATGGAATGTATATCAAGATTTATAACGCTCGTGCACAGCTATTGTTCTGCTCATAAAAGTGTTTGATCGGTAATGTTCCCATTGCCGTCGCCATCGGGGCTTGCTCAACATTCCTATTCTGTATTCGCTCGAACTCCAGCGCTAGTATAACACAAAAATTAATTTTCTCGCACAAAATACAGAGCTCTGTGTTCGTAGAATTTTATGTTGTCAGTGATTTAATAGGTCCTTGCTAGTAACATCAAAAGTCGTGTGATTTACATTGTGACCAAGGAATCGTTTTGTAGAGGGATTGGGTTAGTAATTGACAAAAAAGTAAAAGACGAAACATCCAGCGAATTAGGAATCAGACTCACTCTGGGCCGCCTGGTTAAAAATGCAGCTAAAGAGGTCACAAATGCCTACCTAGACCATTCTTTTTCACTTCAAGTATTTGCCTTGCGGTCAACGCAGCGTCGAAAACTTGAATGGCCGCAATTCTGCCCAACAAATACCGTGGATCGTAGTCCTTTACACCTATTCTGACGTTATCTTGAGTAGCAAGAGTTATGCCAGCTCCGATACTCTGCTGCACAACTCTTTCACCATTTAGCCAAATGCTTGCAATACCAGTATCGTGATCATAAGAAGTGCCAACATAATACCATTTGTTTAGCGCCAGGGGCTGATCAGTTGCCAAATATGGTAACTGAGAGTAATTACGGTGCGCATAACCAGCATAAAGGTTTCCTTGAAATGATATCCGAAAATGAACGCCCCACACCGCATCACGTGTTCCATAGCTGAAGATTGGTGCATCTTCTATACTTTCAAGATACAACCAACATAAGATTGTGATGGAATGTTGAACATCCAACCCAACATTGTTTGGAAGCTCAACATAACTGTTAACGTGTCCATGGAATTGGTAAGAGCCACCGTCGTTATCATTCGGGCCAACTGCGAGCGTTGTCCCAACAGAGGTACCCGGGGGTTGTTCGTTGTCGATTTCGCATGTTGTAAACCAACTGTTGAGAGGATAGAGGGCCTTAGGATCTGGAATACTAACGGCTAGAAGATGAAATAATAACAACATAGAAGAATTACGGACACGTTAATTTAAACTGAGCTTATTAGAATATATGATTTTAAAAATATAATCATTCAATCTGTAATCTTTTTATATTCTTTCTACATCCTTCCAATTCTTTATTTACTGCTTCTAATAATGCGTTAAAAAACATTTTTCTTTTGTACAATTAGTTGGTCACAAAGATCATTGAACTGGAAATTATTCATTGATAGTAAATTATCATCTGTTATACCATAAATAAAATGATTATATTTTTATTTTTCTTACCTAACGTAATTAAGTTATTGACACTTAATAATAATAACGATGTACTTTGTACCAAATAATGGAAATAAAATTGTGGAAAAAAAATACGATAATTGAACTTACTGTTGTTTAAACGAGTTGAATTTGTCATTTTCGTTTAAAGCAATACCTTATTTCTCAACGGACTCACGAGAACTACTTTCGCATCCAAACAAATTTATGGAAGATGTGCTTACAAATGCGCGTGCGATTCGTGATTGCTATTAGAAGGGAGACTATCGTATACAACATGCATGTACAGATTGTTATGTGGAAATCTTCGAAAATATAGAACAAATATTGGAGTACCTGTGCAGCCATAGAGCTCCACCCTCATCGATATAGCGAGATACCAGTCTACCGGTAGAAAACGAATGTAACGCGATGTGATCGGTGGGGTTAGATCATGATAAACAACAGTGTTCTGGTCTGTGTTTCCAGCAAACTCCTACATGAATAACAAGGCAATTGTCAAATATCCTCCTAATATATCCTGATAGTTTCTTATTACATAAGCTACTTGTCCATCGTTAAATAGATAAGCAGCGTCTTGTATCATTAAATCAATTTCTACCTTAAATCTGCTTGGAAAGTAAACCCTTTTTCAGGTCAGCCATAATTTACTTGTTAAAAGCTACTTCAAGGTGAAGATGAATTTTAGGAAATGAAAACTGAATCCATGTGGTAGCCTCGTGGTTAAGTTGATTGGGTACAATTCCAGTCGGTGCCAAAGATGTCCTTCGTCTTCCAGGTGGCCTAATTTGGTATCTGGGAACATTATTCCTGAGGTGTTTCTCAGAGCGCCTTTCTTTCTAGTATTCTGACATACATCGTTATAATTACTTCCGCTTTATCGAGCTGCGGAGCTTACCCACATCATATCATACAACATACCTTGTCTGTGCTTTGTCCGTGTTCCTTGTAGGTCTGGAAATTTACTCCAGCGTCACTGTACTGTAACTTGTACTTAGTAACCCGATGAAGATAATTAACGCTATGTCTTCCTTGAGTAGCTGCACCTGTCACTTTAGTGTAAAGACTACCAAGATCTACTTCGAGCCATTGATTGGAATCACTTGTGCCCGCCCTCCAACCTCCCGTACCACCTTCAAAGTTTAGTCTAGCCAGGAAAGCGGCATGATCTGCACTTAATTGCGAAGAGGCACTAATTTGTCCATGAGGGATTTCATTGTTCTCCATTCCAAGAGCTTGTTGACATTCTAAGTGAGAAACGGGATCAATACCAAATAGCGAGAGAAGAACGAAAAAGCGAAGGAATAGTGAATGGCGAAGACTCGATGGAAGCAATTCATTTCGATTAGGTAAATAATAAGTTGTAGCGGTAGGCACTTTATGGTTTATATAGTTATTGTCTTGTCGGGTCGACCACTATTAAAGGAACTAGGCCACGGCTTGAAATCCTTGTCAATCTTATCCATCCCTAACCATCCTTGTTCCTTTATGGTTTATTATTATCTCTTTAGTGTTTTTCTGTCTCAGTAAATTATTATTTTCAGGTTTCCTTCTGACCAGTTTAAAGGTAATTCTGTACGCGGCCAAAATAACTCGAAATACCGTGATTGAGTTCCTTTAATGATCTCAATACTTCGAGGAAAATCAGTACAATTTCAAAATCTACTAAACAGCTTTTCGCAAAATGCCATTTATCTCAAATATACATGTACCTTTACAACCATAGAGCTCCACCCTCATCGAAATCCAACAATGCCAAGCTACTGGTTGGAAACGTATGTAACGTGCCCTTATTGTTTGGTTTAGGTCATGAGAAACCACACTGTCCCGGTCTGTGTTTCCAGTGAACTCCTAAACGAACGTGAAGCAATTTGTTAGACACTGAAATTTTTTTAAAAAAAATAGGTTAAGTCTACATACGAGCCAAGTGGCCCATCATGCCAGAGCTTATCCTGATTTCTGTAGCATGAAGCAACTAGGGGTATTTCTACTCCCCCCTGGATTGGATGCCAGTCCATCGCAGAGTTACCCACAGCATTAAGTTCCCCAGTACCCATTTATACACCTGGGTGGAGGGAGGTAGTGCCAGGTAGGGTCAGGGCATTCACTCGTGTTAGCATTTGCAAAGCGCACCGACTATGAGGCCACTGCGCCTCCCTAAATTTTAAAAAGGAATGGCTTAAATCGATGACATCATCTATTAAACGTAGTTTATCGACAACTGATCTCTTAGGAATCATTTATTCATTTTAGTTGCAAATGAAAAATAAGTAATCAGCGCGGGATAGCGAACGACGCATTATTAAGTAAATACCATACGATTGCTGAAAAGAGGGAACCCTGCTAATACAAAACGACAGATGTACATTAACATAAATAACAACAACAACAGTAACAAAGCAAAGAACACCGAAGAACGGAACTTGTTAGCTTTATTACCACGGTCCTACTAGCGCTACGCGGTTGATAATCTTGTTTTCTGGACAGACGCCTTTAAGTGCGGAGTTCTCCTTCATTTTGGGGTCATGTTGGCGTCAGTGGTATTTTTGCTCGTTGTAGCAGCAGATGCCCTAAACGAGCTTATCGATCGATTACAAAAAGGAAGGACGGGCTATTCGTTTCGATTTTTTTCTGTCGGTTTTCCACTGTTCTATACTTCACAGAAACATCCAAGCGTAGCGTATTCGCCGGGAATAAGTCCGAGAAAAAGGCGTGATTGATGCAGGAACACTTATGTGGCTTCACTGCACGGGGAGTTCGACCTTTAGTGACAAATTAAAACGTCACAAAAACATGAATTATCTCGTCGATTTCACCTTGTCTGCGGTTTCTCCTGGTTCTCTGTAGTAAGTAAAGCTCATTCCGTCGTCACTGTACTGCAGCTTGTACTTGGTTACCCATTCGTCGTAATCTCCATTTTTTCCTTGCGTTGCAACACCAGTCACTTTAATGTACAGACTAATCAGATCAACCTGGAGCCATTGATTGGAGTCATCGACGTCAGCAGCCCAGCCTCCCGACATGTTTGCAGTCTCTTGAAGGTGAAGCCTTCCCTGGAAGGCAGCCTCGTCATAACTCCATTCAGAAGAGGCAGTAATTTGCTCGTTAGAGATTGTGTGGTCTTCCATGCCAAGAGCTTTTGTACATGCTAAATGTTTTATGGAATGGATACAAATTCAAAGATCATTCTGGAACATTTCTGTTTCAAGACGTGGAGTTTAAAAATTCCCATGTTGGAAGTGTTGGTGCAATTTAGGCATTTGGTTTGGCTCATCGAGAAATATGTTTCTCATGATGTTATGTAAGCAGCTGAGCAATTATAATTAAAAGGTGTCTCGTTTAGCTTTGCCAGTGTAATAGTATAACGTTTCCTTGATTTTCATATTCACCGCAAAGTTCGATTCTTCGTAGGAAAAAAAATGTTTTTTGCCAGCAGAGCGATTGTTGTCAAATACCGTTAAACTCGTATCATAGACTGTCACCTTTTAACCTTCACTCTTTTTTTATGAAGTTTTTCGATTATGCATTTAAGGATATTTTTCCAATATTTAAAAAATAACGGTGTTCCATGAAATAATAATTTTAGCGCTCCGAAACAAACGATAAAATATGGCGGCGGATGTCACGAACGGCGTGCATGGTACGCGAGGTCCCATTCATGTTACAGAACCTTAATAAATGATATTACCTTCTTCGCAATTGTCTCCGTAATATCGTCCAGAACATTGGCAAAAGTAGCTGTCATTTTCTTTTAGTATACAGCTTCCTTGATGTCGGCAAGGGTCGCTGGTACATGGAGTCACTAAACGACGAGAAAAGTACACGTAGCTCCACATTTTATTAACTGGGAATAATTGATAATTTCCCAATTTATAGGGGTTGCGCCTATGAAGGAGAAGGGAATGTCCAAGGTAACTTCTATGCGTATGCTCAAAGTAAGCCGATAGGGGTTTAAATTGCTTGTTCAAATGACTGAGTCAACTACACGAGAAAGAGCACCACTTAAAATTAAGAAACGGTGTCGCAAACTGCACACAGAACTAATTTAACGAACGTGCACTAAAACCAGGAACGCTGAATCAAATTTAACCCTAACCAAACACGACAAACTGTGTGGTTAGGGTGAAAAATAAATCAGCTTTCAACTGCGTAAATAGCCTAGGTCACGCGTGCAATGTTCGTTTGAACAAGTGAATGAACTTAAAATAAAAATAAATTACACCATTTAGAGAGGAAGCCACATCAGCCTAAGCTAGTTTCCATGAGGGTTCTCTATCCTGGCTGAATTGGAATTTAGAGATGTTGGTTTTTGTGGAGGGAGGAAATCCGGTGAACCAGAAGAAAAACCCTCAGAGAAGGGCGAGAACCAACAACAAACTCAACCCACATATGGACCGGGTCGGAATCGAACCCGGGCCACACTGATGATGGGAGGCGATTGCTCTCACCACTGCACCATCCCTGGTCCCCCTTACCTTTGACAGTACAGTTTATTTTCCAAGAGATTAAGATTAAGCTTGGTGAAAACCGTTATTTTTTCATGACTTACAGCTGAAATCATACGTCATCTTGTGCGAGCTTATGATTAAATCATAGGGTGTGAAAGATTGTATTGTTTTCACGTAAACTGACGTTCTTTTTTCTCTGGTAATTTATATATTTATGAACGTTCTCATCCCTCCCATACTAAATTTTCTCTTGGAAGAAATTTAGAATCTACTCGATGTATTTTTTCACGGGAAACAGGGTGAGGGTAGGGGGATCAATAGCTTCCGAAAATGTTCATGGTTTATTATGAAAAAAAGACCTTGTTTTTCAAACGACTGGGATCCTCGGCGATTTGAGTCAATTTCGACAAATAAAGATTAAAATTTACTTAGATTATATGTAATTTAAACTGGTTTTTAAGTTCTGCTTGCGATGATTTGAAAGCGTGCTATAACAATGAAAATCAAACCTGCGTAAGCTTGGTCTCCATCAGTTAAAACAATCAAGCCACAGATGAAAAGCCGGAGAGTCTAAAACGTCAATTCAGTCAATATTTGCATGTAATCTAACCACGAAAAACGCAAAGGATAGCCTCACCTTGCAAGCAAATGATAGCAGTTTTACACCCATCTCTCATCGATCAAAGCTTAAAAAGACAAAGTTCATGTCAGGGAATATTTCGTATACGTCCTTTTACAGGGAACAAATTGTATTTAGCCGTGATGCTTTTCAACGAGGGTTGAGTAGCCCTGCTGTGATTGTTATTGAAGAAACGTGCACTATATAAAAGCCTTGTTTGTATAACAATGATATCGGCTTAATATAGAGCAAGCTGCCCACAGCGTGATTGTAAAGGCCATGAGAATCCGTATTTCGATGATCACAATAACAAAGCAGAATTTCTTTAAAAATATTGTCAAAAAATTTAGGAAAATTGTTTTTATTCTTTTCTATGACTTATTGCAACGGCTCTTGGAAGGCTCGCCCACTGCTTGTGTTCCCACATCTTTCCTCGTGTTTCTACAGCTCGTTTAGAAATGCAGAAAGTGTTTTCTATTCCTACAGTAAATTAAGAAATTCCTTAAAAGGGTAACATATTATGTGGAAGTGAATGAGATAGGAAACAATAACAAGCATTTCACAATAAATGTTTATTACTGTTTGCTACTGTGATCATGCCAAGTACCAAATTTAGTACCGATAACGTTTCTGTTTACAAATGATTCCCTACTGTGACCTGTCAAAGGTACCGCGCAGTGCTGTTTTATTTTCCGATGTGTATACGAATGAAATATTTGGAAATCCTTTCTAACTTTTAACTTTGATGCTCTTGACAGCGAAGAGAAGAAGACATTCGGAAGTTAGCTCCCTTGAACAAAGCTTAACCAGGTTGCCCCGGTTCCAAGTTACGAAGCTCTATAGATTTCTGTACTTATTTAATTAAGTGGCTTCACCTGATCAGTAATTACGACCTTCATTTGTGGGAAATCCTTTGTCAGCAGTTCACATATATTATTTATTTCACAAATAATAAAGCTTGGTAATCAATTGAGATACAAAACGTGCAGCAGTAAATGTTTTAGCTGCAAATGTGAATCTCCTGGCTACAAACAAGGAGTAATTGTTTTTTTTTGTTTTTATACCTACGGAGACCACGAGGAGCCTTGCGATTGCGAATAATTTTATGATATTGACCTCAAACACATGCCAAGCTCTATCGTTAAGCTACGAACTGCACAAAAACATCTTTGACATAGACATCGCAAAACGCATAAACATCGTTTGCGGATGAAAATGAACTCAGGCCTCGAGTACCTAAGAGCGATCGAATTGTAATCTTTTAATACCAAAAACTCAACAAATAAACCGGTAACAATAGCAGACAAACGGCATATTTTCAGTTCTTTGTGATTTCAACTTTTTCGACTAATATTTTTGTAGCATATGCTTTCAACCCTTGAACCTTAATATCAAAATGTAAATAATTTTTTTTCCAGACTTCTACATTTCTTACAGAAAGAGTAAGGAAACTGTGTTTTGCGACAGTTTTTTTTACATGCTTTACTATCAAGGCTTATTCTTCTGTTCCGCAAGTTACCCTCGATCGCTAAAGGCTCCTTCTTTCGAACGTAAGATCGTCTAGTCTAATTAGGAAGCAAAAAAGAAACCGATATTGTTTAAACAATTTCTTTCTACTGTAGCGCCATTGTTCCTCTCGGAAATATAAATTGACAACAATGTAAATACGATGTACTACCCTGCTGGGTTGTTCGAAAACAGTAACCCCTGATAAAACGTTAACTGAAGTATCAATATTTCCGATATAAAACTGTTCTTCACTTCTTACGTTTTGTGTTGTGTGAGATTACTCAAGCTCAAAACTGAAGGACAAACAGTAGAAACAGAAAACTTCACCGAGAAAGTACAAAACTGAAGTCAAAATTCTTCCTAATCCTGGGTTTGCTTAAGCTTTGAACAACCCGATCACATGTAAGGAGGAGAACGCGGGGCTCTCTTGACAATTTTCCTATTGCTTTCTTATCCTTGAATATAGTTGTTATCTTTCACTGAAGCCAAATTTATGTTTTCAGTGCAACGACCTTATTCAACAATCATTACACAATGCCAGAAACGTTTCCCAACAGGAGTAATCTTAGCGTGGACGATTGTTGTGATCGACATATACTTGAAATCAAAAATTAACTACAAATTTACTATAATATTCAAATAAAGAAGGTTTGGGGATGTTGTGTGCACAGATTGATCTGTGGGTGCCGACATATTTTCTTTTTGACTAAGGCTTAATGGAGCTCCGTTGGGAACTCCCTGCTTTACACATGGCTATTCTCGCTGTACTTAGAAATAGGAAATATTCAGCAGTAAAATGGAGAGAAATGGAGAGCGGTTTTTTTTGCTTGTCCTGCCGGCTTTTCTTCCTACTTCGATTTTTTTTTGTTTTACCCAAAATAAGGGGGGAGTCCGGGTCCCCCGGGCCCCTCCCCTAGAATCAGGTAGAAGAGATCGAAAATTTCATCTTCCTCCTTAAAATGGTCAGTCACTGCGTTTTCCGTTCGCCGAGTCAGGGCGGATAGTCTTTTCTCCACTTTCTCCAATCTCTGCTCGGTGCATTGGATGATACTTTCAGAATTCAAACAGAATGGCTCTGCGTCAGAATTGCACATGTTAGTAAAAGTCACGTCGTCACAAAATAGCTTGAATTCAGGTTTCCTTTTACCTTCCTGAAACATTTCCATGAAACGTTCACCAATGAATCTGACCATTTCAAGCTGGTCGGCACTTTCTTCAACGTTTGTCTTGGCGTCAGTGTACGACTCATTTAGGACTGAAACCAGCATATTCATAAGGATGACAGTCATGCATAACATGAATAGCAGAGCAAACGTTGGGCCAATAAAGGGTTTGTCATTACGGAGGTCATCGAGTGGGACAGCAGTTCCCAGAAGAAACTGAAACTGCGAGATGACTGCTTGCAGGTAGCTTGAGTAGTTAATGACCGTACCACCAAAAAATGTCATCCCTGATATGACAAAAGCATTGAAGACGATGAGAAAAACACCCAGATATGACAATTGGTAGCCTACAGACTGCCGGAAAGATGAAAACAAGAAAATCACATAAGGATTGAAACGGATGAGATTCAAAAGCTTCAGTGTCACGATGAAAACGGCAACAGCGATTGAGGCATTTTCCCAGTTGGCCCAATCTAGTGCTGAGTGAAAATGCATAATTTCAAAAGGATTAGATTGGATTGCTTTGATGCTCTGTAATATACTTTTAGATCTGATCATATAGAATGAAACGGAGGCGACAGAAGATACAATCATTAAGAAGTCAATCATATTCCAGACAGACTTGAAAAATCCAAGACGCTCCCGATATAGGTGGATCAGGATCATAATGAAGTAATATAGCACCATGGCCATGAACAAAAACTGGCAAATGAGATAGAACATCAGAGCTCCTGACTCTATACTGTACAACTCGAGTGTTTCAACCCTCCTTGAAGTGTAGGCAGCGCCAGTAGCGATCATCTCGAAGACGTAAGCAGCGATGCTGATCAAGTTTGTGTTAATGTTAAAAATTGCGAACTCTAGAATAACCGCTCGAGTCTGCCGATCAACCCATCCTTGTTCAAGTGTCTCACTTAAGACGCCGAGGGCAGTGTTTTCGTCATACCCAAGGACAGCAGGATAGCCACCTCCTTCATATGTATTGTATGCGGCTTTTGTTGGATCATTGGCCAGGTCTTTGGCTGTTTGGTAACGCCAAGGCTTTGGGCACATTCGCAAAGCCTTTGGCCATGATGTATTGTAGAGGAGAGGTTTCCATCCTGGAAGACTCAGCAATGTGGTGTCCTCTCCCTCGGGTGAATAATCGTAATAGCAGACTGAGATGATTTCTGAGAGTAATCCACACGGACCTTAAAAATAAGAAATAAACATTGCAGATTGGATCACAACAGAATCACAATAAAGAGTGTCTTTTTGAAACGACCCGAAGACTAACTGTTCTAACGCAAGAATAGAAAATTCGGAAGTGGACTGAATCAAATGATAGCTGTTCTCTAAAGAGATCTGCAGTCAAGAAAAAGCACAAATTTAGCTTTTTTAAAGATCTTTAAACTACTTGAAGACTAACTGTTCTTGCAGTTGTGCACACGACTTTGGCAGTTGTGAGGATAAAGCCTGAACGACGTTCTGGCTTGAGTTATCTTTAAACATTGAATACAAAACTGCAATAATCATTCATGTCTTTCAGTCTTTCTCAGAATTTTTTTCATCTTTCCAATTGCACTAACTGCATGTCTTATTGGAAAAACAGAAAATTCTGAATTGGACTGAACTAGATAATAGCTATCCTCTAGAGAAACGTGCGGTCAAGAAAAGGCACGAATACCTTCATCAAGCAGTATGTGGTTGTTCACGTTGTTATTAATGAACCGAAGACATTTGACCCAAGTAAGTCATCCGAACAGAGTAAAAACTTGTTGTCCAGCATTCAATTTCCTTCAGCTCCTTTTCAGATTAAGCACTCTGTATTCAGAAGAGCCGACAAGGTATGGGCTCCGCCTGAGACTCATGATTCTGTTTCATGCCTTTTCTTAAACACGGGCAGGCAGGAAAGGTTTGTCCAATTTAGTCTGGTCATAAACAAAATTCCAGCGATGTAATTTAATTTTTTGATGTTCATTTTTGGCAATAAAACGTTTATTACTACTTACTTTTTTTTACTCTCAGCTGTCGCATCCAAGGCATGCCGATCAATATTGACATCTTGTTTGCGATGTATACATCATTGTTTTCTTCAAAGCCATTGTACCACGCTTGACTGTAAATATTTGGAAGGAACTCTTGCCTTAACCAACGCGAAAATCTCTGGGAGTCGGTTACCTAAAATGTGAAAAAAGGTTGAGTTTAAATGTTGGTTGCAAGGGACCAATTGCTCCTCCTCTACTCTTCTTGCCTTGATGAGTTAAGCGTCGACAAAAAAATACTTTATAGTTACTTTTTTTTGGCACTACCAATTTTCGCAATTTAGAACGAATCGCGAAATTAAAGACCCAGACGCTTAATTAAAGAAAATGTTTTTGGACATTTACTCTCTTTTCATCAAAAAGCGAAATTTAAGTCCCGCAAAAGTATGCCCGTTCCATATTTTGCGAAATTAAGTTACCGCGAAAATAAGTAAAAATGTAACTTCAGGACGCCTTTGGAACCCAAGGTTGCCGTTAAGTTCAAGTATAAACTAAGGGATGATTTTTAAAATCAGGAGCTTTGAGATAACGAAACAAATTTGTCATTCGTCTCAGATAGAGCACTGATTTTTAACAAACCGAAGAATTGCTTAAGGTGTTATTAAGCATTAGCGCAGAGACCTTTGTGTAAACCTCCTCCCACCAGGTTGGGCTGCAAAGTAGTCGCCGGAAATTGCCCCACCTACATTGCACAGTATATCCACCTATTTGGCGACCTCTGCACACTTTTATTACTTTTGGAAGGCCTACATTAATACTTTTTTGGCTCGGTGTCTTTTCAACAAAGGAAGTTATTCATTTGATAGTATTTATCCTGCTAGCCACCCAGTGCGAGATGGAAGACTTCCTTTACTATATTCCTTTTCATAGCTATTCATACTTCAGTCTTACCAGATCAAACTTTGTAAAGGCATTTCTCGTTGCACTTGTCATTAGAAAACGGTTTTTATTCTTGTTGCCATAGCAAACAATAGCCAGGAGAAACACAAATATTAGATGAAGAACAATGTCCTTCACAATGTCTGTCAACTGAGCTTCTTTTTTGCTTCGGATACGCATCTTTTCCAACAGACTTTGCTTAAAGCGCTGTTTAGGATCATCACCAAGAAAATCGATATCATCGTCATATGAATCATAATCTTCACCCTCTCCAGAATCTCCTTCTTTGTTGCTGTTTTTTCGGCTCAAGAGCAAAGAAATTACAATGACGGCCAGCATTACCTTTGTTGGTTGTACAACAAAAATATCTTGTCCATTGGAAATCAAAATTGAAGCAAGCCATTGTTCGGCAACTTCTTTACCCCACATTAAGCTGTAAAATAAGGTGAAAGTTGCAGCTGTAAGAGTTGTGACGAAACATAGAAACCAACCGATGTACACACAGAAATGAGGCAACATGCAACCTGTTTCACTTATTTCATCCACGAGTCGCTGGGCCCGGTCAATGTCTTTATACTTGTCTGCCTTTTTCCTTCTTGGTCTACTGGACTTAAACAGGAGGACAATCAGGATGTTAACAGGTGCAACTATCAGTCCACTTTGAACTCCCACGACAATCTGTTTCCAAGAAAACTTAAATGGACCAACCTGTATAGCTCCGTCGGATTCTCCACCAATGTTATAAAACATAGCGTTAGCAATCATGGCGCTGAATAGCACTGAGAGACAACACGAGGCTCTTTGTACGCGGGTGAAAGTGCTGCTACATGCTTTACCAAACACTGAGACCCATAGATGACCGTCTGCAATCTTTCGTCCAAAGCGCGAACGTACATGAGCTGAAAAGGACGCAACACTTTGGTTGTCCACAGTAACTTCTACTTGTCCATCGTCCTTTTCTAACGCAAGCCACCTATTTATCGGGAACACCCATCGTTCCTCTGTCTGCCTGTCTTGAATTACGGCTGTCTCCACAAACCAAGAGGGGTCATCTCCGGAATTGTCGTGTTCCAAAGTTATTTCATTTAAAGTACCCAATGATTCGTCAGTGATGAGGACAAAGCCATTAATACTTCCTCGAGCAAATATTTCACCTGACTCTTCTTTACTTCGCAGCGGAATTAGCTTGTGCTCATTAACTTCGCCTTTAACGCTAAGACATACGTTGGCTGTTGTTCCTGAATGTTTCCAAACACCAGTGCTAATAACCATGTCGTAAAAATAGTTTCCTTCATCAAAGATGGTTACATGCTTAGGAGAAGACGTCTGCAATAAATGTAGAAGTTATTTCACACGAGCTATTAGAGATGGTAGCGTTGGCATGTTTTTGCAGTATTTTCTTTTCTTAGAAAAGGACATCTGTCATGTAACGGTAATTGGAAATGATTTAATATACATGACTTCCACTTATGTATTGTTAGCGCAAGGGCCCATTTAGAGAATTTCTTTCAAAAGTAAAAAGGGCTATCAAAACATCTAGAATATCTATATCACTATACGCATTCCTTTAGAGGTGACTGTACCTTGCTTTCGTCCTTCTTGTCGGCCCTCCTTGCGAATATTAAGATAACGAAGTAGAGAAGAAAAGCAGATGCTATTGTGACAAGTACTGAAATATTGCCAGTTTCTCCAAGGCGCGTAAACTCAGTGAAAACCTTGTCAAAATCAATGGGATTTGGTGCTTGAATGAAGTTTCCACCAAAGGAAGTCAAATGGTTGCAAAGGCATTTAAGATGAGTGGTGTTTGAACTGGCGTCAACCTAAAAGAGAAGCATGCATAATCAGTAAGAACAAAGGGGAACATTGATTGTAATTTGGGCTAGTTTTTCTCCTTTAATCACTTCCAGAACCCTGGTCTAAGGCATGCAAGTATGGAAAAAATTGTATTCCAACGAGTTGTATGCTCAAACTCCAAAACCGAGGGAACAATCACAACACGTAATCCGTAACTTACAATCAATGGCGAACCACAATGGAAATAAAACTTGCCTGGCGATAAAGCTGGTCTTAAATTCATGTACTCCAGAAAAGAAAAAAAAAACATCTAAGCGATGGAAATCTGCAAAACTACAAACAAAGTTCAACCTTAGGCACAAGCTTATCCCGGAGGTTGACTAAAATTTAAAATCACGTAAAATTGCTTGTAAGCAAAAACGTACAGTTGCAATATTTTAATCTTCTTTCCTATGCTAAAAATCAAAAAACCCATAATTGTCCAGTCTGAGGACAAAACACTGGAGTTTTACTGAAAATGGAAGTAAATACTACTAGGCGCTAATGTTATGAACGATATTAGTGGTGTATTGATAAGAGAAAATTCAAGTTTAATATACTGAATTACTAATCTTTAGGAATGACAAATACCATTGAACATGAATTCTGTTAAATTACAAATATTAAAAAAATCATGTTATTCAATATAAATATCAAAACTCTGAATGCAGATAGAGATCCAGCTCCTGAATTTGCTCATTTTCAAGCAGAAATTAGAACTGACTTAATTATAATTTACCTTGCAACCATCGGAAGTCCACTTCTCTTTTTCTTCAGACCAATACAGACAACTTGATTGGGTAATACTGAAGGTGTAGTTGACATCGGTTAATGGATCATACTGGGGAATAACTGTTTTAGTAACTCCTTTTGGTGGGGGATCCTTGACGCCGACACATGACCGTCTTTCACGACCATGACCAAGACATGCCGATCTCCGTCTTCTGGAATGTTCGTTGACTAGAATCAACAGACCAACATAAAGACGACTTGGTTCAGAAGGTACCGCTGTTAATGAGCCCCCTTCTAGAGGGCAGAATGTTTCGTTTTGTTTGTCATCTGTTTGATTTTTACATGTTGACGTAACAGTGAAGTTGTGATCAAAGTCCTCGATTGTAGGTCTTGCTCCAAATTTCAAAAACAGTTGAATAGCAATTCCTTGTTTTTGCGCTTTGATTTTGATAGAAACGGGTACATCTGCTAGCTCTGCGTAATAACTACGGAATGACATTTTGTTTGGCTTTAGGAAATAATGTTCCGTTCCGTTGCTGTTGTTTGTCGGTGGACCCGAAATCGGAATAACTATCTCAATGTAATTATCAAGGTTTGACACATTAATCTTTTCCCCATTGCCACTTTGAAGAGCAAGACTGGTTACACTTGATTTGATCTTTTTGCTGCTGTTGTCCCAGGTGAAAGGATTGAAATCAACAGCTTGCATCTGCAAGGCAAGTCCAAGATTGGGGTTTATTAAGATAGCATAGCAATTATTAATTAAATAGACTGGCTAAATATTACGAAGTGAACTCCCCGATCAAGTTTCAGGCATAAGCTGGAGCCGAATAAACTTGGAATGTTGAATGATAGAACTTCGAGGGGAAACGAAAATTTGTTCGAGAGAGTGGGACCGAAAAACAACGCCTTTTAGGGCCGTGTTAAGCGTCCATCAAGCCCCAGCTTCATTCACGCGGTTTCACTGGGTCCAGCTTTTGTTCGCTGACCATGCGTGTCCGCAAAAAGACGTTTGTTTTGCTGTCCAGCAAAGAGATTATTGCCCAAGCAGAGTAGATAGGGTGCCAAAATATGACTTGCTCATTGCTGAGTGACATTAAACAGGAGGTTGGAAGCAACAATCAAGGAAGAGAACAATAGATGGGATGATTCGGCCCTGGCGAAATGAACGAAAACGACTGGACAAAAGCATAGAAAACAGTCACTATCCATACCCGTGCGTTAATATCTCCATCGCCAATGTCTCCAAGATTGGCAGGTAGCTTAAATTTTGTGGGCCCTTCTTCCATAGCGAGTCCCTTCACATCGTCGACGGCGACCTTCTTCAAAGTTGTTGCCAAGTTGTTTGTACGAATTACTAAGGCTTCGGACGGAACCAAGCGGCCAAATAACGCATCGCTCATGTTACTCAATTTCCCCAAAGCCTTTTTCACGAACTGCAATAAAAAAGAAAAACACTCTCGGCAGTTTTGTTTTTTTGTTTTTCGGCAATTACTGCAATAAAGATTGCCTAAAGCTTTTAGTCCTTTTTTCACAATCTGTATTCTAAACGTACAAATGAACAAACCAGATTTCCGTATTATGGCATTCACTAGTGTACAGTTGGGTAAGTACCGTTAGTGCTGTCCAAACGATAACTTAAATCCTTATACCTGTGAGGAAGGTTGGTTGTCATCTGAGACTCCGTTCGCTTGATCTGCACCTGCTGCCGACTGAAGAACATTGGTGAGACATCCTGTAATGCTCTTAGATGTTTGCTCTATCACAGGAGAAAATGGCTCCTCCAAGTCGTTGAGGTTATCAACTAGCATATTTGAAACCTTCTCTGTCATTTGCATTATAAATACCTAAGAGGTAAAATGTATATTATAGAATATCTAATAATTTTTCAGATATGGTCTTTCTAAAGGAAGTATAAGTACACGTTGAAATTGGGAGGGGTGTAGCATTTGTTTTTAATCTCAAAATACGCTGTCTACCATGATAGATAAAGATAGATAGCGAACTCAGTTTTCTTAAGAAAGATGGAGTATATTACTTACTAGACTATTACTCCCTCCCGTCCCTTTCTCGCCGCCCATCGCCACGTTAACCACTGACATCACCAAGCGGGACATTTCAAGACTCTCTGGCGTTATAACTGTAAACTTCATAATTATTGTTTCAGAAATCTAGCAAAGAGAGAAAAGGATAATACTTATGTGTATTATTTGAAAACAACTGATAGGAAAGATGGCCCAGACTGAGCACCGAGAAAGATTAAGTTTGTTGTCTGGAAATTGACTTCAGTTTTCGAGTGAGAATATTGATCGTTATCCACTAAAATAGTCATGTACTGGGAAGCCATGCTACACTGTACAACCCTTGATTTAGCTGTGACATTTTCCGCTGATCGCTAATCCTTGACGTACAAATGTAATAATGACCAACTACGGCATGTAATAAACCGTACTTGCATTCGTTGTAAAATGATTTTTATTTCAAATTGGAATTGACTTTTCGAGTCAGAATATTGATCGTTATCCACTCAAATAGCTATGTACAAGGGAGACATGCTACATTGTACAACCCTTGATTTAGCTGTGAAATTGTCCACTGATCGCTAATCACTGACGTACAAATTTAATAATGATCAACTGCGGCATGTAATGATACGCACTTGCAATCGTTGTAAATTTTTTTTTTTTAACGAGAGCCAAATAAAAACAAGATCGTATGATCGACGTTTGTTTCTCTAAATCAAGGTGAACGAAAAAATGTCTCACTTGATGTGGAGAACAATAATCGTTTACACGACGGTGGACGTACCAACATTTTTACACCTGGGTCCAATGTTTTTTCACAATCGTTTTTCTCGTTGGCAGACTTGAGGACAGACAAAGCAAGCTGGGCAGCCTGGGAGAGTTCCCCTTTATTAAGAAATCCATCCAGTGGATTGCCTTCCCCAAGTACAAAGCTTTTTAACTTGTTTGCGACTTCATCTGACGACGATAGACAGGGATCAAGATCAGCAGCTGGTTTAACCTGCAGTTGAACAGACAAGATGTTATATGCATATTCTACAAGTCTTAGACAAAATCCCCTTTTGTCTCGGACATTTTGTTGACATTTTGGACGTTTTGTCGAAAAGTAGAGAATACTTTCTCTTCAGCCCTTGGCTATTTCATTAACAAGTCATTTGATGCTTTATAACGGGAAAATGAACCTTTCTCTGGCATGCCTGCTTTTGATTTTTTATTCATTAAAGATACGTGTGCTTTTTTATAGGCTTGATTTTTACACCTTATTCTTCCTGGGATATAATGATAGTTTTTGAAGTGTCAGTTAGCCATTGTACCGTAATGTTACTTTGCGCATCCGTTACAAAGGTGACTCGTGAAGTTCTTCACTTATTTTATATCCGATGAAATTTTACCGGACAATAAAACATGAGAAATGATATCACTTAACTAAAAAAGACATTCAAGTAGACTCGTGCTCTAGAAAGGCGCTCTCAACGAGTGATAGCTGCTGGGACGTGGATGAATGCGTGAAAAGCTAAACAGATTAATGCGTGAAGAATATTTGATAGCTTAGTATAGCATATTTATCCGGAAAAAATGGTTTCCGTCTTAATATATCTGATTGAAGACAGCATGCCAACAAATTCGTCTGATGCAACTTTATGATATAGAGACAAAAAAAAAATGAAAATATCAAATTGAATGAAGAAGCTGCCTCATTAATGTGGATTTCTTATCCGCTTTTTAATTGGTAAACTTTTAAAGTGAGAACTGAAAAGTAAAAATAAAGACAAGATTGATATCGATGACAAGCCGCGACTGCAAACAAAAAAGGACTTTTAGAATCACGACGAGAAAGTAAATCTCCGGTTGTTTACTCTTGCACCCTTTAATGTATTGTGGAGAAAAATAGCATCAATGCGTCTTCTTTAATTTGGTTACCTTAATAAACAGATTTACTACAACCGCAACGCCGACGGCATTCTTGACGACGACGTTAATTTGTAACTTGTAATCATCTTCTGGAGCTCCTGCCGGTAACACTGTCGAAACAGACTTGGGAGAGCTTCCGTAAGATATTGGTTCCTCTCCAAGCTGAAATTCATAAGTAAGTGCGTTTGTATCTTGCCAATCAAAACACTCAAAAGTAAACTCTGTCTCGAGAACCACTCCTTCAGTTACTGACGGTGTGCAATACCCGCTGTGCGGCGCCCCAGCTGTCTCGAAATCAAGCACGGCGAAACCCTCTGTTCCGTCTGGAGATGTTACGAATAACGTTAAACTGTACTTGGATTTGGATTGCAATGAATTCTTTTTGATAATCATATTGGTCGCATTCACTGCAGTTGAGGTCATGTTAGGTGGAATAGGTATGCCTTCCCACTTGCCCGAATTATCATCCAATCTTTTTAATCGCCATTCGTACACTGAACCATTGCATGGAGAATTAACACACTCTGACGTCACTCGGAGCTTGTTCGAAGCGGCTACCACTGCACCACAGTCAACAAAGCATCTGAAATCAGAACGAAAGACATAAAATTGAAAAGAAAGTAGCTTCTTGGAGTTTTTGGGTTTTCATCCCAGAAGCCATTACCACGAAGCGAAAGACTAACAGTGAATGTGTGGAAAGAAATAATGGAATATGCTGGTGTGGTTAACGCGTTCTACTCATGTCCCATGTTACGTCTTCTTCATTTTACTTACTGAGTCTAAATATACTTTCTCTCTCCCTACTACAACAGAGTCTGATTTTGACATACATTGCCAATATCAGCAGTATGTTGGACACTTTTCACAGGTGAGTAGACTGATTGGACCATCTCGCCACAAGTTCACTTGTGGGAGAAATAACGCATCTTTTTTCGAGAAATTTTGGAGTCAATTTTCTTTAACAGAGTTGTAATGGTAGTGGTTACCTCAATGCCACCTGGGGTACTTCTCCAGCAGTTACCTCAAAAGACATTTCTGCAAAGGAGCTTCTCTCATCTTTGGACACAGTCAGTCTCAGAACATAGTTTTGCCGTACTGCAAGCTGACGAGGGTCGATAGTAATGGAAGTGGAAATGGCGTTTACGTGTCCAACAAAAGAACCGAAACAATCATTGCTCAAAGAAGCATTGTCCTCCGAATGAAAGCAGGACCAAGCGAAATTTAATCCTGAGTAATTTCCAGGGCCAATATCTCCATCGTAACTCAATGAGCCATCCACGGTTACATTATCGACGGATCCCAGGCGCACGCTACTGCCACCGTCAATAATGGCTTTTACCGGCGCTGAAATGACCTCAATAAACCCAAAGTCAAAGGCAGTAAGAGTTTGTGGGAACTCCGAATCACCAATTTTGTAAGAAGCAGTAAATTTGACTTGATAGATACCAGCGGGTATAGATCTCCTGTTTATGGTCCATTCAGTTGTTCCCTGACTTACTAAAGCTCCCTCCGCTGTCTCCGAGTTATCGAGTTCTGTTTCACTAATGATACGCCATTCCAAGGTGTTTGCCAATACATTGGCATCGCTCTGCAAACCTTGGATTATCGCTTCTTGAACACTTTTCACCGACCGCTCGACAAGAGTGGCGTGATTCTTGTCCTTGGAAATGTTCCGGATGGTTACTGAGAAGTCTCCTGTCAATTAAAAGAAAAAACCATTGACGGATCTAAGGGAAAAAGGGTCGAGATCATCAAGAGCACTCCATTCTGGAATTTTTTTTTTAAATAACTTCACGCTTAATCAACTTAAATAATGGCAAAAAAGGGTAACATGCATGAAAGATATTCAACCAGGGACAAAGTGAAACGTAAACTTTCCGTTCATTCTGTTTATACTTTCTCGGAATATTACAAATAATACAACAGACGAAAAAGACAGTGACGTCCACAACTGACGCCAAGTCATTCACTTTTTAAGTATATATCACAAACAATGAGAAGGGTTGAAACGATTTATGTAACTCGCGGGATGAAACTCAGACACCTCTTTCTTCTCAGAAAATAAAAGTTAATTACGTTAGTAAACGGCTATTGTAAATCCTCTCTTCCTGTGAGTAACAATTAGTCATAAAACAGTTTGAATATATAATTCTATACGAAAAATGACTCCTTGGAAACAAACAAAAAACTAAAGAAGCTGAAGTGGACTAATATGTGAATTACAGTTACATTCTGACTTAAAACACATTTTAAACTACAACACATCCATATTGGTATACCAGTGTGCGTGTACCACCGTCTTTTTAAATAAAGATCGATTACTTACTTACTCGCTAATGTAAATGTCAACGTAAAAAATGTGAATCTTATTTATAGTGGTCATGCACTAAGCTTAGCTATACAAGCACTAAGCTTAGCTAGTTTACAGGCCTGCCACTGAAACAAAGGAAACACATATTTCAAATAAACGTAAGATAGTTAAAAAACCCAACCGGCAGGAGGCAGACTAGTTGGCTATTTACAAAGCTTACTTACTTACCCACGGGATCACAATTTAATATCCCATCACCAGTGTAACTATCCCGACACTCACAGGTAAAGGAACCGTCATTGTTGTAACAGTTAGCCACTCCATGGCAGTTGTGAGTTGCTGTTCCACATTCATCGATATCTGTCAGACAATGTATACGTATAAATGTAATTTATACAATTTTGCAGGCAAGGCAGAATAATCGTCATCCTTTTTTTTTTTTTTTTTTTTTTGCGTGAACCTCTCAGAAAACAAAAGGTCGCTTCAAAAAGGGCTCAAATCCTCATGTCTGTGGCTTGATATTGGTAGATTTCAATCCCTTTTGTTTCTTAAGGTTCGTTGATCGCCGTCGTGATTTATAACTAACGGCGGAGTAAAACCTCATCCAGTGTTCGCATGTTATTAAAAAGTGTAGACAACGTCGCGCCTCAAAAATTCTTGCAATTTTGCTGACGTGGTGACATATGGCACAATATGTGTATATATAGGATATCTTTATGCTGTGAATATGTAAATAAAATGTACCATAAATGGGATAATAATTAATCGAATATTGTCATGCATGCTTCTTTCAATAGTTGACAGAAAAATTTAGCGGAAAGTTGCGGTACACGCAACGGATGAAACTGTTTCTAAGGAAGCCATGTTAACCACTAAGAACGATAAATCTCGATTCATGCAGTTTTCATATTTTTTAAACTACTAGTTCGTTATAATAAAGTGTATTATCGTTTGTCTCACGATGTAGTCACTTGAGATGTAGATCGCGACGTTTCGACTGCTTACTGCTAGTCTTCTTCGGGCGATAAGGTCGACTAGTTCGTTGCCTGTTTTATGGAAAAAAATGTTCTTTTTTTTCTGTGATTACCTGTTGGGAAAATCTTTAGTTTAGGCCCATTTTAGGGTGAGAGTTTCATCGTGGAACTACTTCAGCAACATTCAGACATCGTTCTAGAAAAGCGTCGAGTGCTTTCTTAGCTTTAATTATTTGTGGGTCAGTAGTGCTATTAAACGGATATATTTTCTTGCTATTGAATGATAAATCACAGCATGTGGCACATTAATAAGAGACTGCTAGCATTGCGAACATTTTGTTGCAACATTATAATTTATTTCTACACCGCTGCTTACTAAATACGCTTCGTTGTGGTTACCTTAGGTAAGCCTTAACTTCCATAAAAGATTACAAGAAAACGACCATTGTTGTAAAAATGTATAGATGATGGAAGATTATAGAATGATAAATCGTACCAAAACAATCTACGCCATCTCCTGAATATCCTCGAAGACAAGTACAGTCGAATGAGCCTATAGTGTTGATGCACTGTGCATTTTCGTGGCAGTTGTGCGTCTGATGTTGACATTCGTCTGCGTCTGCGGAGAAATAAAATTTTGTGGTAAAATATTTTAACAAGTCGAGTATTTTAATAGTCGATTGTTAACTCTTGTATTAACGTATCAATCTCGCGCACTTTAATGACTTCACTTAAAATGTTTCCCCCTTTTTTTGCAATTATACATGCAATTATACTCGTCCGATTTCGAATAACTTGCCGGATTACTCCTTGAATTGTACTCCACTCCGTCTAATTAACAATTAGATTATGAGCTCGAGATTTCTATAAGGTGATATAGTTGATGAGACCGAAGGCCGAATCAACTATCGCCGAGAGCGAATAATCTAATTGTTTCAGTAGAATTATAACTTAAATTAACGCAAATAAAGGTTCCCAAATATTTTTCGACGTATTATTGAACTTTAAGCTTTAACAAAATCGCACGTATTGAATTGCCCTTGGTAAATTTGCAGTTGTTTACGCGCGCGCACCGGTTTTTCAATAATTTCAAGTGTTTTAAGTCAAGCATCCGTTTATGTCCTTCTTTGAGTCTTCTCAGGAATTTAATTATCCATTTACATCCAAAATTTCTTCCAAAACTTCGGATAAACGATAAAAACGTCGCATTTTGTGGACGACCGACAGCTACTGCATTCTAATGGCTGATGGTATACGAGTAGCTGAGCCAATTAGATTGTAGCATTTGCATTAGTATACTAGTAGAATTCTACTAACTACAATTAGTTGTCATACCCCAACAGTTTACACCGTTTCCTGAATACCCTTGGACACAAGTACAGTTGAATGAACCAAAAGTATTGTTACACTGGGCGTTGACGTCGCAATTGTGTTTCTGTTCTTGACATTCGTCTATGTCTGCGAAAAATAATTATCACTAAGTTATTTAGCGACCATCCTTTGATATCACGCGGGATCACGACAGAAGCATGGCCGACGAGGCCCTAGGACTGCATAATGGACTTGATTAATTATCTGGTTATCCAACAGACTATCAACGAAACTTGTTTTTACGGAGAGTACTGTCGTAATGTAAGACGTTTTCCATATCTACGGGCGCCCATGTATTATTCTCTATGCCAGGCCAAGAGGAATCGTGTCAAACTGTGTACATCTGAAGACATCGCATTATTTGTAAACGACATATAATTGGGATTTTCTGGCCATATAAGGTATCGGAACGATGTGCTGATTAATAATTTCAGACTTTTAATTTCCACGCCCTGTGAAATACGTTGACTTTCATTACCTTTATTCTTATTACTCGACTAAGGGAGCAGACGATAATGTTGAAACAAATGCGTTTATTTGCATAAGAAGACCATACTTATTCGCCTAGAATTACGTGACTATATATATTCTCTACAAAACAACGAAGTCTCTAGAACTCCTATTTCTCCTGCAACTCTTAATTCCCCCCGGAATAAGTCTTGAAGCTATTCTAGCTGGATAGTTGATCGAGCTAAAACCAAGATGGCACAAATGCTTACCTAGACCCGATTCTTTCACTTCATTTATTTGCTTCGCGGTCAGCGCGGCGTCAAAGAATTGCATTGCAGCAATTCTTCCCGTGAAATACCGCTCTTTAAATGCACCTATTCTGACGTCGTCTTGAGTAGCAAGAGTTATTCCAGCTCCGATACTGCGCTGCACAATTCTTGTACCATTTATCCAAATGCTTGCAATACCAGTATCGTGATCATAGGAAGTGCCAACATAGTGCCATTGGTTACTTGCCAGGGAATTATCGGTCTTAAAAGCTGGTATGTCCGAGTAATTTCTGTCCGCATAACCAGCCATAAGTTTTCCCGAATTGGAAATCCAAAAATGAACTGTCCACTGCTGATCATTTATTCCATAACTGAAGATTGATCCTCTACCTATAATCTTAGGATACAACCAACATAACACTGTGATGGAATGCTGTACATCCAATCCCCCATCGTTTGGAAAGTCAATGTAGCTGTTCGCGTGTCCATCGAACTCGTAAGAGCCATCTTCGTTACCATTTGGACCAGTTGCTAGCGTCACTCCAACAGGGGTACCCTGGGGTTGTTCGTCGTTGATTTCCCGTACTGAAAACCATTTGTTAAGGGGGTAGAGAACCTTAGGATCTAGAACGCCGATGGCTACAAGATTAAACAGGAAAGAAAAATGTTCCAATGAAGACCTTTGCCATAAATTTCCCTTCCATATAAAGCTGTTAGGCCCAGTTCAGACGCCGAACTTTTCATGAGCCGAACCTAATTCGAATTTGGACCGACCCAAATGTTCGTCTTTTGATTCAGACGTCGAACTTAATTCGCCGAACTTAATTTAGTTTGTACCAAAACACATCTAAATGTCAGCGGTTTTGAGGCAAAGTGTAAGCTGCTTGTAAAATATGCTATAATAATTTATGCATTAGGTTCGGCACATGAAAAGTCCGACGTCTGAATTAAAGTCCAAAGTCGAGATTCCCGGAAGAGCTTGGCGGGAAGAACGGCTGAACCGTTCCAAATTCAGATAACCGTTCTTAATTGATTCAGACACCGAACTTTTCTAGTACTTAATTCAATGTATTGGCCTTGGCTCATGAAAAGGTCGGCGTCTCAGCTGGGCCTTACTGGTAGAAGAAATGATTGTATATATTTTTCTCGGTTGTCATGCCTCGGGTTATCATTTATTTCTTGTTTCCTTTTGTTGTTTTTTTCAGTCAGTCAGTCAGTCAATCAATCAAGAAAAACAAAAACAAAAACAAAAAACAAAGAAACTTGCCTTTTATTTGCAACAGGTTTGAGAGAAATTGTCGACATAAAAACGAATACAAACTTTGCCACAATACCTATACAGCCATAGAGCTCTACCCTCATTGATATATGGTCGTGCCAGGCTATTGGTAGAAAACGAATGTAGCGTGAAATGATCGGCGGGTTTAAATCGTTCTTAACAATACTGGCCTTGTCTGTGTTTCCAGCAAACTCCTAAAAAATCAGCATTACAAACTGTTAGGAATCAGATTAGCCATTGAGAATTTCGTCAATGAAAATTCTCATTACCTAGAAATGGATATTGATTTTACATGGACATGGACAACCGAAAGTATCTTTTCTCAGCTGGCCATGACCCAAAGGAAGGAAAATTTTCGTTGTACTTCCGAAGGCTGGATATCCTTTTTTCATATTTTTCACGTTAATTTTTTATTGAAGTAGTTTATTTTTTGTCTAGCGCTTTTATCGTGAGCCCCCGGTTCGGAAGAATAGGTAACCACTCCCTGTGTCACGAAATTAAATAGATTAACATTTTTATTATTACTATTTCTATTACTATTACCATTACCATTACCATTACCAGTGATTACGATTACTATTACTATAACTGCTATTAGTACTATTACTATTACTATTTCTATTGCTGTTGCTGTTGCTGTTGCTGTTGCTGTTGCTGTTACTGCTACTGCTACTGCTACTGCTACT
Organism: Orbicella franksi; assembly: GCF_964199315.1. Classification (NCBI taxonomy): domain Eukaryota; kingdom Metazoa; phylum Cnidaria; class Anthozoa; order Scleractinia; family Merulinidae; genus Orbicella; species Orbicella franksi. The sequence continues at coordinate 8,581,680 of NC_138148.1, read as the reverse complement.
GTTACTATTACTATTACATGTACTATTACAATTACTATTACTATTAGTCTTACTATTACTATTAAACACAATAATATTTGATTGCTGTAAATGAGCGCTGTGAGATTTACTCACTTTTTATCATGCATCACATTTTACCTTATCTGCGCTTTGTTCATTTTCCGTGTAGATCTGGAAATTCACTCCATCGTCACCGTACTGTAACTTGTACTTGGTAACCCATTGATTTTGACTGTGTCTTCCTTGTGTTGCTACGCATGTCACTTTAGTGTAAATACTTCCAAGGTCCACCTGGAGCCACTGATTGGCATCTATTGAGCTTGGCGACCAACAACCAGCACCCTCTTTAAATCTCAGTCTGCCATGGAAGGGGGCATGGTCTGCATCGAATTGCGAAGAGGCACTAATATGTCCATGAGAGATTGCATTGTTCCTCATGCCAAGAGCTTGTTGACATTCTAGCAGATAAACCATATCCATAGACATCCATAGATATACATGTGAAATTCTGGCACAGAACAGTTATTCCGGCCCATTTTTTCGTCTTTAAGGAAATACCCGTTGTAATGTCGTACCTAATAGTGGTAATAGGTGGATACTTTTTGCTTTGAGTATGCGAGTACAAATTGGTCATCGACTAATCAGGATGACTTGGTGATTAGTGGACTATTCTAGAATCAAAATGTTAATAATAATAATAATAATAACAATAATAATAATAATAATAATAATAATAACTATTTAAGTGTCAAATGTATTTAGCACTATTAAATACTGTAAATAAATAAACAAATATTTCAAATATAACATAAAGTATTAAGAATCCCAACTGTTTGGAGGCTGACCAGTTGGTTATTTACTCAACGCGGTCGAGGAGTTGAACTCGGGACTACCGAGAACAAATCCTGATAGCGGTAGGGCGGAGGATTTGAACCAGGGAGCTCCAGATTTCAAATCCAGCGCCCTAAACCACTCGGACACGCCGCCTCCAAATAAGACGCTGCCTCTGTTAATTATTGTCAAGTAATGATGGCTGGAAAGCGAGCTTAATAAGAAACGTACTTTAAACATAGACTCTTTGCATATACATGGGTAAATACTGTACCTCTGCAACCATAGAGCTCCACCCTCATCGAAATCCAATTATGCCAATCTACTGGTTGAAAGCGTATGTAACGTGCAGTTATGGTTTGGTTTAGGTCATGATAAACAACAGTGTCCTGGTCTGTGTTCCCAGCGAATTCCTATGCCAGTGAGATAACAGTTTTTGTTATAGAGATCATGAAACTCCTGCCGCGGATAATTTCAATTATGTTAAGGACGGTGCACACTAAATACAAACTAGGTCTTTTCGCCGGATTAGGACCACATGGAAAAAGTAGATCTTTGCAGGGGCTGTCGGACCACATGGAAAAAGTAGATCTTAACAAGGGCTGTCGCACCACATGGAAAAGGAGATCTTAGCAAGGGCTGTCGGAATCCAAAAGGAAAACTGGGATTAGCCGCGCACTTTTCCGAATAGTCTTGAATATGGAATAAAAATGCTGATGTAGGCATTTTTTTTGAAAAAGAAGGAAAAAAATTTTCTTCCTAGATTTTCTTAGAATTCGCCTTTACATACAGAAAAGCAAAAACATTTATAAAGATCTTTAACTGCATGGTTAAATAAAGTTACTTACTTACTTACTTACTTATGGTAAGTTAATGGTAACATAAAACCACTTTTGCTGTCTTTTTAATAACAAAAATCTTCGAAACAGCTCTTTTAGCGTCCCTGAAAGCTCTCCTCTAGTTTAGCCAAGATACAGTCTAAATAGCTTTTCCTCACAACCAGAGACTAATCACGTAATGAACAGGCTTGCCACTTCCATTTCATAACATAACCTGTGGGGGTAACCACGCGTTTTAAAAGTCAAATGAAATGTCTTCATCTTTTTGAAAAAACTTTCACGGTGGTGCCCGTTTTTTTTTGTCGCCTTCCCAGTAAGGGAAACATTTGCGTCTCTTGCACTTTTTTTGAGCGCGCACTACGCCGTCTGGAGGTACATGTTTAAAAGGGCATTAAAGGGCATTAAATTTACCCTTTTCAGTCGTCCGGTAAGCCTTTCCTTTGGTTTTGTGCTTTATTGTACACTGCTGATCCTGATCAAAACCAAGATCCGGCTTCACTCCGCTGCTGTTTGTACAAATGGTCCTTGCATTACAGTTTTACTGTCCGTCCGTTTTACCGTATGATGCAAGGGAAGCAACACGTTCTGGGGAGCTCATGTTACAGCTTATTGAAGCTAATTACTTCTGATTCTTGTTCATAATCTCATTTTTTTGCCTTGCACTTATTTTGCAGTTTTAATCGTTTCCTGGACATCGGAGCTGTTTAATTCAGTTTTTTAATCTTCCTAGAGAAGTCAGTAGAATGTCTGGAAAATGTTATTTTATGTATACACTCCTTTTGTAAAGATAAAAGAAAGACGCGACTATATTGCTGCTCCTGAGAGAGTAGCTCGAGTGCGTGATGCCGAAACAATAGCCACACTTGCTAAAAGACGTCTAACATGATCATACCTTGCAAAAGAATAGCTCTAAAGCTTTTTTGTATAAACTGGTAATTACTTTCACAATTTTAAAAGTTTTGTGTGTCATACTGAATTTGCCTGCAAGAGATTCTCCGTGTTTGTCCTTGCGAGGCCTGTGAGAACATGGGCGGCGATGCCTTATGGTTCATAGACATTTTGGAGGTGTTTTTCTACTGTACTGAGTATTGGTTGCTATGGTTGTACAGCATATAGCTATGATAAACAATGGTAATAGGACTGAGTGGAGTCCAATTCGATCTGTAATCATACCAGTGATTAACAAAATCGGACGACCGCGAAGCGTATGATTAAAGACTGAATTGGACGACGCGAAGCCCTGTCACCAATTAATCAAAACTATGACAAAATTCGAGAAACGAACAAACTATCGATTGAGCGCTGAACAATTAAACGTCGTTATGAATGCTGAAAAACACAACAGTTTACTCAACAAAGTGCACCGCAACAGCGCGCGCAAAATGACGTATACTATCCAATTACAAACATGACGCGTACACTGTCCAATTAATGCTAAAATCGGGCTGCTGATAGCCAATCACGTTCGAGAATTTTGCTATAGTTTTGATTAGGACCGTTAATGACCACCGTTGCAATTAGTGGGCAGTTACAAATGTGGCCGTTACTGGAGGATCAAGAGTAATCAACTTCGGAGTGGATTTCACCTTGTCGTCGGTTTCTCCTGGTTCTCTGTAGCACGTGAAGTTCACGCCATCGTTACTGAACTTTAGCTTGTATTTGGTTACCCAGTCCTCTTTTCCATTTCTTCCTTGTGTTGCCACACGTGTTGTTTTAGTGTGCAGACCGCCAAAGTCGATCTGAAGCCATTGACTGAGATCATTTGTGGCAACCACCCAGCCACCTGCCTTGGACAGTGTTCTATGAAAATGAAGCCTTCCCTGGTGGGCGGCTTCATTAGCATCCCATTGCGAAGAAGCAGTAATTTGTTCGTCAGAGATTGTACGGTCTTCCATGCCAAGAGCATTTAAGCACTCTAGATATTTTTTGAAATAGACGAAAAAAGGCTATCTTTCCATTTATGTATAAAATTGTAATGGCGGGTTGGGGAGGGGGAAGGTGACAAATTAGTTTTTATTAAATTTGGAATTTTTGATTAGGTTATGCGCCTAACCGATAGTTAAAAAGTACTTCAATTTTTAAAGTGTCACTGGTAAAACATTTTTGTTATTGTGACCTTTTCTAAAAATAAACTATTTCTGGAACTTAGTATGGCGTTCACGTTTTTTTTTCTTTTTTTTTTGACAAGGCGTAGTCCTCAAATCCCATTTATGGTTTTACCTTCTTTGCAAGTGTCTCCAAAGAATCGTTCAGTACATTGACAAATGTAGCTGTCCTTTCCTTTGACTGTGCAGTTTCCTCCATTTCGGCATGGATTTTTGGCACATGGAACCGCTAAACAAGACATAAGAAGCTCTGCATTAAGACCCATATTCGTTTGCAAATATTTAGAGCTCTATCTTTTCAGGGAATCATGGAAATTGTATTCGTCAAAATAGATATTCAGTCCAAGACGACGAATAAGACTACCAATGATTCCCTGCTGGCGCGTGGCCATTGACAGTTAGTTGTGAATAACAAATTTGCGAATTGCACCGGTCGTATAGTTCAGGCTAAGAGGCTCGTCAAATACCTTGTTGCCATGGCAAACTGTTGAGTATAACGTTTAAAGTCCCGTTCGAGTCAGAAAAAAAAAAGGATGACAGTAATCTGATCTCAAAGCATAAAGGTCCCTGATGTCCCTTGGACGGAAGGTAACGTTGCCTCCGAATAGCCACAAGTCTGTTATAAATTAGAGACGCCCTTTTTAAACATTCATTACCTCTTTCGACTTAATTGGGAGTTCAAGCAAACATGACGGCGGCGACGGGGACAACATCGATTGAAAAAGGAATTTATATTTATCCTGGCGATACCCTTGAGTCATTCAGTTTGTCTATTAATGTGAGAGCTATCTTAAAACTGAATTTGAGCACGGCCACTGTTCTGCTCATTAGACCTTTTGTTATTGACGTTCCCGTTGCCTTTTCCGTTTTGGTTTGCTTTAACTCCTTAATATCTGTCAGAGTTCAGCGAGGTTGTGAGGAATTTTTCTGATCTAACAAAACACTTGGGACTTAATTTTATTTGATGTTTGATGATGCGCTAATTAGAGAAGCAGGGAGAGGATTTATTTTCTGATGAACAGAAACTACAAGGAAGGCTTATTCACGGGAATTCTCCGCGAATTGACTTAGCAGTGTCTCCTAACCTATATTTACTACAGATAGATTGACAGGAGGGCTGTAACTTAATTAACTAGGCGGTCATAGACCTCAGGGTCTTGTTGCAACCGTCAGTAAGTAATTATTTGACTAGTACGCATCTAGCCAATTTCCAAGACTCTCTTCTTGACCGGAATTATTTTTCTACGTGTACCAGTAAAACAGAACAATCCGATTAAAAGTTCTTTGAGCTTCTTGTTTAGACTAGGTAGCATTACTACAGTGGGCGCTAATTTCACATTTTGCTCTGCCTTTAAAGAGACAAATTGAAAGAGCGTTGAAAATTATGAGTGGATTAAAACAAAAGCAGCCGTGAGATGCAACATTTTACTCTGAATGGATGTTTCAGGCAAGGTAATGTTGTAATACAGACGTTTCCAAATATTGAGCTAAGCGCCTAATAACGGGTGCAAAATGCATGTATTGAATCATTTATGGTTCTTGATTTTGAAAATCTATTGTGGTGCTTTTCGTGAATGAAGTCGTCCATAACCCAAAACAAATCACTAACTTCAACATTAACTTTGGTGAATATTGTAACTGAAATCGCAATAGTGAGTGAGCTTATTGATGTCACTATCTATTGAGGTTATTGCTAATTGCAGTTCTTGAGAAAATGACGTTTTTTTTTTTTTTTTTGGTGACAGTTTTTGCACACAGTTTTTTGACGATCGTACCGGAAGAGTATCTTTCTCAAAAAAGTAAATGAAAAGTTAAGAACCTATACATGATGTCAAATAAGAATCATGATCCGACGGGCATAATGCTTTGCTTTAAATCAGAGATCCTATTAACTATTCCAAACCATAACGAGGTTTACGGCTAAAAGGATTGAAATTTTTAATTCAATTTATTTTCACTAATTTCAAATCATAGTTCTCATTGTCATGATTAGCAAACATACTCATATGTGACAGACACAAACCTGCATATGATAAGCCTCCATAAGCTAAAACCATCAGGCCAAGAAGCCAAAACGTCTGAAAATCCAAATTAATTTATAAGTTCAATTGTTTGGTACCCATGAAAAACACAGCGTAGCCCAGCTAACCTTGGATGGTAATGAAGGCAATATGCCCATTTCGTGTGCTTCAAACACTGTCGTTTTCCAGCGCGTTCAGAGATTTTTCGCTGTCGACAACAGAATAGATTTGGTTTTGAAACTTTTCATTGACTGGTAAATTGCCCGCGGAGATTGTTTTTACAGAACGGGGGTTATAAGAGACTTGTTACTATTACTTGATATAAACACAGACAATACGTGAGGCGTAGACAAAGAATTGCCGGAGCTAGGAGAATCTGCATATCAATTATTACAATTATCAAGCGTTTCGTGTTTGTCAGAAATTCTGGGAGAATTCTGAAAAGCTGTGAAAAAACTCGGCAACTCAGCTGGTGCCTTAACAGAATTTCTCGTTCTCCCTGAACTTTGGCCCTTATTTTTATAGCTTTTTTCTGAAACAAGGCAAATATTTCCTTTTGTTATCTAAGAATTACTGATTACAGGGTATGTGGCAGCGAATGATCTAGGAAAGAAATCATTCAAGAATTTCATAAGGGGAAACCTTGCTGTGTGACAAATATAATCAAAGCTGTCGAGCAGTAATGCTATGTAATTTTTTAATATTGCGTAAAATTCAAATTGCGATGAAAAAGTTGAAAATGTTAGCCAAGTGATAAGAGGCGACTGTTGGTCTGAATAGCGAAACGATATAAAGCACCAAATTGAGCTCCCTAAATCAAGAAATGAGGGATTAACTTGGTGACCAAGGCTTTGGATGACACTGATAGAGAACTTACTGGAAATGTTTACTAATTAATTTGTTTCACAACGGCCCTTCGGTTGCGGCTCTTATTATTTATTAATGTAACACCATTACAAGCTCCACAAATCTTGAGTTCAGTCTGACTGGCTGGTGATCAGTTCAGACTTGAATAAGCGCAGTAGAAAACGATTCACAGCAAATTTGAATCTCTCAATTGCTACCACAGAGTAAAGTCATTTTGTTTCTCGCTGATGGGGACGATGACTATCTCAGTGGGGTTTCGATGACTTCATGCAAGAAAATGAAAACGGAACAAACTTTGAATCTTAAATACAAAGTCGAAGTTTTTCATGAAGATTGGACTCTTATTTACAAGAACTTGATTTTTAGAGTTTTTTTTTCTCATGTTCAGGGTTTTCTATAATCGTAGCAATCCTCGATAACTAGTTCTTCAGTTTTAGTTGCTTCAAAGGGGGTACATTAATAAATTTAACACATTTAATTAGTTATGGTGATATCCACTTGTTTCCTTGCGATATCACCTGGCTACAAGTTGCACTTGACCGCAACACCTATAAACTTTATTCGCAGATAAAGAGTGGTCGAAATGTTCACAACAAAACACCAAAAATAACATCAGAATATTTGCAAGATAACAGGTCTTTGATGTGTGCCAGAATAACAGAAAAACAAAAAAGTGAGGCAAAACACCAACTTAAGTAGCCTCTTTTTCCACGAGATACATTTAATTTTATTGTGTAAAAAAGCGAATAAGTGAGAATTTAGGTAACACGCTATTTTACAGCCCCGAGATTTTTTCCCTGGAAGAATTAACTTTGATTGGCTTTATGAGATCCATGCAGATGTTTCATAATTGAAGAAATTTGATTGTTAATCATTGGGTGGAATGATTCCCTAAACAATTTACTTCGTAGTCACATTATTACTTCATGATGGAAAATTAAGCTGAGCTTTGTAGCACCAGGGTTAAACATCTTCTGAAAGCGGTGAACTCATATCTTAATTTGCGCAAATAGGTAAATCAATGTAATGTAAAAAAGTAGAAAATTTCACATGTAAATATATGAGATATATACATAAAACTGAATCAAAATGTTTTGCTTCGTTTAATTATTACCAAAATTACTGTGAACATTAACATGAAACACTAAGAAGTAATTTACCTCTGATTTCTACCTTGCGGAAAAGAATTTTAAAGTTCTTCAAACCTTAGTGGAAATTGTCACACATTTCACAATGTTAATGGTGCTTAAAATATCCATTTAAAATTTCCCCTCAAAGTTTTCCGTTTCTCTTTTCTCCGTTTCTCGTTATAGAGTAAGCTTGACATAGAACGTTCTGAACAATTTTGTAAATTTTGTGCTTTTTCGGCCACTTGCAAACTTCAAGTTTGCCAACTATGCACTACCTGTATAGAAACTAAACCGGGAATTACCTATGCATGAGGCAACCACCTTTTTTGATGATGTAACGTTAGTTCACCTGTTTTGACTGACACACGATACTTGTCAGCAAAACATCCTGGCAGCAATGCAAAAATGAAATACTCCAGGAGACTCCCTGCCATTATCAAAATTTCACTAACATTTAATTCTTTTTTTACTACTGTCGGTTGTTAAAATGCCGGGTGACTGTCCTTTGGTTAGCTTCATGAACTAAACAACGCGAACTAATACGAGCAGAAGTCGCTTTTTTCGCCCTTTTTTTGTTTTGCCGGGTAGTTGTAAGGTAACCAGATATTGTTTATCTTTTCACACGCCATTGATTAAAGAAACGATTGACACGGAGGAGTCAAGCTGACATATAATTAGCTTGAAACCTGCTTGCAGCTTTCAAACAGGATGCAATTTCGTGTTCCTGAAAAAAAACAGTCTCTCGTTTTTCAAGATAGATAAACACAATATCCATGTAATGTATTTACGCTGCTTTAATGAAAGTAGAAATTACCCAGAATTAACCGGCGAGTGGTGACAGATTCCAGCTTTTTGCTTTCACATTTGTTATTGTGTAACCATTGACGCTGTTTACGTTTAATCGCCCGCCAACAGTGAGTAGAACAATATTTTACCTTACCTCGTCATGAGGTCCTAAGCCACATTATCAATTCTTTCGAAAGAAGCAATGAATCTTTTTATATGGGAGATGAAGGTTTGATTCTTTTTCACTTTTTTAAATTATGTTTCCGGAGAATTTTAGGTTTGCTTTAGTAACATTGGTCATTTTATCTCGCAGGTAGTTTTCCTCTGTGCCGTTTGGCTAGAGCTTCAGAGCTTGGTGCAAGGTAAGCTAATCTAAGTAGTTATAATGATTTTTAAAGCTACAAACAGAGAAACAGTCAAACTGAGTGCCAGATTAACTCCGGAAAAAAGTGGCCTTTACAAAACGATGTTTTAGATTTTACGTGGCTGTGAAAGTGTACACGAACCGAGTCTCATCCTCCCCGTTCTTCCTAAATCTAGAGGCCACCTGAGTTTAGAATCAGGCGAAGTCGTTTATTTCTCAAAGGCCGTGTCGTAACAATCTTGCTCGCTCAAGGGTTATTGGAAATCTATTTTTTTTCTAAAACTTCTATTTTGCTCTGCGCCATTTTTATGTTCAGTTTAAGAATCAGCATTAATGAAATTATGCCATTAGAAACGCGGACGTTATTTGTAAATCTTTCCAATTTTCTCTGTGGCACGGTCCCTCTTGAACGCTAAGTGATGATTAAAGTACTTCTCCTTCATAAGCATGTATCAATAGAATACGTCAAGTTATTTGTAAAATCAAATAGCTTTTAGAGTGGAAACGACTCTTATCCGGGCAACTCGAGACTTCTTGCCCGCGAGTCCAAGAGGATAGTCATTAGCTTGACGCCTGCTAAACGAACACGGAAATGTCATCCCAGAAGACTGCATTGACGGTTTAACATCTTTTAATGTGAACTGAGCTCGACAGTCCGTTATTCTATCCATATTTGCTCACTTGACGACTTTACTACCGTTTCTGACATATCAATTAATAGCGTTTATTTTAGTACAAAATATTAGGTGAAGTTACACGTACTCATTGTCACTAAAAGCTAATCAAGGCAAGTAGCTAGCATCAGTTGAGCATAAAAGGAATGCAAATATAGCAAAAAAAGAAAAAAAAAATTATTGAATTAGCCAACAACAACAATCCATGTAGTAACAGTAATGATGTCTCAATCAAGTGTCATAAAAGACTCCCCTGCCCCCAAGTTCAATGTATTGGTAGAAATTGAGGTCCATCGATCGAGTTGGTATCTCCAATATGGAAAGGGGGCCGCGGGAAATTTAGCCAATACTTCCACGTTTGTACTTTTATAACCTTATCCCACGCCTAGTACGCCTTGAAATGAAATGTGTGATCGATGTGTGTCGAAGGAACTCGAACGTTTTTGAGTTTTTCCATCAAAGTATTTCTTCTATCCCTGACAAGCGGAGCATAAAATTGTCCCGTCGTTATAATTTGTTTCGGTTTCCACCGGTTAATTCCAGGTATTTATCAGTGCCTCTGGGTTGAGTAATAAAATTTTATTTTCCCTAAATTGAAAACTGTCATGCTGCGATATATGGAAACAATTTTCTGCACCCTCTGTTCATAGTTCACAGTTGATTCGCTCTTGCTGGGTACGGTTCACAGTTGTTTTGATGTTTGGTTTCAAAATTATTTATATTTACGTTTCATTTTTAAAGTTGTTTTGTTATTGACACAAAACTAGTGTTATTTTAGTGCTATTTAAATTTGCCACATAAAATTTGAAAACGGAAACTGGAGGAGTTGGGGAAGAAGAGTAAAGAGAGAGAAAACATATAACTTTTACATTTAGTCTTTCTCTTGGAATAATATAAGGCTAATTTCAAAAAAAATCCTTAGTACGAAGACGAAATAAATGTGGCTTAAGATAATGAATAAAGGGTATCATGTAGACTTAGCAATTTCCCGAGATATTTAGCAACCGTTTGCAGCAGTTGTTTTATCAATATTCAATACTTTTGTGATTCATAAGACGGTCGACGAATAATTCTTAACCTTAACTAAATCAGCAAGACCACAGCACGCATGCCAAACAAATTAGATCTCAGCAGTCCAGCTTGTAACTGAGGACAGTTTCAGATTTACACCGATAAAAGATGCTTGAGTAAACTCAAATATCAAGACCCTTCTGGTATTCATACTATTCTCACTGTCATAGCCAGGAAAATCCAAAACAAAATAAAACAAACAAACAAAAACAACAACAAAAACAATTCGAAAATTCTGATATCGTTTTTACTAGTAAGCGGTTGGTTTTGTTTTTCACCGTGAGGAGATGGATCGTTCAGAGCGAAACCATGCTGGCTTTAAAGCTATTTCTCACCATACGATCTTTCGGTAATTAGATCCTTCTTTTGTAAGTAAATCTTATTTTCTTTAGGCTACGCATAAACTGTTGTTGTTGTTGTTCACGAATCTAATCCCAAAATTTTTGTTTTCGCTGAAGTACATTTACTTGTAATTCGAAATACGTCTACCAAAAAAATATGAGTTTGGTTTAATCCTCTATTTTTTTTGTGCCCCGACGAAATCTCGAAAATAGCACCTGAAACGCTGCCATTTTGTTTCATTTCACGGCCGAGTTTTGAGGGGGAAGGGTTCAGCTGTATGGCTGACTAATGATACGCTTTGTTTATGTTCAGGTGTCGACGAATGTGTTGAGCAAACTCACAATTGTCACGAAGACGCGTATTGCACCAATTATGGTGGCTACTATACCTGCACTTGTGTGTCCGGATATTCTGGTGATGGCACGGTATGTACAGGTAAATATTATGCAAGGTATATAAGGTAACAAGAGCCGGGGTTGATTTAGGGCGGGGGTGGATTGGGTGGCTAGCCACCTCCTTCTTTGGAGGAGCAAAAAAAAAAAAAAAAAAAAAAGTGAATATTATGGTAGAAATAAAGGCAAACCCTCTGGAAAGGTACCACGTCGTAATTTCTACATCGTTGCATTGCCAGTATTTCTGGTGTAACAGTTTTCCATTAGGTTATCAAATTGCCAAGTTTTGGGGGCACGCCCTATTGATTCTGCAGCCCCAAGATAACACCTACCTCTTTTGAAAAATCCTGGATCCGCCCATGGAGAGAGGGTTTAATTTTCTTCCCAAGAATGGGGAATTCACCAAAACGTGTCGATTTAGGCCTAACTAGGTTATTGTATTGACGCTGGACAAATGCTACATTCTACTTCTTTTTTTTCTTAGCGCCAGAAAAATGCCAAGCATCACTCGACCTAATATTCTTATTGGACGCCTCAGGGAGTGTTGGAGCAAACAACTACGTGAAAGAAAAAGAATTCATTAAGATTGTGGCAAGCAGATACGAACTAGGGACTACCAGCCAAACTGCTGTTATTCCATTTAGTAATCAAGCTACCAACGAAGTACCGCTGGGCTCGAAGAACACAGCGTTATCGTTCGCCACTGCAGTGGATAATATCCCGTATGATGCAAAGTACACCCGCATTGACCTTGCACTTCGCCTTGCCTATGATGAATATCTTTCATCAGAAGACTCGAACGAAACACAGAAACTAGTGATATTGTTGACTGATGGAAAACAAAGTCAATTTAATGGTATGACTCCACCTTACATTCCAATAGAGGATACGGTACAGCTCCTTCGTTCCAAAGCAGCTCGTATCTTTGCTGTTACTATTGGGAGTAATATTGACATGGCAGCAATGAGGGCTGTTACTGAAGAAGACGACGACATATTTCAAGCAACGGAGTTCAACGATTTGGTAGCGAAAGCCGACTCGATATCGAAGACATCATGCATTGACGCTCGTGAGCTGATTCTTTTCATATACTGTGCAAGTAATTAAGGAATTACGAATTAAGGTTGTTTTTTTACTCGCGATATGAAAGTACCCATGAGCATAAGCATAACAAAATTAACAACGGCAGCGATTTAAACATAAGAGCAGGGATATGTACATGAAGAGCAAGCACATCTATTTTTCTAGTTTTGCTGTCCATATAAAGCATAACAGGAATGGAATTCATTTGTATTTCATTATCTTGCTTACGTGGCGCTTATACCTAAGTTAGTGGAATAACACAACATACCAAAATGAGTATTCTGTCTTTTGCATTTTTTTGTCTTCCCTATGTCGCGTTTATTTCTAAGTTAATGAAATTGTACAACAAACAAAAATGACTAGAACGTTCTTTTCTTGCTTTTGCCGGCATCTAAACTTGGAATCATGGCGCTGCTTTCATCGCTATTCCTTTTTTTTTCTTTGAGAAAAAAAAAAAACAAACAAACTGCGGCCATTAAGTAACATTTTTTCGCCGTGGAATTGAATACATACCTATTAAGGATTATCATCAAAATTTCATAAATAAATCCTGCGCCAGCAATAACAACGGTAAAGATACACCACAGTATCACTGAGATCTGTCCGGGAGCTTTTACAATAGGCCACTTTGATAGTGAGACCTAGAGGACACAAACAAAAGAAATGAATAAACATGGTCATTCAGTTTCCTTTGTTTGTGTTCTCTAAGCCTCACTGCCAAGCTGAATTTTAGTATATCGAAAACGGTCTATCACACTAGACAACATTGCTTGTGCAGTTTTGAAGAAAGTTATTTGCTTTGGTTTGAATAGGTTGCCGAAGGAATACTTTGCTAAAGCTCAAGATTTATATACCGAATAGTTATATATTTCCATTAGCGGCAGCCTGATATAGAATGATAACATTGTGAATGGCTTTCTTTTCTAGTCCAGACCCAAGGAATCGCGTTTTGTAGTAGTGACCCGGAAATGACAAATTGTGAGTTTCCAGCACAGTGCGTGAACACGAGTAGTGGGTTTTCGTGTATATGCAGTGATGGCTACGTTGGTGTTCCACCCCAGTGTGAAGGTGAGTGTTACACTCTAGGAACATACTTGCAGTCGAAAGGATTGGCAGAAAAATTGTACGCAGTTATTTTGGACACCACGTTGATTGTTTTACCGAGATTAAAATTGCTTTTTCGTGTACCTATTGACTTTTTTGCTCTACTCAGAGAAATCGTAATGTTTCCGGAATTTTTATTCCGAAAAGCATAGTAAGAATTTAAGTCTTTAGTCTTCTTGTTATTGCTTACGCTTCTCACTATTTCAGACAAATTTTTGAATTCCTTGCAAAAGCATGGTCGTAGTGTTAGGTGTACGAGGCAATGCTGATATTTTTTTATCGCAGAAACCTGACACTAAGTAAGGAAGCCAATAGCCCAATTTCGCGATATATTAAAATTTAGCCTAACACAATAGACCACAGCACGAGGCTTTTGGGAATAAACCCCACAATCTCTATAGTTATTCCTCAGAGCCTCGTACTGAGGTCTATTGTTTTTTTTTTAATATATCGAAATCGAATCGACTAGATTCCCACCTCGTGGCGCACAAATTTCTCACGTTTTTAAACTTCTGCCCCATACAAACTAAGGAAACTTTAGTATAAATTCTTTTTCTCAAACACTTCTTTTCAATTCCAAGATGTGAATGAATGCTCCAATGGTTCACATGACTGCCATGTCAGTGCCTACTGTATCAACATCCCAGGCTCGTTCAACTGTTCATGCAACCAGTCAGGATACAGATATAATGGCAGCATGTGTATAGGTATGCTACCTTTCCAAATCGTATATAATTTTTCTATCTTTTTTCACGATTAAATTTTATACGTGGGATATCACAGGAGGTGAGATAGATATTTCCTTATCATGTACCACTGAAGACGTTTCTTTGTAGATTTTTCGATCTAGACCTCAAATTCATTACGAAAAAACTATTTTCTTGTGTCTGAACTTCGCTTTTGCTGGTGATGGCCTGCGGGTGGTGCTGAGAAATATCCATAACATCGATCAGGACGAAACCTGTGCAGTACTATATAACTGAACTTCGCCTAGCCACTCGCTACTGGAGACATCCTGTATAAGCAGTCAACCGAGGTGATGAAGCGACCAACCTAGGATTTTTTTGTTTGGCTTTTTACAACTGTTTTTAAAATTTCATATCTCGCTTGATTTGGAAACGCATCGTTTCGAGAAAAATACCGGTATAGCCTCGAATTATGTAACATATCCTAGTTTAATAAGTTGTTTCATTTCTTCCGAGTTAAAATTTTTCCTTAAACGAAACCTATATTCAACGTAATCCGATTTCCAACTTTTTTTTCAGACATAGACGAATGCGCCGAGGGGTCACATGACTGCCACTTATCTGCCCATTGTATCAACACACCGGGTTCGTTCAACTGTTCATGCAACCAGTCGGGATACAATTATAACGGCAACATGTGTGCAGGTATGTTACGTCGTTGTGTGTTACCTTTTAATCTGCACTTCAGGTGTTTATGTAGCCCCGCTATTTGTTTATTAAGATTTAGATTGTTAAACAGTACGGGCCGAGAATTTAAAAGTGAAATATTAAGACACATTCCGCTCAAAGCTGGAGCAATAAGTGCAAACATTATTTACTAAAAATCTACTCATAGCACGATAACTTTTGGAATGCTATTTGAAACAGCTCACTTTAGTTCATTTCTCTAAGTAACCCCGCGATTAAATTCCCAAGCATTCTCGAGAAAGTTAATTTCAAACCTTGTAAGAATGCTTAAAGCGTGTGTTATTGTGTTTTTAACTAACGTGAAACATCTGTTTTTATTGAAATATGGATAACTTCAAGTTCAATTTACCCTCGCGGTGTCAGCTTGAGAGCTTAAGTCACGATAAGTTTTTTTTAACTGTACTGAAAATATTACCATGTCATGAGGTTATTTTGGTAACTTAATTTTTGCCATTATTGCTCGAATGTCCTGCGGAAACCATCCCAATCTCTTTAATTTTATCTTTACATAGACGTCAACGAATGCCAATTTCTAGCAGATGCTTGTCATAAAGACGCCTATTGCCACAACTATGATGGAAACTACAACTGCACTTGTGTGTCCGGATACTATGGCAATGGCTCAGTTTGCTCAGGTATTTACAATAATGCTAACCTTCCTGATGACGTACGAGCTAGCGGTCCAAAAAACGATTAATTTACTGCAATCTTTTCGACATAACTCTGACGGACTTCAAATTAAAGACTGACTCCTTTGAGAAAAGTAGTTTTCCTTGGGCTTTCGTTCACCGCTGGTAGTCGAAATCTTTGTGAAGGATTACACAGCTCACTGACGAGCTGATCAACACAGAGGCTGATCTTCTGGCCTAAGCTAGGGCGCTTAACCTATGAAATCTGTCGATTGAAAAACTGCCACTTTTGGCGCCATGTAGATTTTACCAGGAGCATGAATAACGTGTTATTTTACCAAATAGACAAATAAAAAAAGAAGTGCTTAAAAAAGACCGAATTTAGACTAAGCGAGGCATTTAAAACCGGGAAAAGACTGTCGTGTATCGATCTTATTTTTGCTCTTTTCAAGTTAGTTTTAGAAGCTAACATAATATTTTGCTAGCGATGTTGGCCCAGAAAGCGAAAAGGTCTCGTCAGAGACGGCAAATATTTAAGCAATTTTTCATCTCATTTGGGGGGTTTGACCGAACCACCTGAACCACCCCTAGATCCGCCCCAGTGATGCAATGCTGCAACAAATGCATCAAACTAATGCCCGACGTTCAGTGTAAACAAATTCTTGTCATTTTCTTTTGTACATAACAGGTTGCCTTAGGAAAGATATAACCTGGTGAATCAGAGCCACCTAAAATTTAGAAAATTTAAACTAGCTCTGAACCTCGTCTGGTTGAGCTTGGCAGAAAGTTGTATGTTGACATGCTGATCACAATTCGATAATGGAAATGAGCTCGTTATGCGCAGTTAAATCTTAAATAAAGGTCGCTTATTACAGGTTATACTGTTCCTATGGAGCTCTAACATGCCATCAATTGGACCACGACTTTTTCACCATTGATCGTACGTTCAATAGACGCTATATACGTGCGCCGTAAAAGTGAAAGTGTTAATCCCTCAAAGGATGAGTATTGGGAAGTGCCAGAAACTCTGCCAGGACCCCAACAGAACTTTTACAAAGCAATTGTTTTCTTTTAAAATTATAGATCTAGAAGAACTTGAACAAAAGCTATGAAAACGATTCCCTTGAGTGCAGCTTGTTCTGTACCAAAAGCTTCATTTTTCTTGCAAGCTTCCAATCGTATTAGTCTACAATTCGAATACTCACTCAATAGAAAAGCAGAGAATGTTTTCCACTTGAATCATGCGCGTAAATGTGTTTAGAGACGAAGCGATAACAGTTGAAAAACATTTATAATTGGAGATTAATTGCATTTGAAAATAATTATTACTTTGTTTACAGCTCCAGAAAAATGCCAAGCACCACTGGACCTAATCTTTTTACTGGACGCTTCAGGAAGTGT
This sequence comes from Orbicella franksi, assembly GCF_964199315.1. NCBI lineage: Eukaryota > Metazoa > Cnidaria > Anthozoa > Scleractinia > Merulinidae > Orbicella > Orbicella franksi. The sequence goes on along the minus strand of NC_138148.1, from coordinate 8,564,608 downwards.
TGGAGCAGACAACTACGTGAAAGAAAAAGAATTCATTAAGATTGTGGCAAGCAGATATGAACTAGCTTCAACCAGTAGCGCGGCTGTGATCCCCTTCAGCAGCCAAGCGACCAACGAAGTTCGGCTCGGCTCTACGAGAACAGCATTATCGTTTGCTACTGCAGTGGATAATATCCCGTATGATGCATTGTATACCCGTATTGACCTTGCACTTCGCCTGGCCCATGATGAATACTTTTTATCAGAAGACTCGAACGAAACACAGAAACTAGTGATATTGCTGACCGATGGAATACAATCTATATTCGCTGGTATGACTCCACCTTACATTCCAATAGAGGATACGGTACAGCTCCTTCGTTCCAAAGCTGCCCGTATCTTTGCTGTTACTATTGGGTATAATATTGACATGTCAGCGATGAGGGCTGTTACTGTGGAAGACGAAGACATATTTCAAGCCACAGAGTTCACTGATTTGGTAGCGAAAGCCGACTCGATATCGAAGACATCATGCATTGACGCTCGTAAGCTAAATTTCTTGTATATTTTGCAGCCATTTCAACTTAACGTATAACTAGCGACCTTAGTTCTAGGCGCGGGCACTAGGACAGCAGTGATGTTAATGTGAGTGCAAGCACAAGCTTAATTAAGAAATAGGAACACATTCCCGCGTTCTCACCTGAACTAACCATGGTACACTGTATGAGAATGGACATTAGCATGACTGAGCATGATCATGGATTTCAGGAGCGTAGCCGAAGGGTTGAGGTCGCGTTCCTTGTAATCCGGAGGTCCCTCGTTCAAGCCACTCACCCTGCCACTCACTGAATGTGCCTCTTAGTAGTGTCAAAGTAAACTTCTCTGCCATTTAGCCATGTTTTGTTTATCTATAATATTTGTATTGCTTAGTATGGGTTGCACATCTGCAATACACTAACCAATGTTGCTGACATTTAGCATTCTTGAACACTGGAGCGTGCGGAATAACTTATTACAATACTTTTCACTCTTTTTATTTCTTTTCACTAGTTCAGACGCAAGGAATCGCTGTTTGTAGCGCTGATCCGGAAATGACAAACTGTCATTATCCAGCACATTGCTCCAACACGAGTACCAATGTTACCTGTGTTTGCGGAAATGGCTACGCTGGTGATCCTCCCCAGTGTGTAGGTGAGAGTACTGAGCAATTGTCGAAATGCGGTTATGTTTAATATCTGAACACAATAACAGGGTCACTTGTTGCTGGGTTACAGAATTAGATTCTCTTGAATTTTATTTCTTTCCCCTGACGTCACATTCTTTTTTATTATTAAACTACTTGTGCTACAATTAAAATAATGAAGAATTGCCAATTGCAAGTCCGAAAATTCAAGCTATGGTTCAGTGTGAGGCAGAGAAATAAATGAACCGCTTTTCGAACGTTTTGGACCCAAAGTGTGCGGCATACGAAAAGCTGTAATATAAGATTATCGTGATTAGCAGGTGGGGCATGGGCGGGTGAGCTGGAAGATCAGCTTATATCACCGTGTGAATATCTTACAAAGTTGAAGAAGGTAATTTATAATTAGTTAATATTTCAACTGTAATTTCAAACGCTTTCTTTCCAGATATCGATGAATGTGTTGCTAAGTCACACGACTGTCACGTGTCTGCATACTGTGTGAATACTGCAGGCTCATATAACTGCTCATGCAACCAGTCGGGATACACTTACAATGGCAGCATGTGTGTAGGTATGTAAAATTTTGGTTCGTATTTCAACGCTAGAACAGTGATGCTCTATCTTTAACAGAGTAAGAGTTTCAGGGACAGTAACTGAAAGCATCAATCATAATAATAAGAAATCAGGATGAAACAGCAAAGAGAGTGGGGACAAATTGTTGGACCCCGAGGAAAAATAATGCAATAATATACAATATAAAAAATAATGGTCACCAAAGTATTCAGTAAAGACTATTGGATTGCTCTCGTGTTATCTTTCTTAGAAATATATACTATGGTGCTTATTTCCCGGCTGAGATTCACAATCACACTTTTCCTTTCGTTAGCCCAAAGGTTTTGACATTTTCTTCACAGACAGACAGACTAGGTAACTGCTTATAAAATATAGAGGTCACTAATGATTAAGCGATTAAACTGTTGTTTTAGAACCCTTAGATGTCCAGTAATCGGTTAATAAGCCCGGTTTCTAGCCAACAGAAATTGAATGGATCTGTTTACAATATCTCAATTCCAAAGTTTTCGTGTATTTTGACCTTCTCCCAAATAGATTGTTTACGAGACACGGGCCAAAGGGAACTGTCAGGGACTGGTCTTTCGTGTGCAAAGTCGTATGACCACTTTGGGAAAATCAGTTGGTCAATATGAGAAAATATGAGCTGGTGCGTCCAGTGAGACGCTCGTAACCATAGTGCGTGTTTCTACTTAGATTGCATTGTAAAACGTTGTGCTGCTCTTTGTTTACTAACAGATATTGATGAGTGCCTGCAGGACTTGGATGACTGCGATGAAGCCGTGACCCAATGTCTAAACACACCAGGTTCCTACATTTGCTCCTGTTACCAGAAGAACTATATTTGGAATGGAAGCATTTGCATCGGTAAAGTATTGCATAAATTCTTTGGCTCCCTAACCAATGAAACACTTAATATAACTTGATAAAATGGATGAACTCTCTGTTTAGAAAGCTTTTTTCGCCTTCTCAAGACTATCCTTAAAAAGTGACTAACTTTCAAGGCAGTCGCAAATCATCCATATGATGTTTGCTTGCTTTCCAACAAAATCAACTTGGATTTAGCTTATCGTCCTATACACCCGTTTCCACCTTAGAAATCTTGCTGTTCCTAACATGTTAACTTCAATGTCTGAATCTATTCTTTATGTAAAGACGTAAACGAGTGCGAGGACCTTTCTCGTTGTGCTGAGAATGCCACCTGTACGAATTTGGATGGATCTTATGACTGCAGCTGCTCAGCAGTGGAATCTCATCTCTGCTTTGGTATGTGAAGCCTTATCTCTGAAATAAACAGTGGCTAAACACACTTGCTAGCATTACCCTGTTAACCTAAACTCTTAAAGATATCTGCTAGCGTAGATTAACCGTGAAATTACCTCGCTAAATAATTTTAGCCAATTTCTAATTTGTATAACGCTGAACACTTTCCAATGAAGAGTGGATATGGACTAAAGATACCGCCAAAAAAGGGTTTTAGGCGTCGTAAACGTTAGAATTAGCCAATGCATGACAAATTACTGTAACTTCGTGTAATTCCAAGCTCAATAGGGGCACTAGTTATTTCCTTTCGAAAAAAACAGGAAAAAAGTAGCTGGTAGCACTTTTATTAAACCTTGATATTGCCTTCATATCCTCAACTATAATTAACGCTTTACGTATCCTTACATATTACCCTGACTATTTGCATTCTAACTCTTGCGAGGAGAAGAAAAGGAGGATGTGCCATAAAATTGTTATATTTAAATTTATCAGGCCCGGAGGAAACAATATAATATGATTTTCCACTGTTTTAGGGACCACATTGTGTGACGCTCCAAGAGTAAGAATAACCAATGTTGGACGGACAGTCGATCAAGCCGCTGTGGTTCAGTTGAGTTCATATTACACATTCCAAACAAACATTGAAGTGAGGTGCGCTCAGATCTGGACACAAAACATGTCTTGGATATTAGCAAGTCCATCATTAAACGATTCTGAAGCTATTTTGAATGGAACCATAGTTTCGGCGAACACAAGCGAATGGACTCTCTCCGACCACCATTTACCATTCGCCCACGATCTACATGCTTTGTACTTCGTTTTCACCCTAGTCCAAGGAGACAATAATAAAACAGAGAATGTATATGATAAGGGTTATATTACAATACAACCCTTACCACTGGTGGCAATAATCTCAGGTGAAACTGAAATAACCAGGGGAAATAAGCAGAACATCGTTCTAAATGGATCAGAGTCTTATGATCCTCATGTTGGCCCTGGGGACCTGGAGACGCTAACGTTTTATTGGCTTTGTAAGGAATCGAGTGAAGAATTCCCAACGGAAAACCCGCTGGAGATCCAGGTGGTATCCGTTCCTTTGAATGGCTCTGGCTTAGATGGAGGCTGTTTCGGTACGGGTATTGGGAGACTGGAGTCCACTCAACCTGTTGTAGCACTGAATGCCTCAGTAATGGAGAACACAACAGCCTCATACGCCTTTCATCTAATCGTTACGAAAGACGCCAGAACGTCAAGTGACAGAAAGACTGTTCACGTGGTTGAGGGAAGTCCTCCTGAAGTTTCACTTAAGTAAGTATAGAATCTGCAAAATGTTGGGGAATGTTTCTCAGTACTGACAGCAATCACAATGATCACGTTGCTGTTGCTGTAGTCCCCATCTTGTGGCTATTTACCTTTCTCCAAAAACTCTAGAGAAAGTGAAGACTCTAATTGGACAAATGCTAAATAGTAAAACCACTTTAAAAAAAGGCGGTTATATTTGAGATGGATTATTTCTTTTGGTAATAGAAAGAGAAATGTCTTTGTCTTTGTAGCTCAATAAGCAGAAGGACACAGAAATACATGTAACAGGCAACTTTTATTTCCTCTCCGGCTTGGTTGGAAGATGTTTCTGCTAGGCTACTGTAGTGCGTGGTATATCCATGAAATCGTTTCTATATTTTTCTCCAACAGTTTTGTATTAAATGATCGTTTAAACGTCATCCCGTCCGCGCCGCTGATCATCTCAGCCGACTACGTGGGCTACTCGTGTGATGACCAAGTGGAGTACCAATGGACTCTTTACGGAGAAGGCCAAGACCTGGAATGGGCGCAAATTTTGAGCAACGCTGGAAACTCCAAAGTTTTTTCAATGGATCCTAACACTTTTGAAGACAATACGAAGTATAGATTAGAATTGACCGTTCTTCTTAGCAATGTAACCCCGTCTACAAGTGTGCAGGTTTTCAAGACCGCAGTACTTCCGCGTGATGGCTCGTGTACTATAACACCCGACACTGGTGAAGCAGTTTATACATCATTTTACCTGTTTTGTTTCGGCTGGTTCGCACTAAATGAAACTTTCACCTACGAAGTGCAGATAATTGGGGATGGCAATATACATTACACCTTGTATTATGGCCTTGTTGATAAACTGCAGTTGGTTTTACCGCAAGGAAATGCCTCAAATGGATTTTTATCCCACGTCAAAGTATTTGTCTCGAGGAGCAATGGTGCTACTTCTGAGCTTGATATTCCAGTAACGGTATGAACTGTTGTCATGACATTTCGTGACCACGTTTAACGCCCTTTTGACATCGAGGCGCGCATTATTTTACAAAATAACTATTACTATTATCTGAATACAGAAGTTTATTTCTTAAAAAGACTTAAGGATATAATGAAAAAAACAGTAGAAAAGGTTTCATTTGCTGAATACATGAGCGGGTGAAAGGGGTTAGGGGGTAGGTACAAGTCAGTTTTGTGTTTATTGATGTGCGCGATTACTAATATCAATTCTGAGCCTAGTGTAAAAGTAAATTAGATAAAAGTTTTGGGTTGATTACTATCGTCAACTGGCATTTTATTTATTGTTATAGGTAACTCCACCCGGACTGAAAGCGGAACAAGATCTTTTTAAACTTCTTGAAAAATCTCCAAGCCTGTTCGAAGAGCATCTTGACATAATGGATACGCACAGGGTCTGGCAGCTAATGACGGCCATGTTGTTGACAATAGAGACACAAGCATTGGGGAAACACAACTTTTCCAACGCAACAGTATCGACTGAACAGAGGAGTGCTGTAATTATTAAGCTTTAAAGTGTCCTACCTAAATTTGGGATTATGGGAGGAGTGGGGGCCTGATGGTTAGTGTGCTTGACTCCGGGTTCGAGCCGTGACCATTGTGTTGTGTTCTTGGGCAAGACATGTACACTTTACTCTCACACTGCTTCTCTCCATCCTGGTGTATAAATGGGTACTGGCGAATTTAATGCTGGGGGTAACCCTGCGATGGACTAGCATCCCATCCAGGAGGAGTAAAAATACTTCTGGTCGCTACATGCAACAGAAATTTGGATAAACTCCAGACTGATGAACCACTTGGCTCGTATGCAGAATTTTTGTGCTCATGTTGACAGGACCATCTTAGACACGATGGCTTTTTACAGTTCTATTTGATTTAGGACAAAATAGTACATGTGTAAAAAGCGAGGCAATTTTGAGCTCAAGTCAAGAACTTGGGAAAATTAAGCCAAATCTAGAAAGATATTGTAATGAAACTGATATAGTGATTGCACGAGCTATGATGCGCGTGCTAAGATGTATAACGGTTGTATTTGAATGTATACTCGCAAGAGTTCTAAGACTAAGAGACGGTTATATGGCGAGTACGGGATGCGCAATGTACTCGTAATACAGCGTATTTAAGGGACTCACGTGATGGAGTGGCCTGTGTGTGTTAGTAGACTTGCCATGTACAAGTAAGCTAAACGTTGAGAGTCGAGTAATTAAACCGTTGGCTGTTGGACTCCTTGACTGGAAGTCGTTGTCGCCCGCGCGCGTTACAATATGATTACTAGCTATGATTTGTTTCTTGCAGCTCAGAGACATTGCCCTAAAGCGGTTTCAACTTGCAGAGCTTGATGATCTTCCGAGTGTGGTTTTTATTTCAGCATTTTTAGCAACAGCTGGAAAGACTGTCACCGAGTTATCCTTCCACAGTAAGGTAACATGCTACTTAATTAAATAAAATCCCTGATTTTAATGCCTACTCATTTTGTGAAAACTTTTTTCTGAGCATGCAAAAATGTTTGAACTTTGACGTGGACTGTCTCTTGATTAGGAAATCTCAGTATTTAATAACATATTTTCCTCGGCAGAACCTTCTTCCGACAATACTGGGAAACATGACTGATATATTGCTTTCTAACGCGAAGAATATGAACGCCAAAGACGAAAAGTTTATTTTCCAAGGAGTTTATAACTTGCTGTATGGAACAGTTGAGCTGCTTATGGTATCTGCAGATGATGCGGCAGTAAATGGGAACACCAGACTTCTGTCTTTGGACCAAGTGAAGGTACACTTTTGTAAAATGGTTGCAAAGAAAAAGGAGAACTTAGTTTAATTCGAGTGTTATTTTTCTAGGCAAAAGATATTGTTTTGGAGTCGATGAGCATTGTTAAAACGTTGCTCCGCACTCTGGCGATAAGATTAGCAGTATCCCAATCTCCTAAAAAGCTCCGTGTCCCAGGAATGGATGTCATGCTGGGTCGCGAAACGTCCTGCGGACTTCAAGAAAAACGTTTCAACTTTTCAGAGGGTCAGAGCTTTGAACTTCCGCCAAATATGAGGCAAGCCTTTCCCAACGCAGAGGTCGAAGAGACTGAATATCAAGTTAGTATGGTCTGGTTGTTACCGTAATACTGTATTTTATTTTATTAAAACCCATTAATTATAATGCGTTATTGTATGGCTTGTGCTTGTAGCCGATATAACGCGCGCTCTGATTGGCTGTAGTTAATAGGTACGGCCTTACCGTAATTCGGCAAGGTGTCGGTTTGAGATTTTTTCATAAAGACCTCATTTTCGGTTAATAAGCAGTTGATAACACAACCTTAAATAAATATTAAAAAGCTACTTGAGTGACTCGCCGAAGATGCATAGTCCAAGAAAGCGTAATCTGGCTTGACATGCGCAGAGTTGTCGTTGATGTGGCGTTTTGTAATAATGTGTGTGACGTTATGTAATCGAGAGAGCGACGTCAGCAAAATCACGTGATACGGGAGAGTTCGACATCGTGCGATTGAGATATGTTTTTGTACTGTACGTGTTTGTAGTCGGCCGATTATTGTATGAGTGTATGTGCGCATAGTTGGTCGGATTATTTACTATTTCCGGCATAATAAAGGACAATTCGCTGTTTAAAGCGCACAAAATTGACATTTGTTTTGAGTGTAAAAATCTCCAATTTATTGTACATGTACATCAGTTTATTCGTCTGGGGTTGTATTGGGAAAGACGGTCGCTTGGTAGCTTTGGAAAAATGAGTTGATGGGTCAGTTTTGTTTTTCCATTTTCGCTACCTCTTGTTATCTTCTGCTTTTTTTTAAATTCATTGTATTTTTTAATTGCCTTGAGGCAAAACGAAAGGCTCATAAAAAATGTCATTATTGAGTCTTTGCATTAATAGTAGCTTTATTTATGAATTTATTATTTGATTTACTTTAGCAATTTACTTTGTTATTAATTAATTTTTAATTAGTTAAAAAATTAATGTGAACTCTTTTACAGATGATTCGCACAACGTTCAATCCATATCGCTGGGACGAAAGCCATCAACAAATAAAGTCGGAAATACTGAGTCTTGAATTCTCAGACAATAAAGGAACAGTATTACCCGTTGGAGGAAATAACATAGCTATCGACATCAAAATACCCCTTAATTCTGGAAAATCTTCATCAAATATCTTTTTTATCAGACCATTAATGATGCGATACCACACTTTGGAACTCACAGATATTTCTGATTCTATGATCCTCGAGGTGAAACCAACAAACCTTAGTCTTATGATGGTGGTGTATGTTAAATATGGAGAACGCCCAACTGTAAACAGTTACAGTTATACTTCCATTGTACCTGATTATTCGTCTTGTAACTGGGTCAATAGAGGTGGTCAGTTTGTAGCAAAGTGCTCAAGGAGTCCATTTGAGATTATATCTACTGCGGACTTCAACCAGACAGGTTTGTATTACGTCGGAGTGCTGTACGTCGAACAAGGTCAGTTGAATAGTACTCGAGTAAGACGCTCGTGCTTTGGAAGAAGAAGAAGAAGAAAGAAAAGAGACTGCGTTGAACCAAAGCCACCTCCAGTGAAAGGAATTGAATACAACAGAACATTGACATATAATCCCACTACCGATCAGAACTATAGCGTCAAAGTTCGCAAGTACAGCTGCTACTATTTCTCATTGACGCAGGACCAGTGGACAAAAGATGGCTGTAAGGTTGGTGGAAAACAACATTCTTAAAATATTCAATACTTATGAATAAAAATGGTCGTAACTAAATAAAACACAACTTGCAGTAGCTGCCTGCCCCACTTGCTGACATACTTAACGGACAGGCCGTATTGTGTTTCGTAGTTCCGCCACCCTAATAATGGTGGTGCATTATTGTGACGTCTAGCTACGCGACTTATCATTCGTCAGAATAATACAGCCATTTGTATTACTAACAATAAATCACTTAAAAAAAACCATTTTTTTTTTAAACAACAACAAAACAAAAATGTTCTGCCTTCGAAGATAGCTATTTTCCAGATAACCCAACTGGCATGATGGTACAACAATTTCACCTAAAAGAACCATGATCAAACGTGATTTACGGAATATTTAACAAATAATCGAATATTCGATAAAAGGTGTCAGCCAAACTACATAAACACGCTTTTGAATTTTTGGTTTATTTCTGTCTAGGTTGGAGATGACACGAACGACCAAATACTACAGTGTCGATGCAATCATCTTACAGCTTTTGGTGGAGGCGTTGTCATTGCTCCAAATCCGATCGATTTTGACAAGGTGTTTGTAGAATTCACTAGACTTGGAGAAACAGGGAATTATGTGGTTCTTGCGACGGTCTGCACTATTTTTGCTGTCTATTTCCTGGTGATAATCTGGGCAAGAAAGGCTGATATGCTGGACGAAAGAAAGGTAAATTTTATAGTTTTAATATACTTCATATTTGAAGACATGATTGGACGATCACATTTATTTCCTTTTGATTTATTTTACCAAATGGAAGTAGTTCTGGTGCCAGTTTTCGAAAAAAAAGAAATGAACAAGGTGAAAGAAGCCAAGTATGCGATTTAGATATACGACTTCCTGCCTTAACCGTGTTACAAACTACGTAGTAAGGGCTGGTTTTTATCAGCGCATATTCTCAATCATACCATACGCATATGTTCAATCATAGTGTGCAAGATATGCTGACGCAGTAAGGTGCTGTTAAGTAGCAACTTTATTATTATAGGACATTTTCCAAACAGAAGATGCTTCAGGTAGCTATCAACTTATTACTGCGTATGCGTATGCTAGGCTGCTTATTCTCGCATTAAAGGCGCTACTCCTACACGATTACCTTGGAAAAAGTACCGTTAAAGATAACACTTTTCCAATTTGTTTGAATCATTGTTTAATATTACATACACGTAATTATCTGATGCATTTCAGGTGAAACTTACATCAAATGTTGAAAATATTATGTATAAGAATATCAGTTTATAGCTAGCAGAATTTGGTCGAGAAATAACAAATGGAATTATTTTTTTCTTGATAGCTGGGCCCGACGATACACGTCAAACCGACTGTCAACGGCACACTCAGGTATTATTTGACTGTAACTACAGGCGTTTGGCGCAATGCTGGGTCGACGGCTAACGTGTTCATTAAAATCTACGGCACTGACGATACTCTAGAGGCCATTGATTTAACTAAAAGCTCTCCACCAGGAAGGAAGATGTTTGGAAGAGGAAGCGTCGATAGGTTTGCTTTCCATCTGGAGAAAACGCTCGGAAATGTAATTAAGATAGAAATGTGGCATGACAATTCTGGGAAGAGTTCATCCTGGTTTCTGGATCAAGTTCGCCTTGTTGATAAATCCACAGGGGAGAAGTGGGATTTCTTCCACAACAATTGGCTTGCACTTCACAAAGGTGACGGATCGACCAAGGTTACCCTGATGTCCAATGATCCAAATCATCACGGTCCTGGACTGAAAAACATGTTTTACTCTGTCTCTTCAGTGGACCTCGCGGATTATCATCTTTGGGCCTCTGTCATTACCAGACCACCGCGCAACCCATTTACACGTGTACAGCGAACCTCGTGTTGCCTTTCTCTTTTATATTTGGCGATGGCGTGTAACGCCATGTTTTATCAAGTGACTGGAGTTTCAGATGAAGTGATTCAGATTGGACCATTGAAAATGTCACTACGACAATTGATAATTGGAATTGAGAGTTCATTGATTGTTGCCCCAGCAAGTGTTTTGATAACTGTGTTATTCCGTTACAGAAAGGCTAAAACAATCTCGAGTGAAGAGACCGAAGAAGACAAAGCCACTAAAAAAAGCGTTTCAAAGAAATCCTGGAATAAAAGGCAATGTTTGCTACCTCATGCTTTTGTGTATCTTGGCTGGTTTCTCTGTGCTGCGGCGATAGCGTCTTCTGCCACTGTAACAGTATTTTACAGTCTTCAATGGGGGAAAGAAATTGCAGATCAGTGGCTCGCTTCTGTAGTTGTCTCTTGTATCAAGGATGTTTTCATCTGGCAACCATGCAAAGTTTTATTCTTTACTCTTTTGTTGATCATTATCTTCAGTAGGCCGAAGTCTCCCGACGAGGTGAGTAATAGCGTTGCATCATCGTTTACAGAGGAGATGAAGGAGCTGCGTGCCTATCAATTACAAAGGGCAACGTTTTTTCGTTTTGCAAGACAGTTTGGCGCCTTTATGGTGTTTTATGTCTTGCTGATGATCGTTACCTATGGGGATAAAGATTATCACCGATATCTCATGACAAAAGGGACTCGAGATAGCTTCACTTACTTTGACAAGGTTTGTGCAGATCATAATGATCATTGCCCATTATTTAAATTAAAGTTGAATTCGATGACGGTTGTTTCGATAAATCATCTAACGTCCATGTTCGCCGTCACATTTTTTAAATAGAATATTTAGTACATATCTCATAGTTTATACAGAGGAAACAGCAGGCATGTATCAGGAGTATGTTAGTCAACAAACTTTGTAGGGATAGTATTGACGAATTCTTTGTTTATAAACAGCATATAATGTTTTATCTGTTCCCGGCTTTTCTGAAGACACACAAGAATTAACATCGTGGATTTTATCTCTACATAAGCACTAATGCTTCAAATAACGAGGATATTAATCAAAAAAAAAAAAAAAAAAAAAAAAAAAAGAAAACACCAACTTCAAAATCTCCCCTTACTCCAAGTTCAATGAAATAACCTTAAGTAAAGGGTATTGTAGTTAGCAAGGAGAAATTATAATACACTTTTCTGGAGATACTCTGCAAAATAAAATCTCAGAAAAAATGAAAAGAAACTGCTATAATTATATGAAGTATTTCAAGTCGCCATCAATTTGCCGAGGACTGAGAGCTTACTTCGCCCGTTGCTTTTATCTCATATGTTTCCTTTAGGCAAAGACCGGCGAAAAGCTCTGGATTTACATGTTGGGAAAATTTATCCACGATTCGTATGCTGGTGAATGGTACAATGGCCAATGGGAAAAGACTCCAGAGTATACAGGCAATAAAGTTTCAATGCTCATTGGAATGCCACGTCTTCGGCAGCTGAGGATACAGGAAGGTAAATTACCTATGTGTCTCATTATCATCTTTTGGGGGACGGGCTGGAATTTCAGGAGAACCAGTATTATTAAATACTAGATCATTTGATAATGCAATTCGAGAGTTTTCATTGGCTTTGCTATCGTGAGTTATGAGCCATTACCCTGCAACTGCAAGGAGATAAGATCAGGAGCGACTTATAGTCACTCGCTACTGAAAACCAACCCCACCGTAGAAGTCTATAATTGCAACAGGACTATACATTTTTAATGTATTTGTTTCAATACAGATTCCTGCCGAGTGGTGAAAGAGTTTGAGACGATCATTGACAAGTGCTACGATTTCTATTCGATGTCAGAGGAGGATACTACTCGTCTCTATCTCCCACATTGGATTAATTTGTCAGACGCGCAGCAGGGTTGGGCCAACCTGTCACAACTCTGTCCCAGGCCATGGCGTTATTCGTCGCCAGAAGAGCTTAATAATGTTCCTTCATGGGCACAACATCATATATATGACGGCGGCGGGTATGTGCTTGACCTTGGGTACGATAAACCAACTGCTATCCGTATGATGGAAGGCGTCAAAGACAAGGACTGGATTGACAGAAGAACAAGGGCCGTTTTACTTGAATTCCAAGTTTTAAACTTAAACACTAATTTAATGAGCATTGTAACATATCATTATGAGGTTCTACCGTTTGGATTTGGGCTTACTTACGAGAAGATTGACACGATAAAAATATTCAATTTCCAAAATCTATCTTACAGTTTTTACATAACGTGCCAACTGTTGTTTATGCTGGTAGTATTGGTGTACGCCATCATCCTTTTAGTCAGACTATATCGCCAAGGATGTGCATTTTTTAAACTCATATGGAACTGGATAGATATTGCACAAATTATGAGTGCCTCACTTGCCATTGTGTTCTACATTATAAAGGTGAAGTTTATGCATGATAGCATTCAAGAACTGCAAAAAAACCCTTTTGTCACAGTGAGTTTCCAGTTTGCAATTTTCTGGACTGAGGTTGAAAATGCTGCCCTTTCTCTTGCCTTATTCATTGCCACTTTTAAAATTCTTCATTTTATTCGCCTCAATCCACATGTGCAAATCTTAGCATGGACAATTATTACGGCGGGAAAGGACATTTTGTCATTCTGTGCTCTCTTTGGGATTCTTTTTTTAGCACACGCCCATTTTGCTTTGTTAGCTTTTGGTAGCTCTGTGTTTTCTTTTTCATCCTTTCCCCGCTCGTTTGCTTCCGAGTTTGAGCTCTCGCTAGGCAACACAATTCACGTTGTAGAGATTAATGATGTGAACAGAGTTTTAGGTTCACTTTTTACCGCCAGTTTTATGCTGACACTTGCGGTTCTTCTTGTCAATATTTTCGTATCTATTCTCGATATAAATTTGCATGACGTAAAAGAGGACGAAGAGAAAGTCCAAGAAGCGTTCGGAATGGGAAAGTTTATTGCGACGTTTTTGTTTGGTTTTAATCGCAAGGCCACAACGGAGGACACCCAGAAGTAAATTTGCAAGTGAAAAATAGCTGATTACGAAAGCTTGCTTGCTGGCTTATTGAAGGCGACTTGCTAGAAATTGCAGAAATATATTACCAGGAAAACAGAGCATAATTGTACAATTACTTTCGTACTCTAGCATGTATTAAATAATAATGTAATCAAATTAAAGGAGGCACGATGATTAAAAAATTCAGCTCAACGGTTGCGTTTGCTCCTCATCGTTTCTGCAACCTCCATTCTGAGCAAGTCCCACACTACTCTACCAAGTCTTTTACTGGGAGGTTCCGCGCCGAGGTCCAAACTCTTATCCTTTCCTGTACCACATGGAGAAAAGGTACCGCTTTCGTTACCTTTTATTGAAAAAGGGTACCCCTTTAACATACCTACTTATATTAAGAACAATGAAATAACGTAATGTGTAAGTAGGTTATGCCATAATAAGTAATTATTGTGTATTGTGACAAAGTAAGCGAGTAACGTAATACAAAGTATTGTAAATTAGTAAAAACATTAAACAGGAACAACAACAAAAAAGAACATTGCATCCCTATTCTAAACCCCTAGAACGATCCTGATAACCGTAGTCTTCGTCTCAGAATTTTTGCGGACGTTTCTTTACCGAATTTTTTTGGCCGAGGAGAACTGTTTTGGCGGATCGTGAGCAGCAGTACCGCACAGTAGAGAGTATCTAAAGTTGGGAATATGAGGAGCGAAAATTGATGTTCGAGGACCGATCAAGAAGTGGGGCTTGGGGTGGAGGAGGGAATTTAAGCCTTAGAGAACATACCTGTGGAAAGAAAAAAAAAATTAAGGGTTTAGAAAATTTAAAAAATCACTTTCAGCACTAGCACGTAAATCCGGTGTTAATTGAGCTATTTAGTAAATAATATCACGGGTGATAAATTACTTCCTACTTTTGTTGAGAAATTTCAGCGTTAATCATAACAATCTATTTTGCACTAGTTAATATGCAAAGTTGTAATCGGACAGTGTAATCGGACAGTGTAATCGGACAGTTATTTGTAATCGAACACGTCTAATCGGACAGTTACAAGAGCCAAGTCCTCTTAGCTAAATCTACCAAGCACAACATTGACCACAGTCACTATAGTAACCAATTCCAATGACTGCTTTTGTAAAATTATTGTCATGGTTTATCTCTGGGTGGCTATTTTCAAATAAACTTACCAGCCATTTTTCAAGCTCGATTGTTCGGAAATTGCAATCATCATATTTTGCAATTTTTTTGTTTTGGTGGGGGGGGGGGGGGGAGGTTGGATTGAAATGTTCATGATTAGTTGGTAACAGGACATTTTGTACACGTCTACTGTCTGCTTCGCGGGCGTCCGATTTTGTTAATCACTCGTATGATTGGACTTCACTTAGTCCTATTACCATTGTTAATTTATGATTTCACAGGCGAAATTACAAAATTTTCTGGCAAAAAACACACAGCTGTAAGCGTAATTTGTCACTTTTGATATTAAAGGTAATCAAATGGTATACTAGTGAAATTAAGAAATAATCTCATGCACGTTTTCTCAAAATTCTACTAAAAAGGCAAGGGACATTGTAAGAACTTTGACAAAACGCGCGTGAAATTTTTTCGTAATTTCACTCGTCGCCATTTGATTACCCATACTAATCACTCATGTCACAAGTACTTCTTTGTCAAGTGTTAAAGGATTGAAGAGTGATTAGGGTGCCGGACTTGAAATCCAGAGGTCGCGGGTTCAAGTCCCACTCTGACCAGCAAGCCGGAGCTGTTTCGCGGTAGACCCTAGTTCAACTCCTCGGTCGCGCTTGTAAATAGTTAACTGGTCTGCCTTCTGCCAGTTGGGATTTTAACCATGTTATGTTTATTTGTATTATTTGTTTCATCACTTGGTTTCAATGGCCATGAAAAGCCCCATTAGGGGAGTGGTCATTTAAGATATTTATTTATTTATTTATTTATTTTATTCCTTGCTAAGAATTCAAAGCTGCTATGTACGTACTCAGTGATACTATCGGAAATAAAATGACTAAACCTGACCCAATAAAGTTGTATGGCTTATTGCAGTTTAAATCCTTACACAGTAGTCAAGTTGAAACAATCCTATAAAGACATTGCACATTAGTTGATCCACCAGTGTTAGCACTGTTTCGTTCCTCTTCTTAAACAGTGTCAACATCCAATCCTTTCGTTTGTATGGAAAAAAAAAACCCAAAAACAGATCGTCACGCGCGACCATCAGCTCAAAGGAGAGAAGACTACCGAACATTCCCAAAGGGTATCCATGACAACGGACAACGGACAAAACTTACAAACTTTATTTGAGCTTTGTGTTTGACTTTTCAATTACGGCAATGATTAAAGTTCATGTTTCTAGAACAGAAACTTCCATTTATGTCCAAGTTTCATTAGGAACGCTATTTAAACATTGATGTGTTTTCGTTTTGTCTAGGAAAATAACCTTCGAGGGGCGCTTTTCCTTTCTTCTTAAACAGTGTCAACATTAAATCCTTTCGTTTGTAAGGAAAAAAAAAACGGATCGTCACGCGCGACCATCCGTTCAAAGAAGAGAAGACTACCGAACATTCCCAAAGGGTATCCATGACAACGGACAACGGACAAAACTTACAAACTTTATTTGAGCTTTGTGTTTGACTTTTCAGTTACGGCAATGATTAAAGTTCATGTTTCTAGAACATAAACTTACATTTATGTCCAAGTTTCATAAGGAACTCTATTTAAACATTGATGTGTTTTCTTTTTGTCTAGGAAAATAACCTTCGAGGGGCGCTTTTTCTTTCTCGATGAAACAAATTATTTAGAATAAATGTCGGTGAATAAACGTTTCGTTTATTATCAATGTGACCAAAAATACACACGTGAAGCCCCTTTCATTCTCATTCAGGGTAATTTGCAGCAAAAAATACGAGAGAGTGAAATTATTTGACTGAATTTCGAAAGTTAAATGAGATGTGTGTTTGCCTTTTTAGGTAATTATCCAGAACATTATAAGAGTAAATTATCCAGTTTCAAGGTGATGTTTCAAAAACATAGAGTTCCGTTGCCGGCCAACCGTTGTAGGACTTCTTATCAAAGATTCATAAGTTTTCATTGCCTCCATAAGGGTTACTCCCGAGAGACTCCTGACTAATAAAGATTAAAACCATTTTGTGATGAAGAATGACGAGTGCTTCTTATTTCCTTGAAAACACTTTTGGTTTGTAATCGGCGTGACCAAAGAAGAAATGAACTTAAAGTCGCCTTTAGCGTCCTTCAAGGTAATTTCATATTTATTATTGACATAATATAAAAAAAAAAAAAAAGAAAAGCAGTAATTTCTCCTTTAATTTTGATTTTCATGCAGAAAACACTGCTTTGGCTTTCATGCCAAGACTTTATGGTGATTATTAGAGGAAGTCTAGCACATGGAGGTATGTATATATGTGTTGGTGATATTGCTCCGTTCAATGTTTGAGGGCTACACAATCGAGTTGAGCGAATTACTGAAATGACGTCCAGTCTCTCTTAAAAACCATTGGTTAAACAGAGATAAACCCTGCGAACCGCGAGCAAGCTGCAATGCTTCATCCCCAGCATTTACGTAACGCATTGATAAAGTCTGAAATTATCAGCCGGAGAATCTTGTAAAGTGCCTCGGTGATACATATAGGTTGCCGCGTTCATTTCATGATCAACCTTCAAAATAACCTCGTTTCACGTGGGGGGGCCAAACCACCCCCAAATGTTTCGTCAGTTCTTGGGTATTTCACATTATTTCGCATTACTTAAAAAGTATTGACTCTTTCTATACCAAACTTGGCAGATGAGCAGGAGACCTATTGCCAATTACATGTACGTGAAAAATGTCAGTAAATGTCAAAAATGTGAAGTCACAGTGATGACGTCATGTTTTTTGCCACCTTTGAAGTTTTTATTATGCATATTTTTTACAATGTGTTCGAAAGAGCACATCAAGGGGAGTTGAAACCTGAAAAAATTTTGTCCATATCACAAAAATTAAATGAAATATGGCATTTGAAATATGAAAAACAAATCTGCAAAATATGGGGTCCCCCCAAATTAGAGCCGTAATTTTGTTCCAGCAAATGCAGCTATGTTGCACGTGTGATGTGCCAGATGACTAAAGCAAAAATAAAGAAGAAAATCGGAATAAGAAAGTATCCCTCTAGTGTTATTGCGTTAAAATTAGTTTTGTTACGTCATAACCTGTGACGTCACCCGTTTCTTTTACTGTTAATACCATCCTAACAAAGCCGAAAATCAAATTTCTAAAACCATACGATTTTTGACAACATCAAGCTTTCTATTTTTCTAGATTATTAGCCTTCCTAGAAAAAAACTGAAAAAAATAAACCAGAGAGACTGACTTAAGAAGGACAGTATGGTTAAGCAAATTCCGGGGGGCACAGCAAAAAAAATACTTAATTTACCATATCTCAAAAATAATCATCATAGCAAAAAAACGGTTTCCGGCATTTTACTCCTCAAGTCAAGGCCTTTCCAATGACATAATCTTTACATCACATTTTACATAAAATTATAGCACGTTTTGGTGACGTCATCAATTATGACGTCATAATCATTAAAATAAACTGGAGAACAAAGAAAGCTCATCTGCCAAACTTGGTTGAGAAATATATAAAGCAAGCAAATATAGCCTTCATGAAACATTAGGGGGGTGGCTTGGCCCCTTCGTGAATTTGACGACTCGCAAACGGAACTGCTTCAACCGCTATAGAGATATATACTTCTGGATTTATTAAAATAGTGTTTAAACGAAATCTCGCCCGATTAAGCATGTTTTTCTCGAAAGAAGACGATATAAAACCTCAAAGGCATGTCAGTGTTTTTCTGTCTCCACTCTCTTATCTTCCTTTTCTTGTTGGTCTCTATTTTTTCCTTCGTATGGAATGATTTTGAGGCCTTTAGATACGGTTTTCATTTATATATTAACACGGTTTTAATTAGTATAGTACTTACATTCAGGGCAATATAATGCCGAATTGACAATATTTTACATGTTATGCCTTTCGTTGTCACGAGAGGTAAATTTCTACAGTTTAAACGAGTCATTATAACTGTGATAAGCAGCCGTTTACCCTTTTCTGATCAGCTGAGGTGGCAGTGTAAAATTTAGTGTACAATGTCAATTTTTTTCTTTTTTTCCATGGCATACATTCAAAGAAGCTTTTGCTTCGATCTGTCAGCTTCGAATGTTTCCAACCGCCTTTTTTTCTTTCGTTTTGCCAGGTAATTCAAAAATAGGGATTTCTCTCACGTTGCATGCATTTATGCTCTGATAACGTTTGATATTGGAATATAAGAAAAAACCGCCAAGATTGAAACTTCTGAGACACATTTATGTATTATTATCAGCATGCTTCGACAATGCAGCCGGAGTTTCTAGTCCCGGTATCATCCCAGACAGCTTCATGCGAGCTAGCACTTCATTTAGTGATTCCTACCTACCGTCATACGCTCGGTTACACGGTGACAGAGGGGATGGATGGTGCGCTCTACACGCTGATGACACTCCGAACGACTGGCTTGACTTCGGAAAAATTATTGAAGTGTGTGGTATTGCTACCCAGGGAGACATCAATGGCAATGAATGGATTACAGAATTCTTGTTGTCATTCTCATCCAGTGGAGATAGCTGGGAAACATACAAGGATATAAACGGTGTGAACATGGTAAGATTTCGCTGCTTTTCATGCATAGCATTGAACAAAATGTTATCTTGACAAGTTTTTGACGTTTTCCGTTTTACGGCCGGAAAATCATGATTCACTGAAACTTAAGACCTTTGCTTGGGAATCACAGCTATCGAAAGATTGAATAAGAGGAAAAAAAATACTAATTTGAGTCACTGTTATTATTACTTGAAAATTTAGAAGCATTCTGATTTAAACAAAAAATGCAGAAAAAGAACGCATGGTAGGGTAAACTGTGATTTCCATCCAAGAGCCTCAAATTTGAATGAGTAATAATAACCTTCCAGCTGTTAAAAGGAAACCACAGAAAATTCTCAAGATCATGCATTCTGTCCGGATGATTCTGTGACTCTATGGTGCATCATTTTTCATTGCAACTTATCCTCACTTCATCTTGTTCACATAATATAACTACATGAACCCTGCGAAAAATCTTTCTTAAATAGAATCGATTGGTTTTATTAGAAGGTAAGTCTGTATGTCATTATTTTAAAGACATTTCACAGAGCAGGTGACTACATAACAGTTGATGAACATGAGTTACCAGTACCAGCGTATGCAAGATACATTCGCTTCCGTCCAACTAAAGTTCATACTTGGAATTGTATGAGAGTTGAAGTGTATGGCACCGAAGGTGAGTTTTCAAACATAACTACGTGTTATTATTATTATTGCTAGTTAACGATTAGATTATTAGCTCGAGAGTTCTATGAGATGATAGTTGATTCGGCCTTCCTCCCAACCAAATTTCCTTCAAATAACGATTTCTAATCTATTGAACTTCATGCTTAACAAAATAGCGTGCGTTGAATTGTTACTTGAAACTTGCATTATTGCATGCGCGCTTATCGGTTCGATCATTAAACTATTTTGAGCTTTTAAAGTCGCATAACGGTCAGTTTCCTTTCTTTACGGTTCTTGAGAATTTGATTATCTAGTAACATTATAAATCTTCTTAGAAACATTAGAGAAACTAGAAACCGTTCCCATTATTTGGACGACCTCTGGTCAGTGCATTTAAATGGTTGATAGTTTACGATAAGCTCAACCAATAAGATTGCGGCATTTTCAATAGTATTGTTAGAATTCTGCTAATTTCATTTACGAACCGATTTGATTGACCGATGACCAAAATTCTCAGAAGATTTTAGATTTTACAGCCTTGATTTAAACTATGACATAGGGCTTAAGAAGCAAGGACGAACTCATTCGAGAAAACTGAGTTTAAACGTGGAAAGACAAGCGAAATTGAAATGGGAAGACTGGTTAAAAAAGTTCTTCCAAAGTTTTTCAAAAGTTGGACTTTCATTGTTTCAGCTTGGTCGGCGGCTGGTAAATTCTTGCCAACTAGGTACCTCTCTCTACTAGAAAGCCACCATTCTTGGAATTTTCATTCTTCGTAGAAGCTTTATGGGAGATTTCCCCGTCTGCATGGGGTTTGAGTCGGCAAACGCGACATACGTGCAGCCATTTTCATCCTTTGCAAACTTGAAGCGTTCAACGCACAAAAAGGCTGTTTTTTTGCCTTCCTCTTACATCCGCTTTTGAGTGTTTCTTGCATAAGTGCATCTTTCGACATGCTATGTAACCTGGCCAATGTCAAATACAACGGACTTCGAAATCAAATTTTAAGCGGCAGTCCCGCTAAAAGCGGTCCACTCGACTTCGGGACCAAAAATGATTTTCCTTCATTTTTTTGTCGGTGAAAAGGGTTTGACACACACACATATATAAAAGCAATGCATTATTTTCCAATTCATTATTTTTCCTTTGCTACGAGCCAAAATTGAATTTTGGCCGAACTGAGGTTGCCGACCGTGATCAGAAAGGTAAAATTCACCGATTTTGTGAAGCATGCTACGTCGCCTAAAATGCAGCTCACGGAATTTCGTTTTCATGCGAATTATAAGGTACATTCATTACTTGGACTGACGAAATATGGAAACGTTTCGAAAAATTCCAAGCTTACCAGCGAGGCTGGAAGACACCCTACTCTGAGACCTTTGATCAACTACTAAAATTTAGCCAAATTTGACGGGAAAAATCTCAAAAGCTGGGTCTAAATGAAGCCTAAAAAGCACATCACAGTAAATTTCATACCTTAATAAACCGTTCTATAACTTCAAACCGGTGGGTATCTCCTTAGATTGCACGCGAGAACAGATTAAAATCTGCCACAGTCAGTGTGTGTACATAGCTGTCGCTCGTGTCAAAGTCATTTGCATAACCCTAGCACCCGGTGAAAATACATCTTCTTCCGTTCAGGTTCGTTTGTTGACCTTCTGAGTAGTGGCAAATAGCTTCCTTTAATACTTGTGTACACTCTAGATCCAGTTTTGAGGTGAATGTTGCGTTAAAGTTGATCAATTCTCGAGACTTGCGAGACTCCAAAAGTAAAAAATGGCGCCGGTCTGCAGAAATTAACCGTAACCGTCGTCCTGACCCTTCAATAAATTCTGCCGCAGAGGTAGCACTAGGAGAAGAAGAAAATCGTAAGTTTTCATTTTCCGTTAAATGGGACCTGAATCCTGTACTACTGCCAAGACTACTGGGAGCTTGAGGGCTATATGCCCGAATTTGAAAAACAACAACAACGAACACTTGCCGGTTGCATCGCTGGGAAATGAACCTGAATGAACACGACACGCTTGATAATGAGATCTGGATGTGTTCTCTCGCCTTCGTGCCGAACAGTAATGGTCTTCCCCTTTAGATTAAATGAAACCTTATAACCTTTGTTCTTTTAGTAGCGGTTTAGGGGCGCTTGTATAACTCCCAGGGACTCTGGTTCGTAGGTCTTATCGTCCTTTTTGTTCAGCTCGGTGTAGAAATTTTCGAGAACTCGAGGGAGAGATTTTCAATGCCTTTCGGTTTTTTGTCTCGTTAGGCCACTTCAAGTACGTTCGGAGCTACGTTGGGGTCGATTTTGAGGTGTTTTTGTTTACTGCTGCTGCTTCTTCCTAAGAAGCCTTTGTTTGTCTGAACGGCAAACCTAGAAGTTTTATGGGACTCCATTACCCCAATGAGACCGATATTCTTAAAATTTAAATTTTCAGCTATCGATACAATTTGGGATAATTTGCACAGCTTCCTACCAATTAAAAGTGAGTATTTACGATAGCAGTATTATCAATAGAGAGAATATTGTTACTTGAGTTTCATGTTTAAAGCGATGATCGCTTCAAGCGTGAAGCTCGAATAACTACTGTAGTTTCTATCTTAATTTGTATACCATTGCTTAAATAGTCTTGAAGTTTTAGCGGTCGGCAGTGGACCAAAAAATCACAGGTATATATCATTTTCGGGTAATCGATTGATACATAATTAATTATAATGAACGTTTAGAGTGTCTCCAAGCTCAAGGAATGGAAAATGGTGCAATTTCTGACGAACAAATCACTGCCTCTTCCCAATATACTGCTGATCACGCCCCTCATCAAGGGAGGCTTCACTTTTTAGAATCAGCAGCCAAGAGTGGCAGCTGGGTGGCTGCGACAGGGGATGCCAATCAGTGGCTCCAGATTGATCTGCGTACTTTGGGCACCAAAGTCACACGTGTGGCAACGCAAGGAAGTAACGGCGTTAATCATATCGAATGGGTAACCAATTACATGCTTCAGTACTGCGGCAACGATGGAGTAACTTTCCACTATTACAGGGAGCAAGGGGAAACAGCAGATAAGGTACAACTAACTAGGTGTCCAAGTTTCAACAATCGATACAGTCAAATGCAAATTAATTGTTTTTTTTTTTCCTTTTAATTAGTATCATTACAGTCTCACTCAGGCTTTCTCGTTCATAGCTCTCCTTTTTATTGTTTCTTGCAACTTTATTCTGTCTTATTGTTTCTTTTCCTTCCTTGGCAGTTTGACATACTACACAAATGCCTTTAATGATGATCAAGCTTTTCCTTAAAAAAAATTTTGCTGGTGATGTCCAGCCCTCTTACCTGTAAAGGCCAAGCGACGGGTTAAATGCATTTGAAACTAGAGTAAAGATTAATGCATTTAATCACAGTGGCTAATTCTTGCGATATAGTCGTAACCTGAGTCTACGGTTATTGTCAGTTCTCTTCCCACATTTAATATTCCTTACATCATTTGTTACTAGAATAGATATTGTATCCTGCTACATTACCGAAGACATTCAGAGCGCTATAGAGTAGTAGGGAAACTGATTGCGCTATTTAAATCTTTAACAAGATTTAATTTTGCTTATTCAGATTTTTACTGGAAACACAGACCAGGACACAGTCGTTTCTCATGATCTAAACCCTCCAATCAGGGCGAGTTTCATCCGTTTCGTACCAGTAGCTTGGCATTCTCGGATATCAATGAGAGTGGAACTCTACGGTTGTCAAGGTTCTATAGCTTTTCAAATCTAAAATAAATGTATGAAATTATTCGCTGCGCTTGAAAGCAAATAATTTACTGCCAATTTTAACCTTCGCTGAAAAAGAAGGTTGGAACATCTGTTTTAAAGCATTTTCAAAGCAATTTGCTCTTATTGGGCAATTTACCAGACCCATTTGAATCGATATCCCTGTGCGCCTCCGATTGGGTGCAAAAATTGTGGTATTGCTCTTTTGCTCCAAATCCATGAGTTACACCTGCTTGATTTGTTTTTGTGCCCTTCTCAAGAGAAATGGTTTGGCAACTGATCACCAAACTTGTGTAACAAAAAGTGCAGGTATCTTAAAAAACTTTCACTAAAAATGGACTGCAGGGCAAATAATAATTAGTTCGGTAGTGTCTTGGAAAAATAATGTAGTAATAAACCGTTACTTGAAAGAAAAATTTAGAGTATTTAAACGATCATACTACACTTCCAGAATGTCAACAGGCTCTCGGAATGGAGAATGGTCTCATCTCTGACGAGCAAATTACAGCTTCTTCTGAATGGGATGAAGATCATGCTGCAATCCAGGGCAGATTGCGCTTTCCGCCAACGACTGAGAAGGCAGGAGCTTGGGTAGTTCACACAACTGATGCCAATCAATGGCTTCAAGTTGATTTAGACAGTTTGAACACAACCGTAACTCGTGTAGCTGCACAAAGAAGAGAAGATAATGAAGAGTGGGTAACCAACTACAATCTGCAGTACGGTGATGATGGAGTGAACTTTCAGTACTACAGGGAAGAAGGGGAAACGGTAACCAAGGTAATTCATTGCTACTGGTCATTAGCAGGAAGAAGCATTTTAAATTTGTTATGCTTAAATGATATGTTTTTATATTTATTACGTACGAGGCAAAATTACTGATTGCTGATTGGCTGAGGGGCATAATTACTTGATCCTGATTGGTTTAGAGGTGCTTAACGAAGGTTATTCTTGAATGTTGTCGAAGGTTTTCAGCAACAATTGCTTCCCGTTTTATTGAGGCCGACGTGAGAGGAAGTATAAACAACAGTGAAAACAAAAACAAACTACTGGACAAGCATTATTCAAATGAGCAACTTGAATGCTTCGAAGTACCACAGTTGGACGAAGCGCTCGGCCAAGTCTTTGCCTAGCTGAGGAAGTAAAATGGTAACTACGAGCACGAGCCAGGAAAGAGAAGACAAGAGGTGGTGAACTGCGGGCTAAACTTGGCTTGCAACTCTTAAAATGTTTGTGGCCGGCGAGAAGAAGGTTCTCAAAGGGGTTAACCGCTAACTGTCACTGGCCAAAAATTTAACCGTCAACCGTAAAAAACACAATATTTTTACCGTCAACCGTCAAATAAGCAAGCTGAAAATAGCCGTCAAAATTGAGAACTTAACGATTGACTAAATGGGGTCAAGTCATGCTGTTTTTAAATGAAATATTTGTTTACAAATATGTCCTTACCCGAGAAGGAGTGTTAATCAATAAATTAATATGAGTTTTTGCACATGCACCAGTAATTATCAATTCAGGACAGAGTGAGTAGTTGGGGGCAATTCTTTGTACCCCCTGTAGAGCGCATTGCGGATCACGTGGGGACGCCGCGGAGTTATGTGTCATTCTTCAGTGTGAAATGACGCTGAAACTTTTTCCCACCCCTGCTCCTCGCCTTGTCCTCATGTTCTTTTATTTGGCCTTTTTGTGCCCTCACCTTTACTGGGCTGAATATTTTTATGTAACTATTGTGGTGAAAGTATTTTTGATAAACTTATTTTGTACATCATTTATGTGATTTTATATATTACAATTAAAGTGGCTATGGGCTTTTCCCATAGCCATTTTGATCCATATGGTATCTGTGTCGTCATTACCCAGTAAACAGAGCTCAGCCAATGCAGTACCCCAGGTTTTCGTAATATAAACGAGGGAAAGACATAAATGATGGTTTGTAAACTTCACTAAAATAGGTTTACGTGCAATTATTCCTTTAACTTGTAGTGTCCGGAGCAGGCGATTAATACGTCCAGCGGTGACTGAAGGGGAAGTTATTACGCTGATTATTAAAGACCAAAAACCTAATTTCAATCCACAAATTATAGGACTAATTGGATTTTTCAAATATGGGCAAAATTGTATTCTTTAATGAAAAATTACTATTAAATTTACGCTTCAATTTCGTGTTATAAACGTCATTCCGAAAAACTAAACCGTCAACCGTCATATGACCCCAAATTTTACCGTCAACCGTCAGATTGGCCTATTTTTAACCGTCAACTCGCGAGAAGAGATGTCGCGTTGCTTTGTTACAGAAGCACTGAAATAAAAGTCCAGCAGAAGTGAGGACGACTGGGCCATTGTACCACGGTGTTATCGACAAGCCACAGATCAGCGTGTAGTATAAAAGGATGCCCGTGGGGAAAACACCAAATATCATCAGGCATTATGAAAACAATGAAAGGAAACTTACCTCTGAAAGATGTTTTCCCAGACAAAAAGAACTAAAAGAATGACCATTGTGCCAGAAAAGCGGTTATAAAGGAATTGAAAAGCTCCAGGATTCAGAAATGCGAGATAAAAACATCACTCGGGCCACAGCTGCGAGCGAGGATTAGACGACTATGACTCCGGTGATTAAAACGAGCAAAATATTAATTGTGTTCAACATCATTGCCACAAATGCGAGACAAGTACTCCAACCTCTTTCCTCAGCTCAGCGAAAACAGCCTCCAGTCAAACCTACAATTTCAGCCTTTGCCACGTGATGCTCAACATCGCTGGAAGCCATTCTTCACAATCAAGTCTCAGCCAGAGCAAGTGAGGTTACAGAAGAATCTTTATGTCAGTTTCTGACTCTGATTTACCTATATTTAGTCCAGATTTTGAGCCCTATTTTTGTTGACAGCAACAGTTTACCGAAAAACTTTAACATAATTGAATCGATTGGTCAGTTCAGATGATTCTCATATGTCGCGGAATTGAACAGGCTGCCTAGAAGGAAAACCTGCTCGTGAATGGGATTCCCTCGAATAATTTTGCCCTTTATGTGATGAACAAGTAATCCCATGTGCCCTCGAGCTATTAAGGATTAGTTTCAAAATACGCGTGAAATTAATCATTAATCGCCCTCGGGTCCATACATTATGCAAATATTAAATGTAATTATTATTATTATATATATGTTATTCGCCGGCTGGGAGGTGCGTATGGTGAAAAACTGTGACCGAGGTCTCGAAAATGTATTTTCAAACCCGAGGTCACAGTTTTTCACTATACGGACCGACCCTAAGCCGGCAAATAACACGTTTATTTTTTTTCCTACAGTAAACTGATTTCACCGATTACAAATGGGTTTGTTTACGTAGCTCTTGTCATTGAATCAGCTTGCGCGCCGTCTACGAACGATTTGTAAAAGATCTCGGCAACGAGCGAGTAACTAAGATAGTAGACAAAGAAAGATGTATTAAAGAACAGGTTTTTTTCGAACTACTTTATGTTAGTTGCATTTATTTCACCAGTTAAGCTCTCTAAAATTGTTTTTGCGTTGTGAGATTTCGTGCGAAGTTTGAAGTAAAGTTTTACTACAAAAACAATCTCTGTCAGTCGTTGCTTTTAAAATCACTTGAAATCACACTTTTCTACCGTAAATTGAATAGCAGAAAGCGAGGAAATTCGTTAAGTGTATTCCACAGAAATTCTCCTAAATATAGCAACGATCATAGAGGTAAACTCGACTGAAATTGACTCAAATTTTACGGGGAGAGAAACACAGGATTACGCGCCATTACAGCGCCAAGCTACAAACAACGAAGCAAACTCCCACAACTTCAAAACACTCAATTGAATTTACTTACAGCGACTTTCCTTGCCATTATAAAGTGAACAGAGATAAACTTGCGATGACTAATCGTCGATGGACGTGTAAAAAAGGCAAAAGATTGACGATTACCGCTAACTTTTAGGAGCGAGATTTAGGCAGCGGGGAAAAAATCCGGCCCGTGGGCCGTATCGTAAAAAGCTGGACCGGTCACGTGCTTATGATTAGCCCTTCAAAATCGAGGATTTAGGAATCCGGCCCGTCCAGATGCTTGAGAAAAAAATAAATAGAAATGTTATACTTTTAAATTTTATATTTTTTCGTACATTTTATTTGGATGAAATTTTATTTATCTCAAATAACCAAGACTCTCATTTAACAATTATTCCACGAGCGCGCGTTGGATATGAGACGGTAGATAGCCAAAAAGCGCGAGTGGAATAACTGTTTATTAAAAACGCCCCCAAATGTAGAAAACTGGACTAAAATAGAAATAAAAGCGCCCCAAAATCGCGTGTACGCTTACCATATTTGTAGAGCATGGTGTAATAGCTCATAACCCATGATGACTAAGACAATGAAAACTCTCGAATTGCATTATCTAATGATAGATACAGTTTTTAGTAACAGGTGATATTCAATTTCGCCACGTTATGAAAGATGAAACTAGATGAGCCATCTATAACGTTTTGCCACCTTCTCAATTCAGGATTTTTCTGGAAGTGCAGGGGAATACAATCCCACTTACCACCAGCTCAACCCACCAATCAGGGCACGGTACATCCGTTTTCTACCAGTAGCCTGGTATGGTAACATAGCTATGAGAGTGGAACTCTATGGTTGTCAAGGTACAATACTGTTTTTTTTGTTTTTTGCTACAAAGTTTTTGGAACAAAATAATATTAGGGCATTCCGTTAAATGTAATCCTTTCTATGTCGTTTTCTCATTGGCTTAACACTGAAAATTCGACAATTCGAATTGTACGCATATTTAATGCTCTTTTCCATAAAAGACTTTTAACCCCATCCAGGGAAAACGGGCAGAGGGGATGTGGAGCAAGTACCTTTTCTGAACGCTTTAATGCTGAAAGCAAGGGAAAATTCGATACGACGTGTCGTTGTTCTAGTAAATTAAGGTTATTATGCCAAATAATAATTAAACTGGCACGTTTTCGAATTTTCAGTCGCCCTGTTTTAATTTGTTGTTAACTTTATTCAGTAGCTTTATATATTGTTTATGAATATTTTTAGGCCAATTTGAGTCGTTTTCAAAAAATTGTGAAATCAAAAATGGTGGATTCAAGGTAGTGGCTGTTTAGAAACAATGAGGATATTTTCCATGTTATATAACGCCTTCATTTCATGTTAGGCGCCTTAAATAGTAAGAGTAATAGAGGACATGTACCTTAAATGTACGATGTGCATTTATCATTTTGAGCTCCATTCCAAAGTCTTTATCATGCACCAGCACTGGCCACTGGCTGGATAATAGCGGAGCTCCGGCGGCCCGAAGGGCCGCCAAGCGGAGCCCCATACTCATAAAGGAAAGAAAAGGAAACCCATGAGTTGATTTTCCCATGGTTATCATGGATAGCGGTATTAGGGACCTTTAGCACCGAGAGTTTTCATGGCGACGGCGACGTCGGTGGACGAAAGAGACTGGGGCGAGGACGGCGTTGTTCGTGCCAAAACATAAACCTTTAGCACCCTTCATTTTCCGACGGCAACTTGCCGAGGTCTTTGAAAATGAACAAATTTAAGACTTGTCGAGAGATACTTTTGCTTAGCTATGCAGACAACAACATTACGGACGAAGAATATGTTCCATTATACGACTGTTATCGTTCAAAAACTCCAGATTTCGAATATCAATTGTACGATGTTTTCGATTCAGAAAACATGAATTCAGCTGGCTGCAAAGCCGAATTTCGAGTTGAAAAGGCAGACCTTCCTCGCCTTGTAGATGCCTTACGTATTCCCGCAGTGTTCCATTGCGAACAGAGAAACATTTGCGATGGTTTGGAGGGACTGTGTGTGCTGCTGAGACGAACGAGTTATCCCTGCAGATTCAGCGATATGATTCAACGTTCTCTAAGATCAGTTTCTGTTTTGAGTTTGATCACAAATGAAGTGTCATCTCGTAACAGAGTGGAATAGCAATGTACTAAGCTCAGTTGCTCTTCAACAGTATGCTGAAACCATCTCAAGGAAAGGATCTCCTCTAAATAACTGCTTCGGTTTCATAGATGGGACGGTCCGACCAATCTCTAGACCTGGGAAAGGACAGAGGATTGTGTATAATGGACACAAACGGGTTCATGGACTAAAATGTCAGTCCATTGCCTTACTGAATGGACTTATAGGAAACATTTTTGAGCCAGTAGGTAAGAACTTAAATATTTTCACTGAATATTAATAAGATTAATTACAGTGTTACTCATATGGATTCCCGAAATCTAAGATATTTTTATGAACTTTTGTTTCAGAGGGACGAAAAGACGACGCGGGTATGCTCGCTGACTCTGGGCTTCTGAACGACATGGGGAACTTCGCCTTTTCCCCAGCTGGCCAACCTATGTGCGTTTATGGCGATCCGGCTTAACCCCTCCGCATTTATCTTCAGGCGCCATATCGCCAGGGACGTCTAACCCAACAAATGGAAGATTATAATAAAGCAATGAGTGCAGTGCGAGTGTCCGTGGAATGGCTTTTCGGGGACATAATTGATTCCTTTAAATTTTTAGATTACAAGAAAAGTCTAAAGAGAGGTCTAAGCAGCGTAGGAAAAATGTATCTTGTATGTGCTTTGCTGCGAAATGCCACAACTTGTTTATATTGTAATCAGACGTCTGAGTTTTTCGACCTGGAGCCGCCAACTCTAGAAGAATATTTCCAGTAATCGATTTAAAAGCAAACAAAATAAACCTTGAAAACATTTTTTCTTTAAAGTATGTATACTTGAACATGGGGCTTCCAATTTAGTCCAAGATGCAATCTTTAAAAGTTCTGAAATACATGTAAACATTAAGCTTAAATCCTATACAGCAACAACATGTTTTAAATAAAGACACTTTGATAGCTGATTACTTATTTAGTAGCTTTTCCGCAACATTCAAAAATGCAGTATTCATTTGTTGCTGCTGAAGGATCATAGCTTTCATCATTTGCTGCTGACTTTCCTGTTCCTGTTGTTGTGCACGCAACTCCTGTTGTCTAATTTCGCGGTCAGCCGCTGCTTTCTCTTGCAAAAAGTGGACCAGTGGTTCTGCACGTCTCGTCTTACGACGTTTTGGAGAAGCTCCACCTCCGTCTGAATTGCGTTTCTTGGTCTCTTTAAGGTTCTTCATCGCTTTTTTCCTGATCTCTTCTGCTGTCTCGTTGTCCTTGAGTTTCTGATTCGACGCCGATTTAGCGTTTGCTTGTATGGTATCTTCTCTCTCGACTGACTCCTCGATCAGTGATTCCTTCTCCGTAACTCTTCCACAGAAATCCCACTCGCCTTCTCTTCCTCGCTCATCTTTTTGCTGAACTTTTTTCGGAGAAGGTTCCACCGCTCTCGTACAGCTTTTTTATCCTTCAGTTGGAATTTTGGAAAGTGGATTTTATTCACACTGTCGACTATCGCTTCCCAAGCCAGTCCGCGAGCGGGATTTCCTTTCTTTGCTCCAAAAATATTTCTTGCTAGCATTTTTCTCGGAAAAAGCACATCATGTTCTTCGCTCCACCCCATCGGCCTAGAGTGGAACAACGGGAAACGAGAGGTAAAACATAATGCATAATTTTGATAAGAATAAAAAATCAAAGCAGCTAAAACCTTGCCCAAGTAGTTTAATTTACTCACTTGGATTTTTGCACTTGATCATCAGATGCCGCCGTATTCAGTCTGCGTCTACAGCTGTCCTTTTAAAATGCGATGAATGAAATACGTTTTATGCCAAAAGCTATTCAAGTAAATTACGAGAAGACATTCTCTTAAGTTGCGAAAACCAAAAGGCCGAAAAAAAACGAGTATAAGCGGACAAAAGACTCGTATCTACTCACGTTTTCTACACACCGTGAAAACAAGCCTTTTGAGGTAGGCGCTGAGCTTAGACGACTTCGCGCCAAATGTACGACGTCAAACGGAAATAAAACTTCACTTCCGGGCGCCGTCGCCGTCCTGAAAACTCTCGGTGCTAAAGGTCCCTATTGCTTGTGAGAGCGTACGCACGACGACGACGGCGGAGTTGCCAACATGGTGGCCATACTCGAAATAATAGGTTGACAGAGACATGCAGCCTTGGTTTACCGTGTACTTCCTTGATATTGGACACCCACGTTACCATCAATTGACACCTGTCAAAACAAGCTATCCGCTGACCAGTATCACGTGACCATATCGCGGGCTCAAGTTTACAGCTCCTCGAGGTCACGTGTTTTTTAAGTTGACCGCTGACCAAATACTGTCTATCGGTTGGATCTCGGGCTCATATTAGGTTAACTTGTTGGAAACAGGGCAGGATTGTTCGGAAGCCGGTTAACGCTAACCTAGGATTAAAAGTTAACCGAATTATAACTTTTTCATCTATTCAAATGTTTTTTGCTGTTTTGTTTTGTGTATATGGTGATTATTAAAACTCAAAACAGAAGGCCGAACAATATACAGAAAACCTCACCGCAAAGTTACAAAACTCAAATCAAAATTCTACCTTTTTCTGGGTTAGCTTAATCGGGCTTTGAACAACCCGGCCCAGGAGCTACGCTTTTAAGCGGGCCTAAATCTATATATTATTCCAATAATTGCCATTATTCTGCAGACGCAGACGAATGTCAAGATCAGACGCACAACTGTCATGTTAACGCTCAGTGTAACAACACTGTTGGTTCATTTAATTGTACTTGTCTTCAAGGATATTCAGGAGATGGCGTCGATTGCTATGGTACTGTTAATCATCCAATGGTCTTTTGAATACGGGTTTTGTTGATGTATGAACACCCAAACGACAGATTCAAACTCAAATATATCATCTGGCTCGCCTGTTGCTAGTTGAGAGCTTTAATCGTATTGTCTTCAATTTGAAATATTTGCTTCTAATAATGTGTACTCGGCCCCAGTAGAACCTTGCTAAATCAGCTCCCTCAGTGTCTTCTTTCAAAGGTACGTTTTTAACGCCAGGATGCACATGCATCATTTTCTCCTTCGTTCTTGAATGAAAAAGTCATGCCTGAACAATGAGTAACAAAGTCTTTGTAATGCGTTTGCACTAATTATTGCGCAGAGCAAGACTTGGAGAGAAAGATCAGAACCATTGCAAAATTATCTCATTAAAATATTTCGCTAACAAGCGTCATTTCGTTGCAGACTTGGACGAATGTCAAGATCAGACGCATAACTGTCACTTGAACGCTCAGTGTAACAACACTGTTGGTTCATTTAATTGTACTTGTCTTCAAGGATATTCGGGAGATGGCGTGGATTGCTATGGTATATGTATTGTTAATTAACCTTTGCTCTATAAAAATCCGGGTTTCATCGATGTATGAACACCCAAATGGCAGATTTCAGTGCTAGTGTATGCAATAGAGTTATGGTATCATAGAAGATCATCTGATGCCGAAGCCCTTAGAGGAAAAAAGAGTTAACTTATTGCAAAACTGAAAGCCATCAACACCATTAAATATAT
The DNA here is from genome assembly GCF_964199315.1 of Orbicella franksi. Classification (NCBI taxonomy): domain Eukaryota; kingdom Metazoa; phylum Cnidaria; class Anthozoa; order Scleractinia; family Merulinidae; genus Orbicella; species Orbicella franksi. Next base: position 8,531,138 of record NC_138148.1, on the reverse strand, counting down.
ACGACATTTCCCTTCAATTGGCGCCATAGAAGTTCAGTCTTGTCGGTGCATGCAAATTACATTAGAAGGTGTACTTGTCCAAGATTCTTAGCACCACCCACGATAATTACACTAATACTGTTAACGTCTTTCAAGGTATCGTTTATTCTAATACCAATGTGAAATTGTATTTATATCAATGTTCCTCCACAGATATTAATGAATGTAAAAAAGCAACTCACAACTGCCATGGAGCAGCTAACTGTTACAACAACGACGGTTCCTTCACCTGCCAATGTCGGGATAGTTACAGTGGTGATGGAATCTTAAATTGTGATCCCTTGGGTGAGTGGAATATAATGTCCTAAACGCTATAAACGCATTGGAAACTCAATTCCTATAGCAACTGTTCTCGCGCAGATACAAAGCACAATCATATCTGCAAGTATCTGACTTGTCTAGCTATACTTTCAGACGGGTTCCTGTTTTTACCTATAGTCACCCAAGCTATAAGCCCTTTATCAAGCAAGCCTTAACTACCTTAACGTCTTTCGTGAAATTTTAATTGGACAGGGGACTTCTCAGTGACCATACGAAACATTTCGAAGGACAAGTACCATGCCACTGTTGTCATGCGTTCTGCAAAAAGTGTTCAAGAAGCGATAATCCAAGGTCTACATAGTGATGTCGCTGTGTTGTCAAGCAACTTGGAATGGCGTATCATTAGTGAAGCAGAACTCGCTGCCTCAGAGTCAGCAGAGGGAACTATAGTAAGTAAAGGAACGACTGAGTGGACAATAACCAGGAGATCCATACCTGCTGGTATCTATCAAGTCAAATTCAATGCTTCTTACACCATCGGTGATCCAGCGTTCCCACAGATGCTCACCGCCTTTGACTTTGGCTTTATTGAAGTCATTCCAGCGCCGGTACGAGCCATTATTGACGGAGGAAGCAGTGTTCGCTGGGGATCCAAGGAAAATGTAACTGTGGATGGTTCATTGAGTTACGATGGAGATATTGGTCCTGGAAATCACACAGGGCTCAATTTTGCTTGGTCCTGTCTTGATGTGGATCACAATGCTACTATGACTAATGATTGCTTTGGGGCTTTTGTTGGAGACGTTAATACCATGTCCGGTATCATTACTATCGACCCTGATAAATTAGACGCTAATAAAAGCTATGTTCTCAGGCTTACCGTTTCCAAAGATGTTAGAAGCTCCTTTGCTGAAATGTCCTTTGAGATAACTGCTGGAGAGATACCACAGGTGGCTCTAAGGTAAACATTACGCGCTAACACTAGTACTCTTAGTTGAGAGCTATGAGCTGAAAGTTGTTTCCAAAAACTGGTTCGCATTTTTTCGGTTAAATTTTGGGCCTCTTTACAACAGCCCAGATTACTTTTGATTCAGGTTGAATCACCGCCAAGGATAACTCCTTCATAGTCAAATGTTTGAGGGCGTTTACATAAAAACAGTTGTCAAGCCGGGTCAAAGCTCCTTGCCAGGTAACCCTAGTCAATATTCGGGTTGACCCGGGTTGAAATCTCTTTAAGCCTTTCCTGTAAACACTAGTCCAAAAGCTAATCCGGGATGGTAATTTCACTCATATAACCATGTTTTTCGGAACATCATGACCTCCCACCACTGTCCGTAATACTGGACTTTGTAGGTTTTTTTGTTCATATTCCTAGCCTATGCTTTTCAGTTTTTTGGTCGGTGCATAGAAAGGCTGTCCCGGGTCAGGCTTGAAGGTAACCACAAGCTATTGCAAACTGACAACCCGGGTTTTGTAAAGTGCTTATTTTTAGCACTTTCTGCAATGATTCAACGTAGACTAAAAAGCAATCTTTGCTCGTGTAAAGAAGTCCTCAAAATTTAATGGATCATGACTCTCATAATTACTTTGATAGAGCGATAATTTTAGAAAAAAATATTAACTACAAGCACATGTTTAATTATTCCGTTCTTCACATAGACCACAATGTTGCGTACTCTTGTTAACGAGTACTTCGATTCAACAGGTACTCTGCACTCAAATCCTTATGTGAATCCTTTTTACATTTTTTTCATTTTTTCTTTCATTCTATTTAAGATGCTTTGTTGATTGTAGCACGATAGTATCCGCTTCTAACAAGATCCGAGTGACATCAGAATGCCCTAATTCCCCTTGCAATGGTTCAGTTTATGAATGGCAATTAAAAAGATGGAATGACGATTCCGGCAAGTGGGAAGATATACCTATTCTACCTGATATGACTTCAACTGCTGTGAATGCAACCAATATGATTATTAAGAAGAACTCATTGCAATCCAAATCCAAGTACAGTTTAAAGCTGTACGTGACTTCCTCACAAGGAGCAGAAGGTTTTGCCCTGCTCGATTTCGAGACAGCTGGAGCACCGCACAGTGGGTACTGCACACCATCAGTCCATGAAGGTGTGTCACTTGAGACAGAGTTTACATTTAAATGCTTTGATTGGCAAGATACAACTGCTCTTACCTATGAATTTCAACTTGGAGATGAGCCAATATCCTATGGAAGCTCTCCCAAGTCTGTGTCGACAGGGTTACCGGCCGGAGATCAAGAAGACGATTTCCAGTTGCAAATTAACGTCATTATCAAGAATGCTGTGGGTGTTGCGGTTGCGATAAATCTGGTTGTTAAGGTATCGAGAATGTTGTCGTTCTAGCTATTTTTCTAAAACAACTTAAAATCGTTTGTTCTTAAAAACTAACAATGGGAAGAAGCACAGAGCAAGACCGTTTTACAATCTTGGTATTTAATTAGAAGTAGCTACTACAACAGAATTGAGCAATGGTAATGACGATACCAAAACCTTAGAAATTATTTTACTGAACCTCTCCAGGTGAAACCACCTTCCAATCTCGATCCTTGCCTTTCGTCGCCAGATGAGGTTGCCACGAAGTTAAAAAGCTATGTACTCGGGGATGGCAATAAGCTGGACGGATTTTTGAACAAAGGCGAACTCGCCCAGGCGGCCCAGCTTTCTTTGTCCGTACTCAAGTCTGCCAACGAGAAAAATGATTGCGGAAGGACATTGGAACGGGAAATAAAAAACTTGGTACGTTTAACTGGAAAAAAAAAATTATTAAACAGTCAAAATCCTTTCACTAATTAGTATAGTATCGGTTTAATCGATAATACATAGATTCGAAGGTTCAAGCTAAAGTATTTAACTCGTAACTCATTTAACTCACAGACCACAGGATCGAAGTTCTTCATGTTGAGAAGCACTTGTGTCAGTCACCTTTCCCAATCAGCTCGTTATCTTTAAGACATTCATATTCCTTTTTCACACCTTTTGGAAAAAATCCTTAGTTTTGTTTTAGTTTAATATCTTTCTTAACCTAAACATTTTCAGGAGTACCTACCAGTAATGTCGTCACATTCAAGCTTTCTTGATTTATATCAGTGGTTAGCGATCAAGATTCTGAGTCATATGATTAATTAAGCACGGCACTTAATCTTCCTTTAACCTCATACTGGATTTGAGTGTGACCCATTGTCTTAATTGATATTATTTTGTCTTGTCAGATTTCTGAAACATTGGTTCTGAAGTTTACAGTAATAACACCAGAGAGTCTTGACATGTCTCGTATGATTATGTCAGTGGTTAGCGCGGCGATTGGCGGCGAACAACAAGGAAGCGGTGGCGGTGGCGTAGGCGGTGGTAGTGCTAGTCTAGTAAGCAAAAAGCGGGTCACATGTTATCTCTGTCTATTTGTGTAGTTATCTATAACCTCCTAGTTACTGATTTATATGAGTGCACAGGTTTTCGCCGTTGTTTGCTGATCATCTTCAGATCTGAGAGGGGGTTGAGGTCTTTTGAATTTCCCATCAATTTTGAAGCAATGAAGTCCAATTTGGATGTGCTTTCCTACATTGTATCTCGAAACCATTTGCTACGACATGTTATTGGTCAATAAACTTGACCAAAGGCCGGCAGTTCTTGTTGTTGGTGGTGTTTTTTTCAGTAGACATGTTTTTGAAATTTCGAAAATTCCTGTTTGAAATTAAAGAAAAAACAACGCTTTTGTGATACGTTATAACTTTTAAGGTGAAAAAATGTTAGCTGTGTTTTAATTTCCTAATATTAGTATTATTTTCTTTTTCTCTTTTAAATTTATCTGATCGATTTTTTTATTTCAATTTATTTTGTTTTAGTGGCTTTTTTTGTGGATTTTCAGTTTTCTTTTGGATAAACGGACGTGCTATAAATTATCTCGGCTCTATTGTCATAGCTTTAATATTCTAAATGTTATGGAGTGAGGTCCTTAAAAGCCCCCCTCCTACCCCTTAGTCCAAGAAGATTAAGAAAAGCCCGGTCTAAATAGAACAATCTTTCGCCATTACTAAAGGATAACACAGCACCGTTTTGGTAACTAGCGTGTTGTAGATAATTTAATGAGTAGTATCATTGATAATTGATACTAATGATTATTTCACTAAATTCTATCCCACATGGAGAACAAAAAAGGTAATTATTAGGACAAGAAGTGAATTATGCGACCACAAGAAAGAAAAAACATAGATTTTGGTTGTGTCCTCTTCTTGTCAACCAAGCAATTTTAATTTTCCCATCTCTTCCTTCCATTCTTAAATACGGTAAATGCGGAAGAAGGCGCGGTTTGGTAATTTATCAGGTCGCATGCGGAGGCTTGGGAATGTTTCACACGATATGATAACGGAATTCTCACTCAGAGTTGTCTCAATAGAAGAATTTGACCAATATTGGCAGGGATATAGTGTTGTAAACCCCCACAGGGTGATAACGTGTATAAGAGAGAGAACGTACTTCTGCCTTTCTAGGAATCGACGATGGAAATGACAGATAAGACAACAAACATGCTAGTTGATACGCTTAACGATTTAGAGGAACCATTTTCTCCTGTCATGGAGCTTACCGCTCAGAGTGTTACAGGATGTCTAACCAATGTTCTTCAGTCGGCAGCAGGCGCAGGAAACTCAGACTCCAGCCCACCATCCCCAAACGTAAGCTGAATTAAGTTAGTTGTAAAAGAGCTACACTGACACAGCTATCTTGCTCACTACTAGCCTCTTTATGCTATAGAAATTAATTTATTGTTTCAACACTTCGAATCAAAATACAAAATTGTACGGACGAAGTAAGTTCCATTATAAGCATTAATCATTGACTTGAAGAATAGTTGGTAAAGAACATTATTCCTCTCTCTGCAGTTCGTAAAAACGGCATCTGAAAAACTGAGCAACATGAGCGATGCGTTTTTTGGTCGCCTTGTCCCGTCTGAAGATTTAGCCATTAAAACAGCGAACTTGGTGGTTGCCCTAAAGAAGGTCTCTGCTGACGATGTAAAGGGACTGGGTATAGAAGAAGGACCTGCAAAATTTAAGCTACCCAGTAACATTGGAAATATAGGTGGTGGTGTCATTAATGCAAAGGTAAGGAGGATATCGTTGGCTTTCGACATCTCGCCGTTAGATTCATACCGCTTTATATTTGCCATAACAGTAACCTCTTTGGCGTTTCAACGAAAAACGCGTTGTCTTAAAATTCCGATTAGAAAAACCTGCAGAAAATATCCCCTCCAACAAAGAAGCCCATCCGAAAATGTCTTTTCCCAACCAAATCTCAAACGAAGAAATCATTTTTTTTTGCTTTGACCACGCACTGAAAGAACAAAGCCCACTTATTTTTAATTTGTTTTATTTTTTTCAACTTGAAGTTGATAAAGTTAACAATTTCTGAAGCAAGTGGGAAGGGGAAAGCCGACGTCTCGATTGTACATGTAAGCCCTTTGTCAGATCAACATTGCACTGACTTTGCTTCAACAAAAGGTTAAGGCTTGAAATGCCCAGCGCAGATAGTCATCGAAGTGATACTGAAATGAGCTCTTGTAATTTCTTGGTATACACACTCGCCTTTAACAGTCTGGATCGACGGTTATTTACATTACTCTGACTAAGTAACAGACGCGGGTTCATGGACAGGGATCCTAGAAAAACACTCTATATACTGTCGGTTTGTTTTAACAAACAAACAAACAAACAAACAACTAAAATGATCGTCAATACTAGCGTTGCGGCGTTTTTTTTTTAGATGCAGGCTGTTATGTTCAATCCTTTTACCTGGGACAGCAGCAGCAAGAAGATCAAATCAACTGTAACTAGTCTCAATCTTCAAAGTGGCAATGGGAAAAAGTTTAATGTATCAAACCTCGATAGTGATATTGAGATAGTTATTCCGATTTCGAGTCGACCGACAAACAACAGCAACGGGACGGAACATTATTTCTTAAAGCCAAGCAAAATGTCCTTCCGTAGTTATTACGCAGAACTGGCAGATGTACCCGTTTCTATTAAAATCGGAGTACAGGAAGAAGGCATAGTTATTGAATTATTTGTCAAATTTGGAAAAAGACCCACGATTGAGGACTTCGACCATAACTTCACCGTTACGTCAACATGTAGAAACCAAACAAGTGAAACACAAAACAGAACATCCTGTGTTCTTGAAGAGAATTCTTTAACAGTGGTGCCTTCTGTGCCAATTCGTCTTTACATCGGTCTGCTGTTTCTAGGAGTTAAAGATGTCAACGAACATTCCAGAAGACGGAGGTCGTGTTTTGGTCACGGACGTGAAAGGCGGTCATGTGTTGGCGTCAAAGACCCGCCACCAAAAGGAGTTACTAAAACCGTTATTCCCCAGTATGATTCTTCGACAGATGTCAACTATACTTTCAGTATCACCCAATCAAGTTGTTTGTACTGGTCTGAAGATAAAGAGAAGTGGGCCTCTGATGGCTGCAGGGTAATTTATATTCAGTTTCATATCTTAGTGTCTTTTACAAGCCTGTGTCATATTTTAGATACTTAGCGACTGTGCCAATTTGTAAAGAGGGGGAAGAGTGGTGTTAAAAAGTCTACTAGTTTTTTGTCGTCAACATATGCCTTGTTGTCTTATTATTCTCAACAGTATTTTGTAACATTATAACACTTTGAACTTAGCTTTTCAGTGGGTCGGTGTGTAGGACATATGTTTATATCCAGGGTAGTGGATTGAAACATTTTATCAATCTTACACCGCATCTCTCAACAAAGAATGCTTTTCTTCTAGGTTGACGCTAGTTCAAACACCACCCATCTTAAGTGCCTTTGCAATCATTTAACTTCCTTTGGTGGAAACTTTATTCAAGCTCCTAATCCTATTGATTTCGACAAAGTTTTCACTGAATTTACGCGGCTTGGTGAAACTGGCAACATTTCAGTAATTGTCACAATTGCAAGCGCTTTTCTTCTCTACTTCATTGTGTTAATCTTTGCAAGAAGAGCTGACAAGAGAGACGAAAATAAGGTACGCCAGTGGTCTCATCTTTAAATGTACTGCATGAACACATTATTAACATGGGCCGCTTTGCTAACAATATAACTAACTTATATAGTAACTTCTAGATTAGACCATCCAATATTCGGTCACAAAATATACTTAAATACATCCATAGAAGTCCCCGATTACTGTGTAAAATGATTTCGATATATTTTTTTTTATAGATTTGTCCTCCTAAGAACGTAACTGTCGTTGAAGAAGGGAACTATTTTTACGACATGGTTATTAGTACTGGAGTTTGGAAACGTTCCGGAACAACAGCCAACGTAACTCTGAACATCAAAGGAGAAGTGAATGAACTAAAGCTAATTCCACTTCGAAGTAAAGATGAATCAAGTGAAATATGTGCACGAGGAAGTGTCAATGGGTTTGTCCTAATCACAAATGAATCGTTGGGTTCTTTAAAGGAAATAACTTTGGAACACGACAATTCAGGAGATAACCCATCTTGGTTTGTAGAGACAATAGTAATAAAAGACAGGCAGACTGAAGAACAGTGGCTGTTCCCGATAAATCGATGGCTTGCGTTGGAAAAAGACGATGGACAAATAGAAGTCACCGTGGACAACAAACGCACTGCTTCCTTTTCAGCTCAGGTACGTTCGCGCTTTGGAAGGAAGATTGCGGACGGTCATCTATGGGTTTCAGTTGTTGGAAAAGCCTGTAGTAGTTCTTTCACACGAGTACAAAGAGCCTCGTGTTGTCTTTCAGTTCTCTTCAGTGCCATGATTGCCAATGCCATGTTCTATAACACTGGTGGAGATTCAGATGGAGCTATACAGATTGGGCCATTCAAGTTTTCTTGGAACCAGATTGTCGTGGGAGTTCAAAGTGGACTGATAGTCGCACCTGTTAACATTCTAATTGTCTTCCTGTTTAAGTCTAGTAAACCAGAAAGTAAAAAGGGAGACAAATATAAAGACATTGACCACGCTCAACGACTCGTGGATGAAATAAGTGACACAGGCTGCATGTTGCCTCATTTCTGTGTATACATTGGCTGGTTTCTATGCTTTGTTACAACTCTTACTGCAGCAACATTCACTTTATTTTACAGTCTAATGTGGGGCAAAGAGGTTGCCGAGCAGTGGCTTGCCTCTATTTTGATTTCGAATGGGCAAGATATTTTCGTTGTACAACCAACAAAGGTTATGCTGGCAGTCATCGTAATTTCCTTGCTCTTCAGCAAAAACAATAAAAACAAAAGCAGAGATTCTGAAGAAGAGAGTGAAGAACGTGATACATATCACAATGACATCGATTTTCTTAGTGATGATCCTAAACAGCGCTTTAAGCAAAGCCTATTGGAAAAGATGCGAATCCGAAGCAAAAAAGAGGCGCAGATGACAGACATAGTGAAGGAAATTGTTATTCATCTAATATTTATGTTTCTCTTGGCTATAGTTTGCTATGGCAACAAGAATGAAAGCCGTTATTTAATGACAACTACAATGAGAAATCCTTTCACGAAGTTTGATCTGGTAAGACTTAACGTTCAGAGCCTATAAGTAATGATTTTAAAGAAAACTCGTCATTTTGACAACGTGTGAAACGGTATTAAGCCAAATATAATGCTCAATCGTATATAAACAAATAGGATAATCTAAGTTAAAAATCATTTTGAAGGAAAGTTTTGTCTACTTCTTGGCCGTTTGAAAAATACAAATATCGCAATTGAATTTACATGCCAATTTTCAACTGATTTTAATTTTAGTGGGTGGGTCATAACTCTTCTAGTGTATCAATATCTCAACAAATAAGAGGTTCTAAAGAAAAGCCTGTGCTATGGGTGTACCTCCTGTAAATGGTTAGTTTGACTCGTAAAAATTAAGCGCGCTTGACGAAAACTACATAGGGCGTTTTGACCAATTGTGCCATTTTTAGGCGACCGGGCGAAAACTCCGATTTCGCAGAGAAATGATCAAAGCGTGAATTACAAACTGTGTGAATATGAAGTTAAGGCTAGTTCCGTTCTTTCTGTACTGGCCTGTCGAAAATGTCCAATTTTGCATAAATTCCATCCGCCATGCTGGTTGATTGAGTGCTATTTCGAACTTCCCTAGATTTCACAAAAATGTGAACTCGCTGGAACATTTAATGTATATTTCTGAAAATAATCTTTCTTTAATCTTTAATCTTTAATCTTTAATCATTATTTATACACGGTAAAAACATCAGGTAGAAAAAATTACATAATAATGACTTAAAGTCCAAATCCTAACATTATATTAGCTTACATTAATATGCCACTTAAGAAAAATCCTGGTTTCCATGAATGCCGTGTTTAAAAATTATGGTAGAGAAGGCGTTTAAATTTGTTTAATGAACCAGACTCTCTAATGTTACAAGGTAAGCTGTTCCAAAGGGTAACGCCGCTGTAACTAAAACTATTTTTCATGTAGTTAGTTCTTGGAAAGGGGACAACAAGTTTGTTTACCGAGTCCCTCAGAGAATAGCTTGATTCATTTCTCTTTATAAATTTAGACGTGAGATACTGCGGAACAAGACCGTTTAAAGACTTTAAAGACTAATTCACCCAAAGGGTCTTTTTGACGCAATAAAAGAACATTCGAGCTTTCCGACCTGTCGTCGGATTCTCCATATTTAGCGGCAGTGGCTCTTAAGTCCACGAAAAAAATTGGACTCCAAATGCAATTTCTGAAAATTGTTCCAGTAACTGAGTGGTGTACGTTCACTTTGTTATTTCCGACTATTATTGAGCCAAACTCTTGTTTACGTTTTAGGTGAAAGACTCGCACACACTGTTGGGATGGCTAAGGCAAGAGTTCCTTCCAAATGTTTATAATCAAGCTTGGTACAATGGTCTTACAGAGAAAAATGACATGTATATCACGAACAAAATGTCAATATTGATCGGCATGCCTTGGATGCGACAGCTGAGAGTCAAAAACAGTAAGCCATAAGTATTTTTTTATAAGAATAAACTATTAATAATGAAATTACACCGTGGTTATCGTTGCTATAATGCGACTAAGGATATAACTCTTATTTACTTGGGCGTTGAAAAGATAAAAGCGAATTTCCTATGGTTTAAAAGAGAGCACAGCGGTTTGTTGATCACTCTTGCCTTACATAACTGAGAAAAGAGGAAGGACATTTTGTCATACAATGCCCTTGTCGTCTCCATATGACCAACAAAGATTAAATGCAAATGTGCATAACCAGCCACAAACGTTTGAGGTTTTCAAAATTTCGGGAGCAACAGCTAACCTAACTCTCAAACAAAGGTTTGCTTTTTTGAATGTTTATTTCTCCAAAGGAAAGCTGTCGTATAATTAAGTAATACACTAAATTAGATTAAATGAGTAATTACATCAGTGATAAAAAGTGGAATTTAACTAAATTCTTGAAAGTGTCACATTTAGTTGAAGTTTTCCAAGCAGCGTAGTAAAGAGACTGATCCAGAGAATCGTAAATTGCTTTAGTAGAAGTGTTAGACTTCCTATCTTTGATAACATTTCTATCTATCCAATCGGTAACGTTTATCCCCTTTCAATGTTCAAGGTTCCTGTAGATCGCTCTCTCACATCATCTCAGACTGCTTTTACGATTATACGCCCGAGGGCGAGGACACCACAACGCTGAATCTTCCAGGATGGAAATCTCTCCCCTACAATACAACATGGCCAAAGTCTCTGCAAATGTGCCCGAAGCCTTGGCGTTACCACACAGCTGAAGAACTAAACAATGATCCAATAAAAGCCTCGTACAATTCCTATGAAGGAGGTGGCTATGTCGCGATCTTGGGATATGATGAAGACACTGCCCTCGGCGTCTTAAGCGAGACACTTGGACGTGGCTGGGTTGATCGGCAGACTCGAGCGGTTATTCTGGAGTTCGCGGTGTTCAATGTTAATACAAATTTGTTCAGCGTTGCTACTTACTTCTACGAGAAGATCGCCACTGGCGCTGCCTACACTGCAAAGAGGGTTGATACACTCGAGTTATACAGCACAGAGTCAGGAGCTCTGATGTTCTATCTCATTTGTCAGTTTGTTTTCATGGCCATGGTTCTTTTTTACTTCATCATGATGTTGATTCACCTTTACCACCATCGCCTTGGATTTTTCAAGTCTGTTTGGAATATGGTGAACTTCTTAATGATTTTATCTTCTGTAGCGTCAGTGGCGTTCTACATAACGAGATCAAAGAGTGTCTTGAAGAGCCTTAAAGCAATCCAAGCTAATCCATATGAAATTATACATTTTCACTCAGCCTTAGACTGGGCCAGCTGGGAAGATGCCGCGGTTGCCGTTGCCATTTTTATGGTGACACTGAAGCTTTTGAATCTCATCCGCTTCAACCCTTATGTGATTTTCCTGTTTTCATCTTTCCGCCAGTCTGTAGGCTACCAATTGTCTTACGTGGGTGTCTTTCTCATCGTCTTCAACGCTTTTGTCATATCAGGGATGACACTTTTTGGTGGCACGGTCCCTAACTACTCAAGCTATCTGCAGGCAGTCATCTCGCAATTTGGATTTCTTTTAGGAAAAGCCGTCCCGCTGGATGACCTCCGTAATGACAAGCCCTTTATTGGTCCAACGTTTGCTCTATTGTTCATGTTGTCCATGACTATTTTCCTCATGAATATGTTAATTTCAGTCCTAAATGAGTCGTATACAGCCGCCAAGACGCATGTTGAGGAAAGTGCAGAGCAGCTTGAAATGGCCCGATTCATTGGTGAGCGATTTATGGACATGTTCCGAGAGGGCAAAAGGAAACCTGAATTCAAGCTATTCTGCGACGACACAACTTTTACAAACATGTGCAGTTCTAATGCAGAACCATTTTGTTTGAATTCTGAAAGTATCATCCACTGTACCGAACAGAGAATGGAAAAAGTGGAGAAGAGATTGCTCGTTCTTACTCGCAGAACACAAAACATGGAGACTGATCATCTAAAAGAGGACTCTGAGTTCCTCGACCTCCTTTATCATCTTACCAATCCTTTTGTGGGCCTTCAAACAAACCGCCATTAAAGCTATTTGAGTGCCCGACTGAACTTATTATCTAGTAGATTTACACTAAAACTTAATATAAACGCAGGGAACATGTTTTCCATTTCTTTTAGAGAATACTGCAACGAAAAAAAAAATGTTTACTTTGATCATTAAAACTTAAATTTACTTTGCTAGCGCCATCGTTACATGCATGAACAGCTCGTGCTAGTTCTGTGTTTCTATCGAGTTTTAGTATCAAACTTGCGTTTTATTACGAATGGCGTTCTCTGATTGGCTACACTACTCACTTTTCAGTTGCAGATAGTGAGTAGCGTAGCGGTAAGCGTTTGTTAACTAACTGGCGGCCGCTTCTTTGCGTTTTCGAAGTGTCTGTGAAGAGTATTTAGATAAAGTTTTGAACGTTCAGTGATAAAGTTTTAAAATAAACAATTACATGTAGATTATTCGCTCTCGATTTCTATGCGAGGTAGTTGACTCGGGTTGCGCCCTCGTCACCTATCCTGTGATAGAAATCGAGAGCGAATAATGTAATTGAAAACGTACCCTGCTGTCGGCTCGTGTTCCCACAGCATTTCTTGTTCTCCCACCCAAACTTGGACTCGTGCTTCTGTAACTTTGTAGAAACACGAAACACCTTTTCTTTTCTCTTAAACGATAGGAAGGTGCTAAACATATAAATACGCTTCTTAGAATTCGAGTATGTGTAACTAAACAATAGTGTGGTAACTCACACAGCATTGAGGTTGTAGAAACGATGAGAGGCAAACGCTCTCGTTGTATATATTGAAATTTTTAATCATAGTGCCTCTTTTTTATTATATTATTACTTTATAAATATTAGAGCACAAAAGTTATGTTAGACATAGATATAGACAATTATGAGATTTTTTTCCTGGTAATAAATTTCTGCGATTTTCAGGAAGTCGTCTTCATTGCCAGCCAGTAGTGTCTGGTTTTTAAAATATTTACCGTAACTAAACCACTTGAGTTTAAAAATACGTTATCCAGGATTTTATTCGCATAATAAATATCTTCGCGTTCCTGTTATTTTTGTCACGGAATTATTTATTTCTGTCATTTTCTTCGCTACTGGAGAACATCGAGCATTACCTTGTCTTTGTCTTTTCGAAATATGTTAATTAAAGGCCCTTTTAAATACCTAAATGACATATTCTCCCATTTCCCCTATTTCATATTGTGAAGTCTACCTACCTAGCAAGGTTAGATATCCGGCCAGCGCCAATCATTTCCTTGAAGATGGTGCAGTACATATTCAAAACGTGTATAGAAACGCCTTTAAGACGCGCTATAGGCCTATGCAGCAATATCCCAGTTTAAAGAAATACATAGTACAATTTACTGGCAATGATTGGTCAATGGCACAATAAAGATGCAAACGATAAAGGTTCATCTCAGTTCGAAGTAACTTCGAGAAGTGACTTCGAGATTTCAACAAACGCCTCTTAACAGAGGTCAACAACTACCGGCGCCTTACAAACGACTTATCCACGAGGGAAACGAAACCGACAAACGGACTTCTAACAGACCGACTTAATTTGACTAGCAATAGACGGATCAAAACCGACCAATTTGACTAACAACAGACGGATCGAAATCGACCAAAAGCTGATGACAAACTTAACACGAGTCTTTCAGCCAATACCATCATGGCTAAATTGACCAATAACGTTCAACAGACCACACTTATAACATTATTGACTGACAAACACTATTCACTTGACTCTGAAGATGACTTTCGCGTCAGTCACCAACAACAGTTCTTTTCAGTATTACCCTCACCCGGACGATCACACTATACGAATTACTGATACTCCTGGGTTCTAGCCATTTACTGTTACATGGTACCGAACCATACAATTTTCCGTGTCAAAAATTAATATTTTCAGAAGCTCTATTTTTATATGACATTCTTATACAAAGTTTTTCAAAGGTATAATAAAGTGTTTTTTTTTTTTCGATCAACGCGTAAAAACGTGTTTTTCAGTAAATTCCAGTCTTGGGTATAACTTATTTTCAAAGGAAAACGGATTTTTTCCCTTCAGATTACCTCGATTGATATCGTTGATAGTCGGAGGTTGCTTCAAAGCATAACATTGTTTCTTTGAACGGCCGGGATGTACTTCTAAGCCGTGAGAGAAATTATGCAAAAATGGATGTCTTAAATTTATTTCCTGTTAAATCTATTAAGAGGGTTTGGTTGCAGTCAGCGAGCAACGCTTGTTGGCTGGCGGGTCACTTTGGCTCCAATTAAACAGGACATTGATGTGAGGCATGGTTCTGGTAAACGTAGCGAAAGTGAAGTTATCTCATCTAAATGTCGTGCATTGCAACTGTGAATCATTTTGAACGATACTGCAGCGGCAGCACTACTCAATCACCCTAATTGATCTTTGACTTTTATCTAAATCTAAACAAGAGTAAATGATGACGTCGTACACCTGCGGAACTACCCTCACCCAGACGATCACACCATACCAACTATCGGTACCATGTCTTACTCACCAAACAGGCTCGAAAGCTGTAGACCTATGACAAGCGAAAAAACAAACAAACAAACAACAAACAAAAAGAGCCAAATTACACAACGTTCCACAAAATGCAACTTGTCCAATTTGGAATTTAGAAGAGTTCAAAAATCCGATATCATTTGCAATAATTCACTTTGCAAAAGGGTGATGGCCTGGACCTGGGGTATCTGCGCGAGCGTTTAGCAGGCTACGGAACTCTGAGAGGAACGTTGACTGTAAAAGTGAATGTGACAGTGATTTCAGGGTTGATTAGAAGTCGAGAGAAGATCGAGAAACGACTATGACCAAATTTCAAGGTCTGGCCAAGAGATGACGGCAAAATACGCCATGGCGATACATATATCCTCCTTTCCAGACGGATAATTGACGAGCTGAAATCTATGAACATCACGTCTAGCACTTCATACATTTGTACATACTTAATTCAGGGATATGGATAGGAAACTTGGCAAAGTTCTTTGTTGTATGTTTTTGTTTCCTATTTTGGGGGTTGACCCTGCACGAAACCTAACAAAATACAAAAGGTGGTTACGCATGCTCATACAACTAACCGATAGAAGTATTGCGATTATGCAATTCATGCAGAGTCAATAAGCTTCAATGAGCACAAAACAAAAGATGTGCTGGGTCAAGGTCCTTCCAACATAAACGTTTCCAGGCCCTCCTAACCATTTCCCTCTATTAACTATGATTTGTTTTAGGTGTAAATGTCAGTAAAAATGATACAAATAGCTATAAATCGTGGCCACGGTCAAAACATTCATTTTGCCTTAACTTCGTGAGGTTGTAGACCAAGGAGACTAACTAAAGGATAATAGGTCAGGATTTTGGAAATATTCAATATAAAGGCTGAGATCCTTGAAAAACTACTGCACTCTTATAGTACCGGAAACTTAGATTTCGCTTTGCGAGAACGCGAAATTTTACGCTTAATTTCATATCGCTACTACATTTAAGTCGCTGTGATGTTAATTTGCATTCATTGGTCCTTCCTCATTCAAAATATGTTATTATTTTAATGTGAAGTTCATCATAAACAAATTGAGCCTGGAATAAATAGATATACAATTTCCGCTTTGAGTAAAAAGTCTAACATAAGCCCAATCTAGCAGGTCAAAAAGATGAAAGTTCGTGCGTCAAATCTTCTGATATTTTCATAGTTCATCCATTGTTTATTATGTTTTATGACTTCATATTTGTGGGATCTAGAAGACATTTTGCATGAACGCTTTCAAAAGTTTCATGTAAGTCACACTTGAGCCCTCATCTATATCACGCACCAGCGACTTCACTGCAATTTAAATCGGTTGATTGGAACGAAGTCCTAATTTAAATTTTCTGAGCTGATGACTTACAAAGTTGTTATTTTTAAAGAGGAATGCTGCGTGAACTTGCTTTGCAAATAAAAATACCCCAAAATTGCTTCGTTACAGACGAAAAACTGTCATGCCGTTATGCACGTAACGTAACGTAACGTAACGTAATGTAAGTACAGTATTCCTTGCAATTTCATATTGTCATATATCTAGAGGTAATGTAAGTATCGCTGTGTAAGTAGTGTTCTTTGTGTGGAATTAAAAATAAAAGAATGGAATACGTTTCAAAGGTGCGGAAGTTGTAATTTTATGCAAGTTTCATCGTTGTTCATAAATATTAAGATTCTCAAGATCCCACTAAAACGAAAACGTAACTCAGGAGAACTGTTTTCGAAGTCGCTTTTGTCAAATTATCAGACACTACCGGATTTTTTTGTCCTTGTTGACACATTTTTTGAATTTTCTTCGACTCTTACCAACATTCACTCGTAATAACACATTTAAAAAAAAAATGTTGAATAACGGTACATCTCTTAATATTTAATGAATTATTTCCAGTTTACAACGATATTCATTTTCGCTTTGTTTAACTTACCAGCCACGACACTACACAGCTCTTTGTCTAAATTACCAATGAGATGTAAAACATTGTCAGTCAACTGATAATTATTGCCCACGGTATTTGAAACCTACGTAAGTGGAACCTAATTCACGAAGGAGGTAAAAATTGCCACTTATGTTTTGCATACCGTTTTCTTTGAAACATGGCAATTTACCAAACTTCCTTGAGTTAGGGATTTATCATGCCTACTGTTTCCTTCTGTTGTGTTTTCATCTTGCTGTCTACTCTGACAACGAAGACTCATTGTTCTTCAGGTTAGAACCTAGATGTTTATTGATCTTGATCTCTACTACATGATGTTTAACTCCGATGCTCGAAGACATGCATGCAGCTGTTTTGTTCAGTGCAGTTTAAAGTCAAGTTACATAGAAATGACAAAGGACAATCCCCTATGTACAAGAGCATGCTTTGTTTTCTGTTAATTCTGACCAGGAAAATTATCAATGCTATCTACTCAGATAAAATTTCTCAGACGCCCTCGGCGGACTCTCTTGTTAGCTGTTTTAACGCAGGAGGGAGATAAAGTGTTAATTATTGTTAATCCCTTTTCTATTTCAAAGACACCTGCTATTCGTCAAAGCATATACATATACTTCTCTTTTCAGTTTCAAACCCTCAGACAAAAAAAAAAAAGTCAAACAGTCGTATACATGCAGTGCTGGACGAGTCTTTCGAAACACACACTTAATGCTGACGCTTGATTGCGATTTCCGATGTGTAAGCGACTGTTAATATCATTATTAAGTGAATGTGTATTGCTGTCTTGTAACACTGCAGTTTCGATTTTATGATTCACAGTTGTATAACATGAGGTGTAGAATAAAGTGTCTTGCCTAACGAAACAAGCAGCAGGACACTCGCTCCAACTTTCGAATTTCGTCCCAATAAATCGACAAAGATGACCAAAAGTATAGCTATCTTAATTAAACAACCTTGCCCTGTAGCATAGCGATTCCTCTTTGAGCAATCGATAAGCGTTCTCGAGTCAAACGTCACGGAGTTACGTTTGGCAGAAGGAAGCCACACTTCAACGTTTACTTGGAGGGAAGGTGATTCGTCTACAGTACCAACAACGTTGCACGTAGACCACAAACTAACTCTCCTAGTAGAGTTAACGCGAGCTAAATCTAGGTCTTCATTTTGTCATAATTCTTCTCGCGTAAAAGTGCCAGTCGCTACTAAAATGCATCCCCCGGCCATTCAAAGAAGGGACAGTGGAAAAATTGATGCTTTGACTGAAGTAACTTCGACTATCGACTTTATCAATCGAGTTTGAAGTTATCTGTATAACAGAAGTTCCGTTTTCAATTGAAAACTAAATTCAGCAAGGTAAGGATATACCCAAGGCTGAAATTTACATTTTTGAATCTTGATAGGAAATAAAATACGGTAAAATCGCTTTGAGAAAACATTAAAAGAGATTTTCACATAATAATAGAAACTTCTATTGCAAGCTTCTGGAAATGATAATTTTTTAAGCGGAAATTGTATTATTCGATAGGATGTCTTTCTCGCCAGGCTCGAAAGCTATGGAATTATTACAAAGCATCAATTAAAATGCAACGTCTTGCTAATGCCACTTCTTTGCATGGAAAAAATTCGAAAGACTCGCAGTAGCTTACTTCGAAAAAGAACGAGGGCCTGCTATGCTAGTCCAATGAGGGTATCCGCTCTAGCGTTTATGGAATTAATTCGGGGAAAACATCAGAACACATATCGATCGTGGGAGGCGAAACTTTCAGGAGGCGACTGAGGAACGTTAAATGTGAATGTGATACTGATTTCAGAGTTGATATTGTAAGTTGAGAGAAGACTTCGAACCGAGTCTGACCAAATTTGAAAGTCTGACCAAGGGATAACGTAAGAACGAAGCCATAACTGCAACGATTTCCTAGTGTCCGGCGTTCGTCTTAAAAGGGCTATAATTAATCCTGCAAATAGCTTGCGTAGTACCAGGAACTTTTATCGTATTTCAACGTAGTGAGATTATGAAATTCTAATCTTAAGTTTCGTCGAGCCTTGGTTGCTGCTCAGAAAAGAAATCAAAACCTGATTGGCCTACGTTTCAGCAATAGTTTCAAGCTCAGTATCGATAAAGAGAAGCGAAATACGCGCCACTTTTTGTGTGAAAGCCTTCACAGAGACTGGCTTTTTTATTTTTACAATACTTTTTCCCCCTATCTTACGAATACTTTTTTCTGTCAAATGTTAATACGCACAAAATTAAAATTGTAATTTCTACGGAAATATGAGAGGAACGTTAAACGCGAACTTGATAGTGATTAAAGGGTTGATAGTAAGTTAAGAGAAGACTAAGAACTGACTCTGACCAAATTTTAGGGTCCGGACCCAAAGGATAACGCTACAAAATAAGCCATGTATGCACAGTTGTCTTGACGCCCGATGAAATAAACTGACAAACAGAAATTTTTAAACTTCCTGCCTTTAGCACTTCATATTAAAATGACACATTTCACCAAATTGGTTTCATGACGGTGCATCTCTTGATATTTAATGAATTGTCACCAGCTAATGAAGACATTCATCATGTTTTATTGTTACTCATCACATTAATATATAATTCGCAAAAAAAAGAATTCTCTTTCGACAAGGTTCGTTTTCCTCTAAAGCCACTTCTCTATGCAAAACCTCAGAACGAGTAAGCAGTCTTACTATACTTTAAATGACGTGCCGGACGAGTCTTCCGAAGACCATTCAACGCTGACACTTAATTGCGACTTCCGCCGCGTTGGTGGCAATGAAATTCCTTTTAAATATGAATGAGAATTGCTACCGTCTTTCGTTTCCGAACAATAGAAGGAGAAAACCATTAACACAAACACCAAGTTCAGTCTACCTTGTGAACACAAACTTAGTCCTGCATGAATAATTCCTTTAAGTATTTACAACTCTGTCAGCTTTTCCGCGCCAAACGTAGCGTAGATATGTTTGGTCCCACCATGCCAACCATCAATGTTCTGTCCACTGACCATTAAATCTAGGGAAGCATGCACAGCGTGTTTAGCCTGTGGGAAGAGAGAAGGCATCATTACTTTCCAGCCAGTAATTGTAGCATGTCGATATTTTTAATCTTCGGTCTATGTTTGGGATTTGAAACCAGCAATATACAGACACTTTCTTCTGATATGCGTACGTTATCTCAATATAAATCGCTGGGAGAATTTGTTTGTAGATAATTTGTTTGTGCTGGAATTCATTTTGAAAAATTTAATATCCATTTCATTTCAAATAAGTTTACATAGCTAAAAATCTAAATTACAAGAGTAAAACAAGGAAGAAAAATACCGAATAAATGGATAAAGTTCAGCGTCAACCTGAGGATCAGGCTGCTATGCAAACACTAGCATGCCAGTCGTGCGGGTTGTTTTTCACATTAGGGATCTTCCAATGATAATTTTTTCAAAGTAATTTTAGCGCGTGGTCAGTTTTAGGCCGTGTCTATTTGAGAAAAGATACTTGATTGGTCAGATTAAATGTCATCATAAACTTTAAGGCTTGGTTTTGTTAAGTAAATATGCAAATGACATGAAAAACTTGCACCTGGATTTTCGGAGCGCAATTCGTAAGAGAAGGAGAAAGATATCTTTTCCGCTTTAAACCGTTCAGTACTTTTCGAGAATCGACTCTTGAGCGTGTTAAAAACCAATTCTTATCAGCAGTGAGCCATGGCGCCTCAGGTGAATCAGTCATGCAGAGAAATATCAAGATTTATTTTCGAAGTAAACTTCGGATATCAGCACAGAGAAGATAACTTTGCTAACTAGCGCTTTGAACATGCTACTCAAATAGACCTTTTTCGATCCAAACAGTGGTAGTTTCGGATAAATTCTAACAAGCGGGAAACAAATATTTTAGCTGCCCTGCGCTTTGAAAAACCTTTCGAAAGAGATGTTTTTTGCTTTAATCCGTTCAGTTCTTTTCGAAAAACGACTTTCGAGTGGGTTAGAATACGAGCCTTGGCGCCTAACTTTCCTCAACAAGTTAAATTAAGTCGCGTTAATCAATTATGCAAGGGAATGACGCGTAGAAGATAATTTCCCTTCCCAGCGCTTCTAGAATGGTTTCCAAAGATACATTCCGCGATGTAAACAGTGCCGTAGCTCAAAACAAATTATTTTTTATTTCGTCAGGTTTAGAATGTCAGATTTAGATGGACGCGACGCGATGATCGTTGGACATGGGCTGCGCGATCATGGGGCCGAGGCTAACTTTCACAGCGCGACGTGAAGCTTAAAATAGATTAAAAATAAACTTTCATGGGGCGCGGGGATGTGTTATCATCGTTTCACCGCTACCAAAATAACTCGACGAAAAGGATTTTTCTTTGAAGATACCAAAAATCGAGGAAATTTTAATTCTTGGTTTAACTTAACGAGTGAACAAGCTATTTGCCAAAATTTGCACAACTACATGCCTGGTATCCTGGTAGGAAACCATTCTTGGCGCCAAATATGAGGCTGTTCACATTTTTTATTGGCTGCTATCTGCTATATTTTTGCCGTTTTAAACTCCTTCTCGTGGATATTTAATATTTTAAATGTATCCAATGAGCTCAGTGGTCCAATCAAACTGTCGTTCCTGTACATGAGACATCAGGACATTGCAGTGCATATACGGACCACAGAATATTAAGTACTTGATTGAAATTTCAATGACTCCTGTGAAATTTTCTTTCTTCTAAATTACATTTAAATAGACATCAACGAATGCCA
Organism: Orbicella franksi; assembly: GCF_964199315.1. Lineage (NCBI taxonomy): Eukaryota > Metazoa > Cnidaria > Anthozoa > Scleractinia > Merulinidae > Orbicella > Orbicella franksi. The sequence continues at coordinate 8,509,564 of NC_138148.1, read as the reverse complement.
AGCTTGTCACAAAGACGCGTATTGTACCAACTATGATGGAGACTATACCTGTACTTGTGTGTCCGGGTACACTGGTAATGGCACGGTATGTATAGGTAGGTATCATGTGAGGTATAAAGTAAAAACAGTCGTGTGTAGTTTTGCCCAACAGGCGGACGCACTCATCGTGTGTGGATCAAAGCCTAACTGGGTTACCGTTTAGGGACGAATTCCTCTTCGTCCTTTGACCCTGAACAAATGCTCTTTTCCACTTCTTTTCCTCAGCGCCAGAAAAATGCCAAGCACCACTGGACCTAATCTTTTTACTCGACGCATCAGGGAGTGTTGGAAAAGACAACTACGTAAAAGAAAAAGAATTCATTAAGATTGTGGCAAGCAGATACGAACTAGGGAGAACCAGCCAAGCTGCTGTTATTGTATTTAGCAGTCGAGCATCTAACAAAGTTCCGCTAGGCTCGAAGAACACAACGCTATCGTTCGCTTCTGCGGTAGACAATATCCCGTATGACGCAGGGTATACCCGTATTGACCTCGCACTTCGTCTGGCCTACGATGAGTATTTTGCATCAGAAAACTCAAACGATACTAAGAAGTTAGTGATGCTGTTGACTGATGGGAAACAAACTCCTTCCCCTTCTTACATTCCAATAAGTGATACAGTTAAGCTCCTTCGTTCCAAAGCTGCTCGAATCTTTGCTGTTACGATCGGGAATAATATTGACATGTCAACGATGAGGGCTGTCACCGAAGAAGACGACCATATATTTCAAGCCGCAGAATTCAACGATTTGGTAGCAAAGGCCGACTCAATTTCCAAGACATCATGCGTCGACGCTCGTGAGCTATTAATTTTGTATTGCCCACAAATTATTAACCTGTAAGGTTGTTTTGTAGGCTCACAAGTTTGCTAGTAGTAGTAATAGTAGCAGTAGTAGTAGTAGCAGTAGTAGGAGTAGCAGTAGCAGCAGTAGCAGTAGCAGCAGCAGCAGTAGCAGTAGCAGCAGCAGCAGCAGTAGCAGTAGCAGCAGTAGCAGTAGCAGCAGTAGCAGTAGCAGTAGCAGTAGCAGCAGCAGCAGTAGCAGTAGTAGTAGTAGTAGTAGCAGCAGCAGCAGCAGTAGTAGTAGTAGTAGTAGTGGTGGTGGTGGTGGTGGTGGTGGCGGCAGTAGTAGCAGCAGGAGTAGTAGTAGGAACTCGAGCAGAAGTTCAGTAGGAGTAGGAGCAGACGTAGGAGCAAGACCAGGAGCCTGGGCTAGACTACGAGGAAAATCAGTTGCAGGAAAAAGAGTGGAAACAGGAGCAGGAGAAAGACTAGGAGTAGGGAAAGGAGAATAAGCTGAAGCATAAGAGGAATGGAAAATCTTTTGCATGCCTTTCTCTTGCTTTTTTTGCGTCTATTCCTAAGTTAGTGGTTGGACGATATACCAAAAATTATGGTGTACGTTCTTTTTCATGGGCTATACTTAAACACTTTCGTTACTTTCCTCGCTGTTCTTATGCTTTTATTTATGCTATTGGCAGAGAAACTCAATCCTGGAGGTACGAACTAATTGTTTGGGTAAAGGGGAAAACCGGTTTGTTTGTTTTTAACAGATTCTTGTAAATAAACAATGGATCTTCCACAAGTAATAACAACCTGAAAGATACACTAAAGTATAATTGTGACCTTCCCGGAGACTTAAACAAGTTAGACAGTATTGCTCCTCCAATGTCATTGAAAAAAGACAGTCTTTAAATTAGTCTAAATGAGTTGAAAAATGAACAATTAGCAAAGGTTTGACATAAATAGCGATGAATTATTTCATACCCATGAGCTTGAGGCTGATGTAGAATTAGAATCTTATGTATTACTTACTTTTCTCTAGTCCACACCCAAGGGATCGCGTTTTGCAGTTCTGATCCACAAATGACAAATTGCGAATTTCCAGCACATTGCGTCAACTCGAGTACTGGTTTTTCGTGTATATGCAGCGATGGCTTCGTTGGTGATCCACCCCTGTGTGAAGGTAAGTGTTGCTAGCTTGAAATACACATGTTGTCAAAAGGACTTCTAGAAAAACTATTCTGGACACCACGTTGGTTTTAGATCATAATCTAGATTTAAATTGCTTTCTATGTACCTTGTGACTCTCTTGTTTAACTTTGCTAGTGTTTTTTTTTTTTCTGACTTTCTCTTTTTGCAATATGGTTACAGTTTCAATTTTTAGTTCCTTAGTCATTGGTTAGACTTCCGCTAACTTCAGGCAAAATTCTTATATTTCTTACACTAGCATTGTCTTAGTAGTTAGATTTGTTTTGCAGTAAACGATAGAGTAGTAATATATATCTTTTTTTTGTGAAAACCTGACATAAAGTAATTAACAGCATTTTATTTAGGGCGTGTAACAAAATTTCCAAATGCTTTGCTTCATGAACCTGACTATTCATGAATTTTCAGAATTGCAGTTGTGACGGGTCATCACGGTCCTTCAATTGCTTTAATTGGACTAGATCTTTGAATTCCAGCTGATGGCATACACAACTGCTTACCTTTTTGGTTATGAATTTAAGCACCCAATAAACTGAATTAGTATAAATACTTTTTTTTTTCTCAAACACCTCTTTCTAATTCCAAGACGTAAATGAATGTAGCAATGGCTCACATAACTGCCCCGCCAACGCCTACTGTGTCAACAACGCAGGCTCGTACAACTGTTCATGCAACCAGTCGGGATACAGTTATGACGGCAGCATGTGTGTAGGTATGTAAAATTTAATTCTGTATTCCAATGCTTGAATAGCGTTTTCATACCTTTAACAGTGAAATCATTTCAAGGAGAGCAATTGCAAAGAAAAAAAAGCAAACAAATATTAAATAAAGGAGCAAGAAGAGGGGGAAAACTGCTAAACCACTATCAATGAAGAGTATTAGAGACCGCCTGAACTTGCAAAATATACACACATAGTCGATCTCATTTTATATCACATGGTCAGGTGATCTCCATGTTGCTTTACGGATGCGCCTGTATTCGAACAAACTGCCCCCAATAACCAGAACGAGGAACAGAAATCTGCAAACAGTTCACCGTTTTACGTCATCATTCAAAGCCCAGTACAGTCATAACCTGTTCATATCCTATGTTGAATACTGGGTAGTTGATTCAAATTTCCAAGAGAACAGCCATATGACATTCTTTTCAAAATGTTTTTGTCTATATTGTTTTAAATAGACATCAACGAATGCCAATCTCTAGCAGATGCTTGTCACAAAGACGCGTATTGCAGCAACTATGATGGAAACTATACCTGTACTTGCGTGTCAGGGTACACTGGTAATGGCACGATATGTATAGGTAAGTATTACGTGAGGTATAAAGTAAAACCAGTTGTGTGTAGTTTTGGCCCAAAAGCGTGCACAATCATCATGTGTCAATCTAGGCCTAACTGGGTTATATTTTAGTGGCAAATTCCTCTTCATCCTGTGACCCTGAAAGATTATCTTTTTTACTTCTTTTTCCCAGCGCCAGAAAAATGCCAAGCATCACTAGACCTAATCTTTTTGCTCGACGCATCAGCGAGTGTTGGAAAAGACAACTACCTGAAAGAAAAAGAATTCATCAAGATTGTGGCAAGCAGATACGAACTAGGGACAACCAGCCAAGCTGCTGTTATTCCATTTAGTTATCAAGCTTCCAACGCAGTTCCGCTAGGCTTGACCAAAACAGCGTTATCGTTCGCTTCTGCGGTGGACAATATCCCATATGACGCAGGGTATACCCGTATTGACCTCGCACTTCGTCTGGCCTACGATGAGTATTTTGCATCAGAAAACTCAAACGATACTAAGAAGTTAGTGATGCTGTTGACTGATGGGAAACAAACTCCTTCCCCTTCTTACATTCCAATAAGTGATACAGTTAAGCTCCTTCGTTCCAAAGCTGCTCGAATCTTTGCTGTTACGATCGGAAATAATATTGACATGTCAACGATGAGGGCTGTCACCGAAGAAGACGACCATATATTTCAAGCCGCAGAATTCAACGATTTGGTAGCAAAGGCTGATTCAGTTTCTAAGACATCATGCGTCGACGCTCGTGAGCTGTTAATTTTGCATTTTGTACAAATAAGTAACATGTAAGGTTGTTTTGTAGGACGACAGTATTATTATTATTATTATTATTATTATTATTATTATTAGTAGTAGTATTAGTAGTAGTAGTAATAGTAGTAGTAGCAGTAGTAGTAGCAGCAGCAGCAGCAGTAACACGACAGGTTGAGGATAAGGAGTGCAGTATTAGTAGGAGCAGACGCAAGACCAGAAACAGGAGGAGGATCAGGAGCCAGAGCTGGAGCACGAGGAGGATCAGTTGCAGGAAAAAGACTGGGAAAAGGAGTAGCCGTAGGGAAAAGAGAATAAGTAGAAGAATAATAGGAATGGAAAGTCTTTTACATTTCTTTCTCTTGCTTTTTTTTGCGTTTATCGCTAACTTAGTGATTTGACAACATGCAAAAAATTACGGTGTATGTTCCCTTTCCTGTGCTATACTTATATACTTTTCGCTACTTTCCTCGCTGTTCTAATGCTTTTTTATGCAACTGGCAGAGAATCCCAAACCTGGAGGTACGTACTAATTGTTTGGGTAAAGGGGTAAACCGGTTTGCTTGTTTTTTTTAAACAGATTATTGTCTACAAACAGTCGGGATCTTCAACAAGTAATAACCACCTGATATATACACCAAAGTATAATTGTGACCTTCCCGGGGACTTAAACAAGTTAGACAGTATTGCTCTTGCAATGTTAATGAGAAAAGATGGTCTTTAAATTAGTCTAAATGAGTTGAACAATGAACAATTAGCAAAAGTTTAATATAAATACCCATGAATTATTTTATACCCATGAGCTTGAGGCTGATACAGAATTAGAATCTCTTATATATGACTTACTTTTCTCTAGTCCAAACCCAAGGGATCACGTTTTGCAGTACTGACCCACAAATGACAAATTGCGAATTTCCAGCACATTGCGTCAACTCGAGTAGTGGCTTTTCGTGTATATGCAGCGATGGCTTCGTTGGTGATCCATCCCTGTGTGAAGGTAAATTTTGCTTGCTTGAATATACATGTTGTTAAAAAGACCTCTAAGAAAGTTATTCTGGACACCATGTTGGCTTTGTATCGTTATCGAGATCTCACTTGTTTTCTACGTACCTTGTGACTATCTTTTTAACTTAGCAATTTTTTTTTCTGACATTCTGTTTTTTTTTTTATCAATATGGTTACAGTTTCAACTTTTAGTACCTTATTCATTGGTTAGGCTTCTCCTAATTTCTGACAAAACTCTTGGATTTCTTACATTAGCATACTTTAGATTTGTTCTGCAGTGAACGATGCAATAGTAATATATCTCTTGTTGTGAAAACCTGTCATAAAGCAATGGACAGCTTTTTATTTACGGTTGGTGTAACAATATTTCCAAATGCTTTGCTTCATGTGCCTGACTATCCTGAATTTTCAGAATTGCAACAGTGATGGGTCATCAGGCCCCTTCAGTTGCTGTAATTGGACTAGATCTTTGAATGCCAGCTGATGGTATACACAACTGCTTACCTTTTTGGTTATGAATTTAAGCACTCAGTGAACTGGTCTAGTATAAATACTTGTTTTGTCAAACACTTCTTTCTAATTCCAAGACGTGAATGAATGCACCAATGGTTCACATAACTGCCCCGTCAATGCCTCCTGTGTCAACACTGCAGGCTCGTACAACTGTTCATGCAACCAGTCGGGATACAGTTATAATGGCAGCATGTGTGTAGGTATGTAAAATTGGAGTCTGTATTTTCAATGCTTGAATAGCGATACTCATAAAGCATTTCAAGGAGAGCAATTTTAAGGAAACAAAACAAACAAATATTGGATAAAAGAGCAAGAATATGGGGCAAACTGCCAAACCACTTTCAGTGAAGAGTATTAGAGACCACCTGAACTTGTAAAATATACACATTTAGTCGATCTCATCTATGTCACCTGGTCAGGTGATTTCCATATTGCCTTATGGATGTGCCTGTATTCGAACAAACTGCCTCCAATAACCGAACGGGGAACAGAAATCTGCAAACAGTTCACCGTTTTAAGTCATCATTCAAAGCCCAAGTATAGCCATAACCTGTTCATATCCTATGTTGAATACTGGGTAGCTAATTCAAATTTCCAGGACAACTGCCATATGAGATTCTCTTCAGAATTGTTTTCTTTTATACTGTTTTAAATAGACATCAACGAATGCCAATCTCTAGCAGATGCTTGCCACAAAGACGCGTATTGCAGCAACTATGATGGAAACTATACCTGTACTTGTGTGTCCGGGTACTCTGGCGATGGCACGATATGTATAGGTAGGTATTATGTGAGGTATAAAGTAGAAGCAGTTGTGTGTAGTTTTGACCCAGAAGTGTGCACAATCATCATGTGTCAATCTAGGCCTAACTGGGTTATATTTTAGTGGCGAATTATTGTTCATCCTGTGACCCTGACAGATTATCTTTTCCACTTCTTTTCCTTAGCGCCAGAAAAATGCCAAGCACCACTAGACCTAATCTTTTTGCTCGACGCATCAGGGAGTGTTAGAAAACACAACTACCTGAAAGAAAAAGAATTCATCAAGATTGTGGCAAGCAGATACGAACTAGGGACAACCAGCCAAGCTGCTGTTATTCCATTTAGTGATCACGCTTCTATCGCAGTTCCGCTAGGCTCGACCAAAACAGCGTTATCGTTCGCTTCTGCGGTAGAGAATATCCCGTATGACGCAGGGTATACCCGTATTGACCTCGCACTTCGTCTGGCCTACGATGAGTATTTTGCATCAGAAAACTCAAACGATACTCAAAAATTAGTAATCTTGTTGACTGATGGGAAACAAACTCATTCCTCTTCTTACATTCCAATAAGTGATACAGTTAAGCTCCTTCGTTCCAAAGCTGCTCGAATCTTTGCTGTTACGATTGGGAATAATATTGACATGTCATCGATGAGGGCTGTTACCGAAGAAGACGACCATATATTTCAAGCCGCAGAATTCAACGATTTGGTTGCAAAGGCTGATTCAATATCTAAGACATCATGCGTCGACGCTCGTGAGCTGTTAATTTTATATTTTATAAGCATAATTTACACGTAGGTTTGTAGTAGTAATAGTGGTAGTAAAGTGATCGTGAAGTAGTGGTAGTAGTAGTAGTAGTAGTAGTAGTAGCAGTAGCAGTAGCAGTAGCAGTAGCAGCAGCAGCAGCAGCAGTAGTAGTAGTAGTAGTAGTAGTAGTAGTAGTAGTAGCAGCAGTAGTAGTACAATGTAGTAGTAGTAGTGGAACATGAGCAGGAGCAGGTTAAAGAGTACAGTAGGAGTCTGACCAGGCGCAGGAGCAGGAAGAAGAGTGGGAACAGGAGCAGGAGAAAGAGTAGGAATAGGAGTAGGGAGGGGAGAATAAGCAGAGGCAGAAGAGGTATGGAAGTCTTTTACGTTTCTTTCCGTTACCTTTTGCGCTTATTCTTAAGTAAGTGATCGGACAACTTGACAAAAATTACTGTGTCCGTTCTTCCTATTCCTGTGCGATACACTGTACTTATACGTGGCGCTGCCCTCCTCGGTATTCTTATATGCTTTTCTTTTTGCCATCGGTAGAGAAACCGAATCCTGGAGGAATAAGAACCTCAAATGTACACCAAAGCATAATTGTGACTTTTCTGGGGACTTAAACAAATTAGACGGCGTTGCTCGTGCAATGTTAATGAAAAGAGATGGTCTTTACATTAGTCTAGATGGGTTGAATATCAAATGGTTAGCAAAGGTTTGATATAAATAACGATGACTTATTTTACACCCATGAGCTTAAAGCTGATGCAGAATTATAATGTTGTGTATGACTTACTTTTCACTAGTCCACACCCAAGGGATTACGTTTTGCAGTAGTGATCCACAAATGACAAATTGTGAATTTCCAGCGCATTGCATGAACACGAATAGTGGTTTTGTGTGTATATGTAGCGATGGCTTCGTTGGTATTCCACCCCTGTGTGAAGGTAAGTGTTACTAGCATGGATATACTTGTTGTCATCAGGAATACTAGAAAAACTATTTTGGACACCATGTTGATTTTATGTCGTCATCGATACTTAAATTGTCTTCTATATACCTTGTGACTCTCTTATTTAACTCAAGTTATCGTGTTTTTTCTGATTTTCGTTTTTTTGCAAGTTTCAATTTTTGTTTCTTAGTTATTGGTGCGCTTCTCCTTATTTCAGGCAATTGCTTGGAGTTTCTTCTTGCTTTTCAACAAAATTAATTTGGATTAAATCTATGACCAGTTATTATCCTATACACCCGTATAAACCCGAGAAATCTTGTTGCTCCAAAAATATCAACTTTAATATTTGAATCCATTCTTTATGTAAAGACGTAGACGAGTGTGAGAACCTTTCTCGTTGTGCCGAGAATGCCACCTGTACGAATTTGGATGGATCTTATGATTGCAACTGCTCAGCAGAGGAATCTCATCACTGCTTTGGTATGTTTAGACGAACCGGAATAAACAGTGACTAACAGCGTGCGCTGGCATATTGACTTATCTGCTGACGTGGTCTTGCCAGTTAGCCTTAGTAAATAGTCGTAGATCAAGAAAAATTCACGTGAGGCGATGATGCTTCGATGAAAAGTACATAAGGATGAAGATAAGTAAATGCTAAAAATCCTTGTAGTGTCTAAAACTATATAATTAACCAATACATTACAAGCTAGTGTAACTGCTTGATACCGATACCAATTATTTCTTCTCGTACTAATGCTCAGCTGAGATAATTAATGCATTACGTCTCCTAACATATTTTGATTATTTAAGATCTAACTGTTGAGGAGAAGAAATAGGGATATCATTTCAATGCGCCGCAAAATTGTTAGATTTAAGACGAGTTCATATCTATGGCTCAAAGAAAAAGATAATTATTCGATTTTTCTCTCTTTCATTCAGGGACTACATTGTGTGACATTCCACGAGTAAGAATAATTAATGTTGGACGGACCGTGGATCAACCCGCTGTGGTTCAGTTGAGTTCATATTACACATTTGAAACAAACATTGAAGTGAGGTGCGCTCAGATATGGGCACAAAACACATTTTGGATACTGGCGGATCCTTTGCTAAACGATCCTGAGGCTATTATGAATGGAACTATAGTCTCAGCGAACACAAACGAATGGACTCTCTCCGACCATCATTTACCATTCGCCCATGATCTACAAGCTTTATACTTCATTTTTACGATAGCCCAAGGAGGCAGTAATAAAACAGAGGAGGTATATGATAAGGGTTATATTATAATAGAACCCTTACCACTGGTTGCAATAATCTCAGGTGAAACTGAAATAACCAGAGGAAATAAGCAGAATATCATCCTAAATGGATCCAAGTCTTATGATCCTCATGTTGGCCGTGGGGCCCTGGAGACACTGACATTTTATTGGCTTTGCAAGAAATCGAATGAGCAATTCCCAACGGAAAATCTGCTTGAGATCCAGGTGGTGTCTGTTCCTTTGCATGCCTCTGGCTCAGATGGAGGCTGCTTTGGTACGGGTATTGGGAGACTGGAATCGACGGAGCCTGTTGTAGTGTTGAACGCCTCAGTAATGGAGAACACAAACGCCTCATACATCTTTCAACTTATTGTAACTAAAGACGCCAGAACGTCGAGTGACATAAAAACTGTTCACGTAGTCGAAGGAAGCCCTCCTGAAGTTTCACTAAAGTGAGTATATATTGATTGAAATGGACAAATAATGCACATGACATTCAAAAACTGGCCGAATATTTGTTGTTTAATAAATCCGATAGAGGCATCTACAAAATAAGAAGTCATTTATCTGCTCAGATAAGTCACACACTCACAAAAAAAAAAACCAAACAAATAAACAAAAACAGAAACAAAAAACTGTGGAATGTTGGAGCAATGTTTCTCATTATTGACAATAATCGTGTTAATTAATATTGCTGTAGTCTCCACCATGGAGAAAATGAATATCCCTGATTGGATAAATGCTTAGTAGTAGGACCACGTAGAAATGCATTAGTTATTTTTCTTATGGGCTATTTTTTCAGGTAATAGAAGACGAAACGTATTTTTTAAAGCTTATTAGCGCTTGAAGGACATACAGCAATAGGTGGCTACTTTAATTTGGTCTTTCTCTTCCAGACGTTCCATTTAGAGATTGTGGTAGCCTATAGACGCGCATGGTATATTTTATCCCTGTAATCGTTTCTATATTTTTTTCTCCAATAGCTTTGTTTTAAATGATCGTTTAAACGTTATTCCATCCGCGCCGCTGACCATCTCAGCCGATTATACGGGCTACTCGTGTGATGATAAAGTGGAGTACCGATGGATCCTTTACGAAGAAGACAAGGACGCAGGGTGGATAGAAATTTTAAACAATCCAGAATACTCTAAAATCCTCGCTATCGATCCAAAGACTCTAAAGGACAATACAAAATATCGATTGGAATTGACCGTGCTACTTGCCAGTGAAACCCCGTCTACAAGTGTGCAGGTTTTTAAGACTACAGTCCTTCCGCGTGATGGCTCGTGCACTATAACACCTGACACTGGCGAAGCTGTTTATACTTCATTTGAGTTGTTTTGTTTCGGTTGGTCCGCTCTCAATGAAACTTTCATCTATGAAGTGGAGATAATTGGAGATGGTGATATACATTATACCTTGTATTATGGCCGGGCTAATAAACGGACATTAGTTTTACCGCAAGGAAATGCATCAAATGAATATTTATCCCACGTCAAAGTATTTGTTTCAAGGAGCAATGGTGCTACTTCTGAGCTGGATCTTGCTGTAACGGTATGAATTGTGAATTGAAGTAAAGTTTCGCGTGGGTCAGTGATATATTGACAAATTAAAACATTTGGATGCCATACTGAACTAATTATGATGCTTTGTTAATTACTGTAGGTGACGCCACCCGAGCCTAGAGCGGAACAAGATCTTTTCAAACAACTGCAAAAATCTCCAAGCCTGTTTGAGGATCATCTTAACAGAGTGGATACGCACAGGGCCTGGCAGCTAATGACAGCCATGTTGTTGACAATAGAGACACAAGTATTGGTGAACCGCAACTTTTCCAACACAACAGTATCGACGAAACAAAAGAGTGATGTAATTATTAACCTTTAAAGTGTCCTATCTAAATTTAAAGAGAATGTGGGGTTACCGTATTGCTTAATAATACTTGTGGAAAACTAAAAAGAGAACTTCATTGCAGGGATAACAGTTTGGCTATTTCAATATTGTGAAAACTTTGCGTTAATTTCGTATTAATTTTGCCGGACGGGATCATCAGTTAAACGTGGTTGCTTTTTACAGTTCTATTTGTTTTTAGAAAAATTAATATATGTGTTTTTCTTAAAGTAAGAGAATAAAGTCAAATATATAAAGAGATGATTACTGTGACGTTTTTGCAGCTCAGAGACATTGCCCTAAAGAGGTTTCAACTGGCAGAGCTCGATGATCTTCCAAGTGTGGTTTTTATCTCAGCATTTTTAGCGACAGCTGGAAAGAATGTCACCAAGTTATCCCTCCACAGTAAGGTAACATCTAATGGAAAATTATAAATCCCTGATTTTACTACCTTTCAGACGAAAACAAAGTCTGACAAAAATCTTGCGGATTGTCTCGACCAAGAAATCACAGTATAAACATATTTTCTTCGGCAGGACCTTCTCCCGATAATATTACGCAACATAACTGATACACTGCATTCCAACGCTAAGAATATGAAAGCCAAAGACGACAAGTTTATTTTCCAAGGAGTATATAACTTGCTCTATGGAACTGTTGAGTTGGGTATGGTGTCTGCAGAGGCGGCGGCAGTAATTGGGGACACCAGAATTCTTTCTGCTGACCAAGTGAAGGTACACTTTTGAAAATTAGTTGCAGAGAAAAAGTATTACTACCGCTCTCTCTGAGAACTGAGTTTAATTTGATTTCCATTTTTCCAGGCAAAAGATATTGTCTTGGAATCCATGAGCATTGTCAGAATGCTACTCCGCACTTTGGCGATAAGATCAGCAGTATCCCAATCTCCTAAAAAGTTCCATGTACCAGGAATGGATGTCATGCTGGGTCGCGAAATATCCTGCGGACTTGAAGAAAAACGTTTGAACTTTTCAGAGGGTCAGAGCTTTGAACTTCCGCAAAATATGAGACAGGCATTTCCTAATGAACAGGTCAAAGAGACTGAATATCGAGTAAGTGCGGTCTATTTAGTGTAATATTGTTTTTTATTATATAGACGAGTGTTTTACCGGATAATACACCACTCGTAAAATTCATACGAGACTCGGGTGGCGTATATTCCATATCCTCACTAGTGAAGATATCGATTACTTCACTGATATCATGTTTGACCCTTAAACTGCACTTAATTTTTTTGGTGTATGATCGAAACATCTTCGGATCTTCCTCAAAAGTCTTCGGCAATCTTCGTTTATCTTCGGCAACCTTCGTGTTCAACTTTATATATATAGATATCAAGTTGAACACGAGAAGACGTATTCCATATCTACGCGCGCCCATATATTTGCTGCCGATAGGCAGCGTTCATATTCTTGGAGGCATTTGAGAAGTTTCGTTGGTTCGTTGGTTCGTTCTATCGGATCGTGAATTAGCCTATCAGCAATGCCCTTTGAAATACGAGACAGCCAATGAGCAGTTCGCTTATAATCGATGAAATTCACATGTGCTCGATCAGCCGTTTTGACGTCTTTCGCGTTTCACAAGAAGGTGAGTTTTGCATTTTTTTGGTTCTCTTTGATCGATTTTTTTCGATCTCTTTTGATGAATTCTATTCGAAGAAGCATTCATCAAGGTTATGAAGCATTCTTGAGGCCGACAGTGTGCATTTGTTTCACTTGCAGCTTTGCTTTTTCTCGCCTTGGAATACAGACACTAGAATCGAGGTTTACCCTGTTTACAGGTGAGTTGCTAATCTGTTATGATTACTTCTATTCGAGGAAGCATTCATCAAGGTCATGAAGCTTTCAGTGAGCATTCTCGAGGCCGACAGTGTGCATTTATGTCACTTTCAGCTTTGCTTTTCAATCGATCGCATTCGGTCGATTCTTGGACGCAAGCAGATATCGATGCTATCTTATTTCATGGAGATCGCATGTATTTACATGCTCTAACTAATGAAATGGTACCTGATACTGACACTCTTTCAATAAACGAGTTGCCGAAGGTGGCAACCTCGCAGACCAATGTCGAGTACTGTTTAAACTACAGTAAATTTTATCAGGGGCGCATTGATCGCTCATTTTGTGGAGACGGGCCATTTTGCTCACTGAGGCAGGTTTTGATTAATGCATTTTCAGATAGTCCAAATGCAATGTTAGTTCTTGATGGTTATGTCATGGCTGTTATAAAAAAATCAGATTCATTTTATCTGTTTGATTCACATGCAAGGAATTGCCTGGGAATGCCCGATGAAAATGGTACTGCTATTGTTTTAAAGTTTACTGAGCTAGATGAATTTCAAAATCATCTTGAAACTTTAGCATGTTGTCTGAATGTAAGCTTATTTGAGATTGCATCTGTCCATGTTAATGCTAATGTTGATGTAGCTCAACTATCTGAACAAAACCATATGAAAAGAAAAGCAGGAGAATCACTTACTGAAGTACCAGTAAGTGCTAAGAGACGAAATAATTTGTCAGACAATTCTGATGAAGAGTTAAGAAGACTTTTTAAACATGCAGAATCAAACAGAATGCACTATCATAATAAAATTAGCCTTGAAAATGATGAGCAAAGACACGCAAGACTCGCTAAAATAAGAGACAATTATCAAAACAGAAAAGCATCTCAAACTGATGAGCAAACACAGGCAAAACTTGCTAAAAGAAAAGACAATTATCAAAAGAGAAAAGCATCTGAGACTGATGAGCAAACACAGGCAAAACTTGCTAAAAGAAAAGACAATTATCAAAAGAGAAAAGCATCTGAGACTGATGAGCAAACACAGGCAAAACTTGCTAAAAGAAAAGACAATTATCAAAAGAGAAAAGCATCTGAGAGTGATGAGCAAACACAGGCAAAACTTGCTAAAAGAAAAGACAATTATCAAAAGAGAAAAGCATCCGACACTGATGAGCAAACACAGGCAAAACTTGCTAAAAGAAAAGACAATTATCAAAAGAGAAAAGCATCTGAGACTGATAAGCAAAGACAGGCAAAACTTGCTAAAAGAAGGGACAGTTATCAAAGGAAAAAAGACTCTAATAACATGCAAACTATAACAGTCCAAGCTCCATGTAGCTCCAGTGAACTTGATTGTATATCTAGCACTAATACTACGGATAAGAATCAGTACTTAAGAGAATTTGATGCACGTAAGAATGGTGAAATACATATGCAAAATTGGGCAAAGCTCAATATTTCTAGATTTCATGAATCTATGAAATATACTACTCTTCAGTGCACAACTTGCAAAGAAGCTTGGCCATTAAAAGTCACTAAGAGATCACCTAACAATTATGTTTGTCTACGGTGTTCAAGAGACAAAAAATGCCCCAAAAGATTTTCAAGTGAAAATTCAATGATTCCTTCACCAGTCCCACCACAACTTCAGGGCTTGACTCAAACTGAGGAAATGTTGATCGCTCGTGCTTTACCTATCATGAGAGTGTACATAAAACCAGGTGGACAGAGAGGTTACTCTGGGCATTGTATTA
>NC_138148.1:8449800-8489800 GCF_964199315.1 Orbicella franksi | reverse complement strand
AAGATAGTATTTTGGGAGAAATTTTGTGAGCAAGTAGAAGAAGGCATGACACACATTTTTGAGAATGTACGAGTAAAGAAAGATGCCCTTACTAAGCAACTATACATAAATACTGCCAAAAGTGGCACTGCCATTAAGCAAACAGAGCCACATACTGATATTTTAGCTTTAGCACCGAGATTAACTGATGATTCTATCACTGCAACTGTGGAAGGATCTGTAGCAGGTGTAATTTCAACGTCCACATACGTGGCCTGTATAAAATGCAATAAGAAGATCGAACATGATGACAACTCAGACATTATTACTTGTAGTAATTGTAATATGCAACAGATGAAAGACTTTTGTCCCAGTCAGTATTATGCTCAAGTATTTTTCCTAACCACACCAAAGAAGGAAAAGTTGTCTCTTACACTTTTTAACAAAGTCATCTCGCAATTGTTTAACACAGAGGGTCTGACTGATCCTTCTAAGCATGACTTCTTTAAACTGTTACTGGCCTTAAACAACATTGTAGTTACCTACAATAAGCGTACCAAAGCAGTAACCCAAATTGTCCGACCAAATATATAGTCAATTTCCATCTTGACAAGCTATAGTTGACCTATCCATGATAAGGCCCTTTGTTCATTACATGTTGCGTTAGGCAGTGTCACTCATCCTTCTAAAGATCAACACCAAGCTGTTACTAGCCTTGAAAAAAACATTGTATTTACCTACAATAAGAAAGTAACTTAAACTGTCAGACCAAATATATAGTCCTGATTAGTTCACCTATAGACGATAAGGCCCGTTGTTCATTGCATATTGACCTATACAAAACAGTACAGTTCACCTATACAAAACAACACTGTTCATTACATGTTGCTTTGAAATAAACGAATATGTTCCTTTTTACTCTTACAAGCATTTATAGGTTCAAAGTACATGTAACTATGTTGTTTAAGAAATAAAATAAGTTATATTTTTGTTGCAGTTTCCATTGTCATATTGACATACAAACACGCTACTAACGGCAGCACTCACTTCTCATTGAGAACTCCTAGTATCCTCTATATATTAAACACCATTACGGCCGTAAAGCACTATATATGTATATATGTGTCTGTATTCGGACAAACAGCCTTAGAATTTGACTTGCCACTGATAATCTTGATACAATTGTGTCCTAGAGCTAGCTTCGATAAGGCTTATCGTAGCTCAAATAAAGGGAAATGACTCTCAGGGTGAATGCCTTTTTAGGCCAGAAAGATTAAATTCACGGTCTTTTCATTGAATCATGAATTGTGCAGTTTAATTAAGAGTGCTTTCAACATGAAATTCGAGTCTAAATCAATACAAACGTACGCATATCAAAACCCCGACGGAGAGCTGATCTATAGCTTTCTAATGACCTGAATCGTCCTAAATGTACTGAACAAAAGCTTTCTACATCGGGAATCGGTTAAACTTCAAGCAAAGTAAGCCTTAATTATGAGTAAGTGACCTATAAATAAGAATAAATATATAAATATATGAAACATGCCGCAATACGTTCTCTACATTTCATACAGGTAAGATTTACAAGCTGCTGCCATTAGGGAAGCAAAGAAACAGAAACAGGAACAAAAAATCACAGGTTACACGAACGGGGGGGTTCAAATCTACGGGAATGTTTTTGGCAAATCAGTAAGATACTGTACATAAAAAAAAAAGCCTTGCCATGCTTGTAAAGGCCGTTGAAGTCAGTGGAAATGAATTGAACGAGCCAAATTCAGCTAAATTAGAGGTTAAATTGATCATTTGACTTGTCGCGCTAATTTAGACACGCTTGCCCTCTGCGATTTCACCAAAATGACCCCATTATGTCTTAACTGTCAATCATTGCGACAAAAGCACGAAAAGCAGCCAAACCGTGCATTAATTCTCATAGTTCAAGGTTGGTCTGGTCTGACATAAGCAGAGTGGCTGGTGTCATTTGTTTTGAGTATGAAACTCCCCAATTTACGTACTCTAAATGTGGATCAATTTATTCATCTGGAGTCGTATTGGGGAAGACGGGCCTCAGTCAAAAAACTGAGTTGACAAGGACAGTTACTTTATTACCATAACAACACTACCTAACAGTCAATCTGCACGTAAATTTGATTCATTTCCATGAAATGATCTGCCTTATCCGAAACTTTACATTAATAGTAACATTAAATTTTTATTTCTTGTTTGATTTCCTAAGCTATTTCTTATTAATTGATTATTAAACTATGTGTGAATTCATTCTACAGATGATTCGCACGACGTTTAATCCATATCGCTGGGACGTGAGCTACCAACAAATAAAGTCGGAAATACTGAGTCTTGAATTCTCAGACAGTAAAGGAACAGTATTACCCGTTGGAGGAAATAATATAGATATCGACATCAAAATACCTCTTAATTCTGAAATTAACTCTTCAAAGAACTACTTCTTTATCAGACCACTAATGATGCGATACCACACTTTGGAGCTCACGGATGTTTCTGATTCTATGATCCTTGAGGTGAAACCAACAAACCTTAGTGTCACAATGGTAGTATATGTTAAATATGGAGAACGCCCAACGGTAAACAGTTACAGTTATACTGCCATTGTACCTGATTATTCGTCTTGTAACTGGGTCAACGAAAGTGGTCGGTTTGCAGCAAAGTGCTCAAGGAATCCATTTAAGATCATGTCTACTGCAAACTTCAAACAGGCAGGTACGTATTACGTCGGAGTGTTGTACGCCGAAAGTGGTGACTTGAATCGTACTCGAGTTAGACGCTCGTGTTTTGGAAGAAGACGAAAGAAAAGAGACTGTGTTGAACCTAAGCCACCTCCATTGAAAGGAATTGAGTACAACAGAACATTGACATACAATTCTAGCACTGACCAGAACTATAGCGTCAGTGTCCGCAAGTACAGCTGCTACTATTTCTCATTGACGCAGGACAAGTGGACTAAAGATGGGTGTAAGGTTGGTTGGAAAGAATATTCTTGACTAAAAATGGCTTAGAATTATATCAAACACAAATTTCATTCGCTGCCTACCTTACCTACTGACAAACTTTATGGACTGACCGTGTTACCAACTGGCAGGCTGCAACAACACTTTCACTTTGACACCCATATAAGATGAACCACGATTACAGGCGCATGCCTCGGTTCACACTAGTAACCGATATTTCACCTCATAGTTGAATATTCTATATGTGATGTGGAACGAACTGCATGCAAACGTTTTTACTTTTATTTAGGTTGGAGATGACACGAACGACCAAATACTCCAGTGTCGATGCAATCATCTCACAGCTTTTGCTGGCGGCTTTGTCATTGCTCCAAATCAGATAGACTTCGACAAAGTGTTCATAGAATTTACCAGACTTGAAGAAACAGGAAATTATGTGGTTCTTGCAACAGTCTGTACTATTTTTGGTGTCTATATCTTGGTGGTAATCTGGGCAAGAAAGGCTGATATGTTTGACGAAAGAAAGGTGGATATTATAGATGCATCCGAGATACAATCGGCATTGGCCAATTTTATCTAAATCAAAAGCTTCCATATTTATTTTGGGAGATACGATCATATTTATTTCCTTTCGATGTTTTTTTATCCATGGAAGAAGTTCTGATGCTAATTTTAGACGAAAGAAGTGAACAAAAAATTTAGATAAAAGCACCGAAGCGTGACTCTGAAGACCACCTGCCTTAACCGCATTACAAAATGCGCAAAAAAGACTGATTTGGACAAGCGCGTATTCTTAAGTCTTTTAAGCAGGAGTCTTTTGAGGAGGCGGCGTGGCCGAGTGGTTTACAGCGCTGGATTTGAAATCTGGAGGTCCCTGGTTCAAATCATCCGCCCTACCGCTATCTGAATTTGTTCTCGGTAGCCCTCGAGTTCAACTCCTCGACCGCTTTGTGTAAATAGCCAACTGGTCAGCCTCCAACCGGTTGGGATTCTTAATAGTTTATGTTATATTTGAAATATTTGTTTATTTATTTACAGTGTCTCCGATTAGCACATTTAATTAATAGTACTAAATACATTTGACACTTAACTAAAGTTATTATTATTAATATTATTATTATTATTTATGTTTTAATCGTATCTTTAACAAAATTCTCGATTGTGATTGGTTCTCCGCGCGCAAATTTGACCTTTTCGTAATTGGCTACCTGTAATTGGTTACTTACGTGATTCCCACGTCAATTACGCGCACTTTAATGGCTTCCTTCGCACTGTTTCCTACAGTTTTCAAAACATACGAAAAGCGTTACAGACGTTTCTGCTCAAAAGAAGTTGCTAAAAGACATTTTTATTTCTGAAATTTGTTATAGATACGATTAATTAGTAGTTGGACCTCGTGTCATACAGTTCAGGGAGTAATCGTGCTCGTAATTTCAAATCGGCCTCGCGCTTCGCGCTTGTCTGATTTTAAAATTACTCGCGCGATTACTCCCTGAATTGTACTCCATTCGGTCCAATTACTATTAGTTATTATTAAGCAAGAGACGTTACATACGATCATTAACTTATTACTGCGTGGGCGCATGATGCTCATTCTCACCTTGAAAGTCGCTAGTCCTAAATAGGCGCCGATTAAAAAGAATCGTTAAAGATTGCATCTCTGCAATGGAAAATTCCCTCTTCAGGAAATCATGGCAGTTGTATTCTCGTCTTGGACTGGATATTTGCTTTGATGAATACAACTACCATGGTTCCCTGCGGGCGCGTCTCATAGAGGTAATTGGCCATTTATTCGATCTATTCCTTAATATTGTATACACGTAAACTTCTGACTCATTTCAGGTGAAACTAACATGAACTTTGAAAAATGATGTATAAAAATATCAGTTTCTATCAAGCACAGCTTAGCTGAGTTATAACGAGTAAAATTGTTCTTTTCTTGGTAGCGGGGCCCGACGGTACACGTTACACCGACTGTCAGTGGCATACACACTTATTATTTGACTGTAACTACCGGCGTTTGGCGTAATGCTGGGTCGACGGCTAACGTTTTCATTAAAATCTACGGCACTGAAGATACTCTAGAGGCCGTTAATTTAACTAAAAGCTCTCCACCAGGAAGGAAGATGTTTGGAAGAGGAAGCGTCAATAGGTTTGTTTTCCATCTAGAGAAATCGCTCGGAAATGTAATTAAAATAGAAATGTGGCATGACAATTCTGGGAAGAATTCATCGTGGTTTCTGGATGAAGTTTGCATTGTTGATGAAAGTACAGGCGAGAAGTGGTATTTTTTCCACAACAATTGGCTTTCACTTCACAAAGGTGATGGATCGACCAAGGTTACCCTAATGTTCAACGATCCAAATCATCACGGTCCTGGATTAAAAAAAATGTTTTACTCTGTCTCTTCAGTGGACCTCGCGGATTATCATCTCTGGGCCTCTGTCATCACTAGACCACCGCGTAACCCATTTACACGTGTACAACGAGCTTCGTGTTGCCTTTCTTTTTTATATTTGGCGATGGCATGTAACGCAATGTTTTATCAAGTGACTGGAGTTTCCGATGAGGTGATTCAGATTGGACCGTTGAAAATATCACTCAGGCAATTCATTATTGGAATTGAGAGTTCGTTGATTGTTGCCCCAGCAAGTGTGTTGATAACTGTGTTATTCCGTTACAGAAAGGCTAAAACGTTCGAGAGTGGAGGGAACAAAGAAGAAACAGCCACTAAAAGTAATGTTTCAAAGAAATCCTGGGCTGACAGACAATGTTTGCTGCCCCATCCTTTGTTGTATCTCGGCTGGTTTCTTTGTATTGCGGCGATAGTGTCTTCTGCCACTATAACAGTATTTTACAGTCTGCAATGGGGGAAGGAAATTGCAGATCAATGGCTGGCTTCTGTGGTTGTCTCTTGTATCAAGGATGTTTTCATCTGGCAACCGTGCAAAGTTTTATTCTTTACTTTTCTGTTGATTATCATCTCCAGGAGGCCGAAATCTCCCGACGAGGCGAGTAATAGCGTTGGATCATCGTTTACAGAGGAGATGAAGGAGCTGCGTGCGTATCAATTACAAAGGGCAACGTTTTTTCGTTTTGCAAGACAGTTTGTTGCCTTCATGGTCTTCTATGTGTTGCTGATGACAGTTACTTATGGGGATAAAGATTATCACAGATATCTGATGAATAAAGGCACCCGAGATAGCTTTACTTACTTCGACAAGGTTTGTGTTGATCAAAATCATCATTGACAGCATTTAGTGTTATGGAAAAGAGAGCTGGATGTGATAATGGCTGTCGTGATCAATCATCAGTTGATGTCCATCGTAGGGTTTGTTTCTCCTCAGAATACGATATTTGGTACATCTCATAGCCTGTAGAGGGAAAACCGTCAATATGTCAATAAACTCTGTAAGGATATTGAAGCATTTTTTTTTAAAAACAGTTTATCATGTCTGAACTACTCCAAACATTCCCATTGCTCGGTTGCTCGCATTCCTTTTATTTGTTTGGAAATCTTATTTTCTGAAGACAGTCAAGAATGATAAAGACGGATTTTATCCCCACATAAACAGTAATACATCAATTTAGATACCGAAAACATTAATTTTACAAACTTCGTCAACTAAAAAACCTCGATAATCTTTAAATACTGTCCTTCAGCGGCATTGTCCAAAAACAACGATAACAATAATTCAACAATAAACAAACGAACAAAAAACGATACAAAAGTTCAAATGAGGCTGAAACTACTTTTAATTACTACTTGCAATTTCAACAGTAGTTTTAGGCCTCATTCGAAATTTTGATTTGTTGAAGGTTGAAAGCTTACTTTTCCTCGTTACTTTTTACCTCCTTGTATCTCCTTTAGGTAAACACCGGCGAAAAACTATGGATTTACATGTTGCACAAGTTCATCCACGAATCATATGCCGGTGAATGGTACAATGGCCAACAGGAACAGACACCAGAGTATATAGGAAACAAAGTTTCAATACTAATTAGAATGCCACGACTTCGACAGCTGAGGATACAGGAAGGTAAATTATTTTAATTATAATAATTTTTTTGGGGGGGGGGAGGGGGAGGGGGTTGGTTGGTATTTACAACGTTATATATCTTGCAACTACTAGGAGATAAATTCAGAAGAGACTTATGGTCTTGAGCTACTGAAAGCCATTCCAATTATAAACATTCGTAACCGCAGCAGGATTATCTAATTTTAATGTTCCTGTTTCAATTAGATTCTTGCCGAGTGATGAAAGAGTTTGAGACGATCATTGACAAGTGCTACGATTTCTACTCGATGTCAGAGGAGGATACAACTCGTCTCTATCTCCCACATTGGATTCATTTGTCAGACGCGCAGCAGGATTGGGCCAACCTGTCACAACTCTGTCCCAGACCATGGCGTTATTCGTCACCAGAAGAGCTCAATAACTTGCCTTCGTGGGCACAGCATCATCTATATGACGGTGGTGGGTATGTTCTTGACCTTGGGTATGATAAACCAACTGCTATCCGTATGATGGAAGGCGTCAAAGACAAGGACTGGATTGACAGAAGAGCAAGGGCCGTTTTACTTGAATTCCAAGTTTTGAACTTAAACACTAATTTAATGAGCATTGTAACTTACCATTATGAGGTTCTACCGTTTGGATTTGGGCTTACTTACGAGAAGATTGACACGATAAAGCTGTTTAATTTCCAAAATCTATCTTACAGTTTTTATATAACGTGCCAACTGTTGTTTATACTGGTGGTATTGCTGTATGTCGTCATCCTTTTAGTCAGACTATATCGCCAAGGATGTGCATTTTTTAAACTTATGTGGAACTGGATAGATATTGCACAGATTACGAGTGCCTCACTTGCCATTGTGTTCTACATTATAAAGGTAAAATTTATGCATGAGAGCATACAAGAACTTCGAAAGAACCCGTTTGTGACAGTGAGTTTCCAGTTTGCAATTTTCTGGACTGAGGTTGAAAATGCTGCTCTCTCTTTCGCCTTATTTATTGCCACTTGCAAAATTCTTCATTTTGTTCGTCTCAATCCACATGTGCAAATCTTAGCATGGACAATTATTACGGCGAGGCACGACATTTTCTCATTTTGTGCCCTCTTTGGTATACTTTTTGTGGCACATGCTCATTTTGCTTATTTGGCTTTTGGTAGCTCTGTGTTTTCGTTTTCATCCTTTCTTCGCTCGTTCGCTTCTGAGTTTGAAATGTCGCTGGGTAAAACAGTACACTTCGTTGAAACCAATGATGTCAATAGAGTTTTGACCTCACTTTTTGCTGTCAGTTTTATGCTGACGCTTGCAGTTCTTCTTGTCAATATTTTTGTATCTATTATTGATATAAATTTACATGACGTGAAGGAAGACGACGAGAAAGTAAAAGAAGCGTCTATCATGGGAAAGTTTATTGAAAAGTTTTTTTTTGGTTTTAATTGCAAGACTAAAACAGAAAACACCCAGAAATAAATTTGAAATTAAAAAATACATCATTACGAATGCTTACTCGCCACATCATGCTTTATATTAGTACTGTACGGCGGTAGGTAGCTGAAAAATAATGTGATAATCTGTATTCCAGTTGACCTGTGTTTACATTATTAGAGACGTAATGAGAGACATCTCCTGAAATTAATCTATGTCGTTTAAGTCGTATTAAGAGTCGTTAGGTTAGCGGTTTTCAGCCTATAAATAGTTTCCTTTACGTTACTACTTTAGATGGTTATTGACTGATCAATGCCATTCTGAAGTTTGAGATTTTAATAGTAACTAAATCCCTGCCGGGCAAAAAGCCTTTTGTTACCTTATACTTTGTCAAGACGATATTCTAGTTATAAAAAACTTCGTATAACAGTTTACATGGCATTATCCAAAAGAGTAAAAACCACCTCCACGTTTTATGTAAAATAGGGAGTTTAAGAAAACCACGACGGCGACGGCAACGGGAACGTCGCTAAACAAAAGATTTAATTAGGAGAACAATGGCTTTGCACGTGCGTTATAATTCTTGGCACATTTCTTTACCGTCCTCGGCAAAACAACAACGTGAAATGACCAAATTCTGCGTTGTCTGGAGAACGTGAACCACGAGGACTGATTTTTAAAAATTTTTATTTCAAGTTTATCGCTGTGTCCCAGATTCAGTTTCGTGAAAGTTTTGTCGGTGATAAACAAAGTAAATGACTTTAGGGTATCGCGAGATTCGTAGGTAAAATATAAAGTCATTTTTTAATCGACGTTGTCCTCGGCGTCGCCGTCGTGGCTACTTAAACTCCCTAATACCTTTTTAAGCGGCGTTTCTAGATTAAATACTAGTAGTAACCAGAGATTATGAGAGTGCGTTCGATGCTCTCACTTTAATATATATATATATATATATATATATATATATATATATATATATATATATATATAAACGTTTGATAAAGCAAGGACGGACAACTTCTGACGGTAAAAAAAGTTACAAAGTTAAAAATTTAATAGAAAAACGTTTCGGTCTTAGACCTTCATCAGTTACAAGAGAAAAAGGACGAAAACTAAGTTTAAATACGGTTACAGTGTGGGAGATTACGTAACGAAATGAAAAATACAATATTGTGCTATTAATACATCGTGATTAATACAATACAGGAAGAAAATGCAAAACGAGAAATACAATGCTGTACTATAAATTGCGTCATACAGGGTGATAATTAATAGACCAAACGAAAAGAATACAATACTGTGCATAAATTACATTATAGAGCGTGATAATTGCAGAACTAGGTTAAATTCAACCTAAAAACTAAAAGAGTTAAAATAGATAAAACGGACTCTTGCAATGCGGTAAATATAACGGGAAAAATAGTTTGCAAAGATAAGCAGTTGAAAAAAAAAAAAAAAAAAAGAAGAAACCTACGTTTACGCTGGACAAAGTTAATAACAAAATCCCAAATCGAGGCCTTTGGAGCATTAAAGGGTTGACAAACAACAAAATCCCTGGAGGGGCCCTTAAACAATAAGCTGTAATAAGATCCCAGGCAGGGCCTTTGAGCATACCTAACACCCAAAAAGCTGACAAAATCCAAGGAAGGGCCTTTGAACTGCCTTATGGCGCGGACGCATATTTACACAAGAGAAAGTTAATTATAACAAATTCTCTTTTTGGAGTGAAATTCTTTTCTTTTATTTAAGCCATGGGGAGCCAAAGAGAACAGTTGAGCACTCCAATAAGCCTCTTTCGTAATTAAAAACCTATCGATCTCGTCTGAGTCATTAGGGGCCTGCACCTGATCAATGCATTGGAATTCAAAATCATCCAAGGAGTGTGGAATTTTATTGAAATGTACTGCTACCTCACAAGTGGTTTTGTTTGTGAGCATAGCAGACTTGTGGTTACGAAACCTAACCCGAAAATCGGTGGTAGTTGATCCTATGTACTGTAAACGACATTTCTTGCAGGAAACTAAATAGATCACGTTTTTAGAATCACAAGAAAGCCTTGAATGAATGGTGTATTTTCTGCCCGTTTTAAAACTTAGAAATGATTTAGATTCAACAAAGAAATTTCGACAGAGATCGCATCTATTTCTTTCACATTTAAAGCAGCCATTGTTTGGCTGAATTGTTTGTCCCTCATCGGCGGTTTTAAAACGAGATGGTGCTAATAATTCTTTCAAGTTTTTTGTTCTACGAAAAGATGGTATGATAGAGCCTTGAGGGAAAAGTTCTTTCAATTTAGGGTTGGATTGCAAAATCAACAAATGCTTTCTAATTATGCTACTCACATTAGGCAAATTAGGATTAAATGTGAGAACAAATGGAAATAATTTCTTCGATTGTTTTCCGCGTTGCCGTAGTAAATCATTCCTAGAAATGGTGGAGGCTTTGGAGAATTGATCGTCAACTAATTTGGAGGGATAACCCTGATTAACAAGATAACCCTTGTACTCAACTGTTCTCTCGGCAAGGAAAGTTTCTTCAGAGCAATTTCTCTTCAATCTAGTCGCTACTCCAAAAGGAATAGCCTTGAAGACATGCTTGGGATGGCAGCTAGAAGGTGGAAGATATAAATGACTATCTGTAGGTTTAGAATAAACATCAGTTCTACTAAACCCATCCACAAGATGTAAAGTAAGATCAAGTACGTGAAGCTCACGTTCAGAAAAAACTAACTCGAATTTAATAGTAGGGTATAGAGAATTAATGTAATCAGTAAATTGATGTAAGGCAGGAAGGCCTTGCTGCCAAAGATCAAAGACATCGTCACGATAACGCCACCACAAGGACGGCTTTATCGGACCGGAAAACTTAGCTTTAAGATCAATTTCACCCATGGCTAGATCGGCATAACTACATGCATTTTTTGGACCCATGGCCGTGCCATGAATCTGAAGAAAGAAATTCTCCTTAAAAACAGAATGGTTGCTTTTCAAACAGATTTTTACGGCTTCTAATATGCAGGATGTAGACGGAATTTTGTTTTCCCTAGCATTCAAAGCTTTCCTAACTGCAGTAAGACCAAGTTTGTTATCGATGTTGGGCAACATTGAAACCACATCCCACGAAACCAGTAAGGTGCCGGTTGGAAAAGGGCCACTCGTGTTAAGATCTCCTATTTTTTTAAATTCATTTTTGCGGTGAGGCTTGGACTGTGAATCTTCATTGATCCTCCTGACGCAGTGGCATTCTTTGTTGGCTTGAGGCATTTTATAACCGTTTATATATATATATATATATATATATATATATATATATATGTCTGGATTTATGAAAACGGTGTTAAAGACTGAATCAGGTGTTTTTTGATTTTTTTTTTTTTTTTTTCATTTCTTTGTTTTTGTTTTCTGCTTTCGCTATGACAGCAGCTTGTAAATCTTACCTAGCATGAAATGTAGGAACTCCTTGCCGCATGTTTCATTTATTTAGGTATTTTTTTCATTATTCATCGACCCTCCCCCCCCCCCCCCCTTTTTCAATTTGCGTTAAGTTTAGCCCAGGCTACACTCGTCTGAATTCAGTTCGCGCGGTGACTCTGACAAGGAGCGACCGATTAGCGTTCTGTATTTGCTGTCTAAAGGAAGTCTGCCCGAGGACATCATTAAGTCCAATGAAGGCCCAAGTCTAACGATTTGCTAGTAAGCGTCGTCCATTATCGTACCTGAGGCGGGCCTGAGGACATGTGTAAACTGTACGGGTCACATTTAGTCCCGTAACAGAAGGCCGTTTGCCCTGTGGCGATAATGTTGTGCTTGCTTTAGACAGCAAAAATCTTTCGCCACATCAATTTAGGGCTTAGACGTGCAATGGACTGGACATTTCTAGCTGCTGTTGGCGTCATTTGCTTTGAACTTTGATGTAGCTAAAGACTTAGAAAAAAAATCTGTTGAAATCTGGATGTGCCATTCCGCGCTCGACAAAATTGAAGTACATCCGGGACATTGCTATTTGCGAGCAAAACATGGCCACGAGGAGAGAGAAGAACATGAGTTCAAGCGCTGATCGTGAGTAGAATTTCCTTGTTTTATCAATTTTAGGCGTTCTCGGCTTAGCTAAGTATCAGAACTGTCTGTGATTCGCTAGCGCGGAAGAAATTTATTTGCGTGGCTTCCGGGCGATAATTGACGTAACGACAACATGTTGAGTGTTCGCTTACTGCTAACTATGGCCTAGTTTGTCTGAAGTTCAATCGATTCTCGATGTAGGAAGCTCTTGTTCAGTCCATTTAGGACGATGCAGGCCTTTAGAAAGCGATAGATTAGCTCTCCGCCGCGGTTTTGATATCTGTACGTTCGTGTTGATTTAGACTCCAATTTCATGTTAAAAGCACTCTTAATTAAATTGTACAATTCATGATTCAACGAAAAGACGGTGAATTTAGTCTTCCTGGCTTCAAAAGGCATACAGGAGAGTTATTTGCTGTTATTTGAGCTACGATAAGCCTCGTGGAAAGCTAGCTCTAGGACAGAATTGTAGCAAGTTAGATTATCAGTGACAAGTCAAATTCTATGGCCATGTTTTTGCGAATCCGGTCAGATATTGAAATGAAATGTCACGTAACGGCTACTTTTTGGCTGAAATATAGAGGTAAATAACCGATTCCACTGCTTACCATGCTCTTGTTAGCGTGACTGGCTAATTTAACCCACAGTAAAGACATAGTGAGGTCATTTAGGTGAAATCGCAGAGGTTAAGCCTGTCTAAATTAGTGCCGCGGCGAACCAAATGATCAATTTAAGCTCTAATTTAGTTTTGTTTGGCTCGTTCGACTCATTTTGCAGCGACTTTAAAGGCTTGTATAGGCATGGTATGGACTCTATTAAGAGTACACGAGGTAGATAGCACTCTCGGTGCGACATGGCCATATTTATGTACATTTTCTAACCGTTTTTTCAAAAACATGCCCGCTATTTTGGTGCAAAGTCTTTAACACGGTTTTCATAAATTCAGACATATATATATATATATATATATATATATATATATATATATATATATATATATATATAAAAAGTTAAGATGCTTCGAGCCAACAGGGATGCCACGCGCCAGAAGGATCCAAAAGGATTCGTAGTCCAAACCTCGAGTAATGAAATTTGTAGGCAATTGTGGAAAACGAGGACGGACAACTTCGAGCGAAAAAAATATATATATACGGTAAAAAATCTAAGAAATCTAAAAAAAAGGTTTAAAAATTTAATAAAAATAAACGTTTCGGTCAAAGACCTTCATCAGTTGCAGTGCAAGTGAATAATAAATTACAATAACCTTAAATAAGTTTACAATATAAAAAATGACATCATATTACAAAGATGATTACATAACAGGGCGTGGTAACACATGAAAACGAAAAAATTAACCAATGATAAACAATCGGTGATTACTAAGCGAGATACTATGACAATGCGGTACAAAACTCAAAAGACACAAACCAAATAAGAATAAATAATCGAATATAATACAAATAAGATTAATATCAAAAAAGTAACGCGATTCGTCGAGTCAGCCGAAAGTGTGAAGGGACCCGCGTGTAAAATATTCAATGTTCAAAAAAGGCGGTCCTAAAATCCCCAAACAAAGCCCTTGAAACTATGCCGCGGCAAGGCACAACAGGCGCCCTAAACAGGGCCCTTAAACAACAATAATGTAATAAATTCCCCGATGGGGGCCCCTGAGAAAACCTAGCGCTAACAAAGCTAACAAGATCCAAGGTCAGGGCCTTTGAACACCTGAACTAAGATAACCGCCAAATTTGCAAGTTATTTTTGCGCTAATTGTAGTTTATTCTTTTTTTCGAGTGGAATTCCTGACGTTTGTTCAAGCCAAAAGGTGCCAGAAGGTAACTTACTAATGTAACTTACAATACATTGGCTCTACAACAACAGATTTTAGAATTAGATTTCGCAACCACAAGTCTGCTATGCTGACCAAGAAAAAGACTTGTGAGGTAGCGGTGCATTTCAACAGAACACCGCACGACTTAAACGACTTTTCTTTCCAGTGTATTGATCAAGTGCAGATAAATGCAAACAATACAAGTAACATCGAAAAGCTTTTAATCACTAAAGAGGCATATTGGAGTGCACAGTTGTTCTCTCTGGCACCTTTTGGCTTGAACAAACGTCAGGAATTCCACTCGAAAAAAAGAATAAACTACAATTAGCGCAAAAATAACTTGCAAATTTGGCGGTTATCTTAGTTCAGGTGTTCAAAGGCCCTGACCTTGGATCTTGTTAGCTTTGTTAGCGCTAGGTTTTCTCAGGGGCCCCCATCGGGGAATTTATTACATTATTGTTGTTTAAGGGCCCTGTTTAGGGCGCCTGTTGTGCCTTGCCGCGGCATAGTTTCAAGGGCTTTGTTTGGGGATTTTAGGACCGCCTTTTTTGAACATTGAATATTTTACACGCGGGTCCCTTCACACTTTCGGCTGACTCGACGAATCGCGTTACTTTTTTGATATTAATCTTATTTGTATTATATTCGATTATTTATTCTTATTTGGTTTGTGTCTTTTGAGTTTTGTACCGCATTGTCATAGTATCTCGCTTAGTAATCACCGATTGTTTATCATTGGTTAATTTTTTCGTTTTCATGTGTTACCACGCCCTGTTATGTAATCATCTTTGTAATATGATGTCATTTTTTATATTGTAAACTTATTTAAGGTTATTGTAATTTATTATTCACTTGCACTGCAACTGATGAAGGTCTTTGACCGAAACGTTTATTTTTATTAAATTTTTAAACCTTTTTTTTAGATTTCTTAGATTTTTTACCGTATATATATATTTTTTTCGCTCGAAGTTGTCCGTCCTCGTTTTCCACAATTGCCTATATATATATATATATATATATATATATATATATATACCGTAAAGAAATGATTTCACTAGCTGACTTTCAACATTTGTCTATTGCTAAAATCAACATTTTTCAGCAGCAACAGAGGTTCTACAGTCAGATATGCATAGTGTCAAAGTCCATGCTAGTGAAGAGGTCACGATTTGTTGATACGTTAGGTGACGCCGCCAGTTTCTGTAGACTCTCAAGTATATTTAAATTACGTACATTATTCTAAGCTAGCATTTGCAATCGCGTGCTCGTTTCGCGTGGCCGTTTATCGTGAACAAACTCTGTGCGACTTATTCGAGTATTTCCCCTGATGAATAAAGTAGTCTTATGGATCTTGCCTTCAGAGTACTTTTCCACCGATTCCAAACAATAAAATTTCGACCGGATAAAGACTGAGCTATCTGTCGCGACTGAACTAATCAACAAATGCAATCAAAATGTAGCTGTTCCCACGGTTATCATTCCAAAGCCAAGTCGCGTTAATAAACAAGGACAGTTCCCTCAAACGTCGATAAATGCTACCGTCGAAGCGTTTAAATTTGCCAAATCTAACGCTGAGAGCACATAATAGCGAAGTGACGGCGACTGAATGGAAAGTCAAAGAAAGATCCATCGGAAAGACGAGCTCACGTGGCCTGCTCACATACTCACATGTTCGCCACATGTCTTATCATATGTCTTAGCATTAAACCGTACCAGTTTAGTTGGCGTGACATGCCCCTGCAAAAATCAAGCGGGGTGGCCATTTTGGTGCCCTTACAGGAATGTGGTTTTCTTGGCCTTGTCCGTGCACAGGATTACCAACTCTGAAGTGCCACAGGTCAAAATTAGGTTTGCGTTCCACTTCGTCGAACGCAATAATTTTTTTGAAAAAAGCTGTTGAAACTTGTTCAGCTTTTCAATGAAAACGAAATAGCTCGTGGGGGCTTTTCTTTGATAAATAATTTTCATTCAGTAAATGTACGAGTAAATTAAATGGAATAAAATGCATCCACTCCTGTGGCAAATTAATCTTAAGGGGGGTCGTCGTCTTCGCTTATCACGCAGCCGCGCAAAGCAGGAATTTGTCCTTTTTATATTTAATTGTCATATAATAGATATGTCAAGGCTCTAAGTATAACTATCTACGTGCGTTGCAAGGTTTCACAAAATAATAACCAGTAAACAACCTTTGATATGGCTAGAAATCTCGGACACGCAAGTACAGTTGAAAAGTCCAGATTAAGCAAAAGCGAGTCACATAATTCCTCACGACTTAGAGACTTGACTGAGAAAACAGATTTAAAATCCCGCTTACCTGATCACTCCAGTCCAAAGTCCCAAGTGTTCACTCACTGTCTTTTGCTATGAGCCGAGACCCAAAATATCCTTAGAAAATTGTCGGTTTCTATGTTGTAATCGCTGCGTTTTTCAAGTATAATAATAATGATGAAGCAATGTAGTAACAGTATGGCGGCAGTGCCAGAACAGCTGGAAAACAAATTTCCATACTTGGAAAAACGGGTAACATTGGAAAAACGGATCACACTTGGAAGAAACGTCACACTTGTAAAAATGGGCCTCACTGGGAAAAATGGGTCACCCTTGGAAAGATTGTGTCATACTTGGAAAAAATGGTCACCATTAGAAAAATGGGTCACACTTGGAAAAATGGGTCACTTAAGGAAAAATGGGTCACCCTTGGAAAAACTGGTCACTCTTGAAAAAAATCATACTTGGAAAAACAGGTCACACTTGGAAAAACGGGTCACATTTGGGAAAATGGGTCACATTTGAAAAAATGGGTCACACTTAGAGAAGAGAAGTGGGTCACATTTGGGAAAATGAGTCACACTTGGAAATAAGGGTCACACTTTGAAAACTGGGTCACGCTTGGAAAAATGAGTTACACTTGGAAATTAGGAAATAACATTTTAAAAAAAGTGACACTTGGAAAAATGGATCACACTTCGAAAAAAGGGTCACATTTTAAAGAAATTGGTCACAATTAGAAAAGTGGACTACACTTGGGAAAAGGGTGACAAACTTGAATAAAAGGGTCACACTTAAAAAGATGGGCCAAACTTTAAAAAATGGGTCACATTTGGAAAAATGGGTCACACTTGGAAAACTGGGTCACACTTAAAAAATTAAGGGGTAACATTTGAAGTGACACTTGGAAAAATAGGTCACACTTGGGAAAATGAGTCACATTTGAAAAAATGGGTCACACTTGGAGAAAGAGGTCACACTTGGAAAACTGGGTCACACTTGGAAAAATGGCTTACACTTGAGAATTAGGGGGTAGCATTTAAAAAAAAAAGTGACACTTGAAAAAATGGGTCACACTGAAAAAAGAGTCGCATTTGCAAAAATTGGTCAAAATTAGAAAAGTGGGTTACACTTAAGAAAAGGTGGACATACTTGAATAAATGGGTCACACTTCAAAAAATGGGTTACTCTTTGAAAAAAAAAGTCACACTTGGAAAAAAGAGTCACACCTGGAAAAATGGGTCACACTTTGGTAAAAGGCTCACAATTGCAAAAAAAAAAGTCACACTTGGAAAAAACATGACGGGACACAGGGAGCCTTCTACTGTAAGTACCGCAGAGAAATGGTAGGAAATTTTCCTAGCATT
This sequence comes from Orbicella franksi, assembly GCF_964199315.1. Lineage (NCBI taxonomy): Eukaryota > Metazoa > Cnidaria > Anthozoa > Scleractinia > Merulinidae > Orbicella > Orbicella franksi. Next base: position 8,471,870 of record NC_138148.1, on the reverse strand, counting down.
CCTTACATACTCTCACTAGGGTTCTTCGTCTTGCGGTCAGGGAAGCGTCATAATCTGTTTTAGTGACATGTCGATGATATGAGATGAGAAATAAACCAGAAAGGGCCGATGGAACACGAGACAAGCTTTAAAATGAAGTCACGATATTAATAGTGCATTAAAAGTAAATAGTACGTTCGAGTCATTCCCGATGCTTTCAAATGATGGCGGACTCCACCGACGCCAATAATTTGGGACAAAACAAGGTCATTATATATGGGGTCACGTCTAAACACACGTGAACAAAGACTTGGGCAGGAAAAAAACGTGAGCGGACAAAACCGGGGAATGCCGATAAATCAAGTAATCCCGCAATGATGAACGAATTACACAACATGAACCTTCCTCTGCTTCTCCCCCTGAACCAAGTTCAGATCTACGAACTGAACTTAAAGATACCAAAGTGCCTACGAATGGATGTTGAGCGCGGCGAGCAGACGTAAATGTCTTGTTTACGCAATGAAAGCCATCACAATAAACTCTGAGCTTGCATCGAGATGCTTGTCCGGGCGTAAAGGAGCGTTTGATTAATCGATCTAAAACAGATCTTAAGGAATAAAAACCCAGATGATCTGGAATACTTGTCTAAGTATGTCGTTGGCAGTAGGAGCCACGTGCAGTATTATCATGCTCGGCAATTGAAGTTATTGTGTAGAAAATATCGCACAATTACACAGCCGAGGGCAAAATAAAGCGCGAGGAGAAACTTAGCACATGGAGCTAAGACAGATTGTCAGTGCTTTAGGTGACCATGCACGGCTACCAATAACTTGGCCAATCGCTTGCCCAATGGCTTGTGCACGCAACGAATCGTAGAAGTCTCGCGTGTTCTTGCGCGTTCAGAGATGCGCCGCACTCTCGATTTCGGTGTTAGCATCTCAAACTATGCTTACTAGACTTTTTAAAGACGCTACTTTTAGCCCTCCCTCAAATCTACACACGTGTATTTTACTTGTGGAAAACTATCGACTTGCACAGTGTTTAGGTTGGAGATTCTCGCCCATATCAACTTTCTTCTCTCTCGTAAGTTCTCGCGCGTTTAGAGATGCGCCACACTCGAGTTTTAGGTGCGGAGATCCCAACCAATGCTTACCTAACATTTTAAAGATGCTATTTTTAGCCCTCCCCCAAATCTACACACGTGTATTTAACTTGTGGAAGTCTATCGATTTGGACAGTGCTTGGTAAAGAGATTCTCGCCTATATCAACTTTCTTTTCTCTCGTAAGTTCTCGCGCGTTTAGAGATGCGCACACTCGCGTTTTAGGAGCAGGGATCCCAACCAATGCTTACCTAACTTTTTAAAGATGCTACTTTTAGCCCTCGTTCAAATCTGCACACTTGTGTTTCACTTGTGAAAGTCTATCGATTTGGACAGGGCTTGGGTAAGAGATTCTCGCCCATATCAACGTTCTTTTCTCTAGTAAGTTCTCGCGCGTTTAGAGATGCGCCACACTCGCCATTTAGGTGCAGGGATCTTAACCAATGCTTACTTAACTTTTTAAAGAAGCTACTTTTAGCCCTCTCTCAAATCTACACACGTGTATTTCACTTGTGGAAGTCTGTCGCTTTGAAGAATACTTGGGTTAAAGATTTTCGCCCATTTATATCTTTTTTTCACTCGCGTGGTTTTGCGCGTTAGCGATGCGGCACAGTCGCGTTTTTTTTTTTTTTTTGTGGGGATCTCAAACTATGCTTACAGGGCTCTTTAAAAACGCTAGTTTTGGCCCTCTCCTAAATATACACAAGTGTATTTCAATTGTGAAAGTCTATCGATTTGGACAGTGCTTGGGTTACATATTCTTTCCCCTGTTCATTTTCTTTTCTCCCGCGTGTTCTCGCACGTCAAGCGAGGCGGCACACTCGCGTTTTAGATGTGGGGATCCCAAACTTTGCTTACCTCCCTTTTTAAAGATGCTAGTTTTAGCCCTGTTCAAAGTCTCCAAGGTGTATTTAACTGTGTAAGTCTATCGATTTGAACAGTGCTTTCGTAGATTTATTTTAACCATGTCAATTTACTTTTCCCTTGTCTTTTCTCGCGCGTTTAGCTTTGCGACACACTCGAACTTTTGGTGTCGGGATCTTAAACTATGCTGACTGGGCTTTTTTAAGATGTTATTTTTGGCCCTCTCTTAAATTTACACACGTGTATTTTCTTTTTGTGGGGGTCTTGCGATTTGGACAATGCTTGGGTAAGAGATTCTCGCCCATATCAAATTTCTTTTCTCTTGTAAGTTCTCGCGCGTTTATCGACGCGGCACACTCGCGTTTTTGGTGTGGGGATCCCAAAGTATGCTTACGGGACTCCTTAAAAATGTTAGATTTGGCCCTCAACCAAATCTACACACGCGTATTTCACTTGTCGAAGTCTGTCGCTTTGAAGAATGCTTGGAATGAAGATTCTTGCCTATTTATATTTTTTTCTCTCGCGTGTTTTCACCACACTCACCTTTTAAGTGCGGGGATCGCAACCAGTGCTTAGCTAACTCTCTAAATATGCAATTTTCAGCCCTCCCCAAATCTACCCACGTGTATTTATTTTGGGAAGTCCATCGATTTTGAGAGTGTCTGGGTTGGATATTCTCGCCCATATCAACTTTCTTTTCTCTCGTAAGTTCTCGCGCGTTTAGAGATGCCCCACACTCGCGGTTTTGGTGTCTGGATCTCAAACTATGCTTACTGGACTTACTCAACCTACACAGGTGTATTTCACTTGTGGAAGTCTGTGGCTTTGAACAATGTTGGAGATTCTCGCCCATTTATATTTTTTTCTCTCGCGTGTTTTCGGGCATTTAGAGATGCGCCACACTCGCGATTTCGGTGTCGGCATCTCAAACTATGCTTAGTGGACTTTTTGAAGATGCTAGATTTGGCCCTTTCTCAAATCTAGACACGTGTATTTAACTGGTGGAAGTCTAGCGATTCGGATAGTGTTTGGGTTGAAGATTCTCGCCCATATTAACTTTCTGTTCTCTCGTAAGTTTTCGAACGTTTAGAAGTGCGCAACACTTGCGTTTTAGGTGTGGGGATCCCAACCAATGCTTACCTAGCTTTTTAAAGATGCTAATTTTAGCCCTTCTCCAAATCTACACACGTGTGTTTTACTTGTGGAAGTCTATCGATTTGGACAGTGTTTGAGTCGGAGATTCTCGCCCATATCAACTTTTTTTTTCCGTCGTAAGTTTTCGCACGTTTAGAGATTCACCACACTCGCGTTTTAGGTGCGGGGACCCCAACCAATGCTTACCTAACTTTTTAAAAATGCTACTTTTAGCCCTCCCCCAAATGTACACACGTTTATTTCACTTGTGGAAATCTAACGATTTCGAAAGTGGTTGGGTGAATGATTGTCGTCTGTATCAAGTTTTTTTTCGCTAGTAAGTTCTCGCGCGTTTAAAGATGCGCCACTCTCGCGGTTTTGGTCTCGGCATTTCAAACTATGCCTATTGGACTTTTTAAAGATGTTGGCCCTTTCTCAAATCTACACACGTGTATTTTACTTGTGGTAGTCTCTCGCTTTGGACAATGCTTGGGTTAAAGATTCTGGCCTATTTTAATGTTTTTTTTTCTCTCGCGTGTTTTTGCGCGTTGAGAGATGCGCCACACACTCGATTTCGGTGTCAGCATCTCAAACTAATCTTACTGGACTTTTTAAAGATGCTAGATTTCGCCTTTTCTAAAATCAACACACGTGTATTTCACTTGTTGAAGTCTATCGATCTAGACAGTGCTTGGGTTGGAGATTCTCGCTCATATCAACTTTCTTTTCTCTCGTAAGTTCTCGCGCGTTTAGAGATACGCCACACTTGCGTTTTAGGCGCGGGGATCCCAACCAATGCTTACCAAACTTTTTAAAGATGTACTTATAGCCCTCCCCCAAATCTACACACGTGTATTTCACTTCTGGAAGTCTATCAATTTGGATCGTGCTTGGATGAGAGATTTTCGCCGATATCAACTTTCTTTTGTTTAGTAAGATCTAGCGTAATTAGAGATGCGCCACACTCGCGTTTTAGGCGCGGGGATCCCAACCAATGCTTACCTAACTTTTTAAAGAGGCCACTTTTAGCCCTCCCCCAAATCTACACACGTGTATTTCACTTGTGGAAGTCTAACTCTATTGAAATGAATAATGCTTGGGCAAGGGATTCTCGCCAGTATCAACTTTCTTTTCTGTAGTAAGTTCTCGCGCGTTTAGAGATGCTTCACATCCGCGGTTTTGATGTCGGGATCTCAAGCTATGCTTACTGGACTTTTTAAAAGATGCTAGATTTGGCCCTTTCTCAAATGTACACACGTGTATTTCACTTGTTGTAGTCTGTCGCTTTGAACAATGCTTGGGTTGAAGATTCTCCCCTATGTAATTTTTTTTTTCTCTCGCGTGTGTTCGCCCGTTTAGAGGTGCGCCCCTGTTTTGATTTCAGTGTCGGCATCTCAAACTATGCCTACTGGACTTTTTGAAGATGCTAGATTTAACCCTTTCTCAAATCTACAAACGTGTTTTTTCACTTGTTGAAGTTTATCGATTTAGACAGTGTTTGGGCTGGAGATTCTCGCCCATATCAACTTTTTTTCGATTGTAAGTTTTCGCGCGTTTAGAGATACACCACACTCGCGTTTTAGGTGCAGGGATTCCAACCAATGCTTTTTAAAGATGCTACCTATATCCCTCCCCAAATCTACACATGTGTATTTCACTCGTGGAAGTCTATCGATTTGAACAGTGCTTGGTTAAGGGATTCTCGCCAATATCAACTTTCTTTTCTTTGGAGAGTACTCGTGCGTTTAGAGATGCGCCACGCTCGCGGTTTTAGTGAGGCATCTCAAACTACGCTTATTGGATTTTTTAAGGATGCTAGATTTGGCCCTTTCTCAAATCTACAAACGTGTATTTCCCTTGTGGAAGTCTGTCGCTTTGGACAATGCTTGGGTTGAAGATTCTCGCCTATTTATATTTTTTTCTCTCGTGTGTTTTCGCGCTTTCAGAGATGCGCCACACTCTCGGTTTCGGTGTCACCATCTCAAACTATCCTTCCTGGACTTTTTAAAGTTTCTAGTCTTGGCCTTTTTCTAAAATCTACACACGTGTATTTCACTTGTTGAAGTCTGTCGATTTAGACAGCGTTTGGGTTGGAGATTCTTGCCCATATCAACTTTCTTTTCTCTTGTAAGTTCTCGCACCTTTAGAGATGCGCCACACTTGCGCTTTAGGCGCAGGGATGCCAACCAATGGTTACCTAACTTTTTAAATATGTTACTTTTAGCCCACTCTTATATTTACACTCTTGCATTTTACTTGGTGAAGTCTATCGTTTTGGACAGTGTTTAGGTTGGATATTCTTGCCCATATCAACTTTCTTTTCTCTCGTAAGTTCTTGTGCGTTTAGAGATGGACCACACTCCCGTTTAATGTACGGGGATCCTAACCAATGCTAGCTAACGTTTTAAAATGCTATGTTTAGCCCTCTGCCAAATCCACACACGTGTATTTCACTTGTGAAAGTCTATCGATTTGGACAGTACTTTGGTGAGAGATTCTTGCCGACATAAAGTTTCTTTTTTCTACTACTTTCTCGCGCGTTTGGAGATGCGCCACACTCGCAGTTTTGGTGGCGGGATCTCAAAGTATGGTTACTGGACTTTTTAAAGATGGTAGATTTGGCCCTTTCTCAAATGTACACGCGTGTATTTCACTTGCTTTGGTGTAGGGATTTCAAACTATGCTTACAGCTGGACTTTTCGAAGATGCTCTTTCTTAAATCTGCATACATTTATTTCACTTGTGGAAGTCTATCGATTTGGACAGTGTTTGGGTTGGAGATTCTCGCCCATATCAACTTTCTTTTCTCTCGTAAGTTCTCACGCGTTTAGAGATGCGCCACACTCGCGTTTTAGCTGCGGGGATCCCAACCAATGCTTATCTAACTTTTTAAGGATGCTACTTTTGGCCTCCTCCGAAATCTACACAAGTGTATTTCACTTCTGGAAGTTTATCTCGTAAGTTTTCGTACATTTAGAGATGCGCCACATTTGCGTATTAGGTGAGGGAATCCCAACCAATGATTATATAACCTTTTAAAATGTTACTTTTAGCCATCCTAGAAATCTACACACTTTTATTTCACTTGAGGTAGTCTGCAGCTTTGGACAATGCTTGGGTTGGAGATTCTCGCCATTTATAGTTTTTTCTCTTGCGCGTTTTCGCATGTTCAGAGATGAGCCACACTCGCGATTTCGGTGTCGGCATCTCAAACTACGCGTAGTCAACTGTTTTTAAGATGCTAGATTTGGCCCTTTCTCAAATCTAAACACGTGTATTTCACTTGTGGAAGTCTATCGATTTGGAAAGTCTTTAGGTTGGAGATTCTCGCCCATATCTACTTTCTTTTCTCTTGTAAGTTCTCGCGCGTTTAGAGATGCGCCACACTCGCGTTTTAGGTGTAGGGATCCCAACCAATGCTTACCTAACTTTCTAAAAATGCTACCTCTAGCCCTCCCCCAAATCTACACACGTGTGTTTCACTTGTAGAAATCTATTGATTTGGACAGTTCTTGGGTAAGAGATTCTCGTTTATAACAACTTTCTTTTCCCTAGTAAGAGCTGAGCTGAGTGATGCGCCACACTCGCGGTTCTGGTGTCGGGATCTTAAACTATGCTTACTTGACTTTTTAAAGATGCTAGATTTGGCCCTATCTCAAATCTACACACGTGTATTTCACTTGTGGAAGTCTGTCGCTTTGGACAATGCCTGGGTTAAAGATTTTCGCCCATTTATATCTTGTTTTCACTGGCGTGTTTTTGCGCGTTTAGCAATGCGAAATTTCGAGTTTTTGGTGTGAGGATCCCAACTTATGCTTACGGGGGTCTTTAAAATGCTAGTTTTGGCCCTTCCCCAAATCTACACACGTGTATTTCACTTGTGGAAGTCTATCTGTTTAAACAGTTTTCAAAGTCGCCAAGACCAACTTTGGGTCGATTTCCAGGAACTTGGGCAATAATTCCAAGTTCTAGGGACTTTAAACTAATTTGACAAGACTTTGGTTTTCAGTGAAAGGGACAGAAGAAATATCTCTAAGCGCTTGATTATTAGCAGTGTGACGGAAATATAGGCCCTCTGTAACCCATTTATTCACTAGAAAGTCGCCGAGAACGGGCTACGCGTTGCGTGATTTTGACCAACTTTAGGTCGATTTCAAGGAACTCTGGCAATATTTCCGAGTCCCGGGGACTCGAAACTTATTCGAGAAGACTTTGGTTTTCGGTAAAATGGACAAAGGAAAAATTTTTGAACGCTTGGTTATGAGCATTCATAACCAAGCGTTTGAAAATTTTTCTTCTGTCCATTTCACTGAAAACCAAAGTATTTTCGAATTAGTTTAGAGTCCCTGGGACTCGGAAATATCGCCCAAGATCCTGGAAATCGACCCAAAGCTGGTCACAATCACGCTGCGCGGAGCCCAGTCTCGGCGACTTTCTAGTCACTAAGTGGCTATATTTCGACCAGACTGCTTATAGCCAAGCGTTAAAACATTTTTCCTCCTCCATTTCACTGAAAACCAAACTCTTCTCGAGTTCGTCTAGAGTCCCTGGGACTCGAAAATATCGCTCAAGTTCCTAAAAATCGACCTAAAGTTGGTCCAAATCACGCTGCGCGTAGCCCGGTTTCGGCGACTTCCTAGAGACTAAGTGAGTTAAGGAGGAGCTATATTTCGGTCAGACTGCTCATAACCAAGCGTTTAAAGATTTTTCCTCGATCTCTTTCACTAAAAAAAAAAGTCTTCTCTAATTAGTCTAGAGTCCCTGGGACTCGGAAATATCACCCAAGTTCATGGAAGTCGACCCAAAGTTGGTTAAAATCACGCAGCGCGTAGCCGGTCACGGCGAATTTCTAGTCACTATATGGCCATATTTTGGTTAGACTGCTCATAGCCAAGCGTTTAAAAATTTTTCCTCTGTCCAATTCATTTAAAACTTAAGTTTTTGCAAATTAGTTTAGAGTCCCTGGGACTCGGAAATATCGCCCAGGTTTTTGGAAATCGACCCAAAGTTAGTCAAAATCACGCTGCGCATAGTCCGGTCTCGGCGACATTTTAGTCTCTAAGTGGCTATATTTCGGCAAGACTGCTCACAACCAAGCGTACAAAAATTTTACCTCTGTCCAATTCACTGAAAACCAAGGCCTTGCCCACTTAGTTTAGAGTCCCTGAGACTCAAAAATATCGCTCAGGTTTTTGGAAATCGACCCAAAGTTAGTCAAAATCACGCTGCGCATAGTCCGGTCTCGGCGACATTTTAGTCTCTAAGTGGCTATATTTCGGCAAGACTGCTAATAACCAAGCGTACACAATTTTTCCTCTGTCCAATTCACTGAAAACCAAGGCCTTTTCCACTTAGTTTAGAGTCCCTGAGACTAAAAAATATCGCATAAGTTCCTGGAAATCGACCTAAAGTTGCTCAAAATTACGCTGCGCGTGGCCCGGTCTCGGCGACTTTCTAGTCGCTAAGTGAGTTAAAGAGAGGCTATATTTCGCCCGGACTGCTTATAACGAAGCCTTAAAAAATTTTTTCCTTTAACCATTTCACTGAAAACCAAAGTCTTCTCGAGTTAGTTTAGAGTCCTTGGTACTCGGAAATTTCGCCTAGCTAAATTCCTGGAAATCGACCTAAAGATGGTCCAAACCACGCTGCGCGTAGCCCAGTCTCGACGACTCTCCAGTTAATAAGTGGCCATATTTCAACAAGACTGCTTATAACCAAGCGTTCAAAAATTTTTCCTCTGTCCATTTCACTGAAAACCAAAATTTCCTCGAATTAGTTTAGAGTCCCTGGTACTCGAAAATATCGACCAAGATCCTGGAAATCGACCCAAAGTTGGTCAAAATCATGCTGCGCGTAGCTCGGTTTCGGCGACTTTTTAGTCACTAAGTGGCTATAACTAAGTGGCAATATTTGGGCCAGACTGCTCATAACCAAGCGTTTAAAAATTTTTCCTCTGTTCATTTTACTCAAAAACCAAAGTTTTTTCAAATTACTTTAGAGCCCCTGGGACTCGGAAATATCGCCCAAGTTCCTGAAAATCGACCCAAAGTTGGCCAAAATCGCGCCTCGCGTAGCCCGGTCTCAGCGTCTTTCTAGTCACTTAGTGGCTACATTTCGGCCAGACTGCTCATAGCCAAGCGTTCTAAAATTTTTTCTTTGTCCATTTCACTAAAAATCAAAGTCTTCTCGAGTTAGTTTAGAGTCCTTGGGACTCGGAAATATCGGCCAAAATCCTAAAAATCGACCCAAAGTTAGTCAAAATCACGCCTTTGTAGCCATGTCTTGGTGACTTTGAGCACTGTCCAAATGGATAGACTTTCACAAGTTAAAATACACGTGTAGATTTGGCAGAGGGCTAAAAGTAGCATCTTTAAAAAGTTAGGTTAGCATTGGTTGGGATCCCCGCACCTAAAACGCGAGTGCGGCGCATCCCTAAACGCGCGAGAACTTACGAGAGAAAAGAAAGTTGATATGGGCGAGAATCTTCAACACTGTCCAAATCGATAGACTTCCACAAGTGTCATACGTTTGTGTAGATTTGGAGAGGGCAAAAATTAGCATTTTTAAAGAGCCCTGTAAGCATAGTTTGGGATCCCCACACCAAAAACGCGATTTTGCTGTATTGGTAAACGCGCGAAAACACGCGAGTGAAAAAAAGATATAAATGGGCGAGAATCTTCAACCCAAGCATTGTCCAAAGCGACAGACTACTACAAGTGAAATACAAGTGTGTAGATTTGAGAAGGGGCCAAATCTAGCATCTACCCAAATCGATAGACTTCTACAAGTGAAATACACGTGTGTAGATTTGGGGGAGGGCTAAGATTACCGTCTTTAAAAAGTTAGGTAAGCATTGGTTGGGATCCCCGCAGCTAAAACGCGAGTGTGGCGCATCTCTAAAGGCGCGAAAACTTACGAGAGAAAAGAAAGTTGATATGGGCGAGAATCTCCAATCCAAACACTCTCGAAATCAATAGACTTCCACAAGTGAATTACACGTGTGTAGATTTGACAAATGGCCAAATCTAGCATCTTTCAAAAGTCCAGTAAGCATAGTTTGAGATGCAGACACCGATATTACGAGTGTGGCGCATCACTAAACGGGCGAAAACACGCGAGAGAGAAAAATATAAATCGACGAGAATCTCCAACCCAAGCATTGTCCAAAGCGACAAACTACCACAAGTGAAATACACGTGTGTAGATTTGAGAAAGGGCCTAATCTAGCATCTTTAAAAAGTCCAGTAAGCGTAGTTTGAGATGCCGAGACCAAACCGCGAGCGTGGCGCATCTCTAAACGCGCGAGAACTTACGAAAGAAAAGAAAGTTGATTTGCACGAGAATCTCCAACGCAAACACTGTCCAAGTCGATAGACTTTCACAAGTGAAATACAGGTGTGTAGATTTGAGAAGGGCCAAATCTAGCATGTTTAAAAAGTCCAGTAAGCATAGTTTGAGAGGCCATGACCGAAATCGCGCGTGTGCGCATCTCTTAACGTGCGAAAACACGCAAGAGAGAAAAAAATATAAATGGGCGAGAATCTCCAACCCAAACACTGTTCAAAGCTATAGAGTTTCGCAAGTGAAATACAGGTGTGTAGATTTGAGAAGGGCCAAATCTAGCATCTTTAAAAAGTCCAGTAAGCATACTTTGAGATCTCAACACCAAAACTGCGAGTGTGGCGCATCTCTAAACTCGCGAAAACTTACTAAAGAAAAGAAAGTTGATATGGGTGAGGATCTCTCAACCAAGCACTGTCGAAATCGATAGACTTCCACAAGTTAAATACAAGTGTGTAGATTTTGGGGAGGGCTAAAAGTAGCATCTTTAAAAAGTTAGGTAAGCATTGGTTGGGATCCCTACACCTAAAACGCGAGTGTGGCGCATCTCTAAACGCGCGAGAACTTACAAGAGAAAAGAAAGTTGATATGGGCGAGAATCTCCAACCCAAACACTGTCCAATTTGATAGACTTCTACAAGTAAAACACACGTGTGTAGATTTGGGGGAGGGCTAAAAGTAGCATCTTTAAAAAGTTAGGTAAGCATTGCTTGGGATCCCCGCACCTAGATTGCGAGTGTGGCGCATCTCTAAAGGCGTGAGAACTTACGAGAGAAAAGAAAGTTGATATGGGCGAAATTCTCCAACCCAATCACTGTTCAAATCGATATTTTTCCTTAAGGGAAATACACGTGTGTAGATTTGGGGGAGGGGTAAAAGTAGCATCTTTAAAAAGTTAGGTAACCTTTGGTTGGGATCCCTGCACCTAAAACGGGAGTGTGGCGCATCTCTGACCGCGCGAGAACTTACGAGAGAAAAGAAAGTTGATATGGGCACGAATCTCTCATCTAATGAGGGGACGCAAATGACTTCTACTGTAAGTATCTCTTCCCGGTGTTTTTTTTGGTTAAATTCTATGAGAACAGGGCTGTGTTCCTCGAAGGCTGTGGGTGTAATTCGTAAAAGCACTAATTTCTTATAAATCGTTCAGAAATTCTTCGTTCCAGTTCAAATTTATGTTGCTGGCACATGGGTGGTCACTTTATATTTAGACCGTGATGTAAGATACTTTAGACTATTTTTACTGTTTATGATGCACTGCTAGGTTAGTCTGCTTTATAAATATTTAACTGCTCTGGTCGAGTTTTTAATTTCAAGATGATTAAACGTTCTTTTTAAGCGTTCCTGTTAAAAATGATGTAAAGTTGTCAATTTTAGTAATTTCAATTTGAAGAAAAGGTCCTGTTAGTACCTTCTTGTTACTTGATGAAAATTTTGCGGGGTTTATTTTACCAGGGCGTTTCATGACACCTCCTGGAATAAGGTATACCTTTCCTAGTTGAATCGTCATCAGTTTATCGTACGTTATTCAGGTTATTGATTGGAAAAATAATTATAATTCTAAACCTTGGTTCATCTATTTTCAGGGGATGGGGGCTGGGCTCACCTCTTTCGGAGGTCGTTACTTACGGACTTTTACGATTTGTTGCGTGTACGAGCCATTGGCCAAGCCATTGGCCAAACCATTGGTAGCCGTGCATGGTCACATAAAGCACTGACAATCTATCTTAGCTCCATGTGCTAAGTTTCTCCTCGCGCTTTATTTTGCCCTCGGCTGTGTAATTGTACGATATTTTCTAGACAATAACTTCAATTGCCGAGCATGATAATACTGCAGGTGGCTCCTACTGCCAACGACATACTTAGACAAGTATTCCAGATCATCTGGGTTTTATTCCTTAAGATCTGTTTTAGATTGATTAATCAAACGCTCCTTTACGCCCGGACAAGCATCTCGATGCAAGAAATGCAAGCTCAGAGTTTATTGTGATGGCTTTCATTGAGTAAACAAGACATCAACATCCATTCGTAGGCACTTTGGTAGCTTTAAGTTCAGTTCGTAGATCTAAACTTGGTTCAGGGGGAGAAGGAGAAGAAGGTTAATGTTGTGTAATTCGTTCATCATTGCGGGATTACTTGATTTATCGGCATTCCCCGGTTTTGTCCGCTCACGTTTTTTTCCTGCCCAAGTCTTTGTTCACGTGTGTTCAGACGTGATCCCATATATAATGACCTTGTTTTGTTCCAGATTATTGGCGTCAGTGGAGTCCGCCATCATTTGAAAGCATCGGGAATGACTCCAACGCACTATTTAATTTTGAAGCACTATTAATATTGTGACTTCATTTTAAAGCTTCTCCCATGTTCCATCGGCCCTTTCTGGCTTATTTTTCATTTCATATCATCGACATGTCACTAAAACAGACTATGACGCTTCACTGGCCGCAAGACGAAGAACCCTAGAGAGAGTATATAAGGAATGCTAGGAAAATTTCCTACCATTTCTCTGCGGTACTTACAGTAGAAGCCCCGTGCGTCCCGTCATCAGTCAAATTTAGAAAAACGTAAAAAAAATGGGTCAGATTTGAAAAGATAAGTCACACTTTGGTAAGGTTGGTAGGGCTCACAATTGAAAAAAATGGGTCACACTTGAAAAAAGGGTCTCACTTGGAAAAATGTGTCACAGTTGGAAAAATGGGTCACACTTGAAAAAATGGGAATAACACTTGAAGAAAGGTTCAAAGTCTGAAAAATTGTTGACGCTTGGTAAAATGGGTCCTACTTGGAAAAACGAGTCACACTTGGAGAAATGAGTCACACTTAGAAAGGTGGGTTAAGCTTAGAAAAATGAATCACGCTAGGAAAAATGGGTCACACTTTGAAAAAAGGATCACGCTTGGAGAAGCGGGTCACAATTGGGAAAAAGATTTACACTTGGAAAAATAGGTCACAGTTCGAAAAAGTGTCACATTTGAAAAAAGTGTCACACGTGGAAAAAAAGAGTGAAACTAGAAAAAATGGGTCACACTTAGAAAAGTTAGCCACATTTTGAAAAATGGCTCACACCCGTAAACACGGGTCGCACTTGGAAAAAGAGTCACTTGTAAAAATGGGTCACACTTGAAAAAAAGTGTCAGAAAAATGGGTAACACTAGGAAATATAGGTCAAACTTGGAAACGTGGGTCACACTTTGAAAAAAGGGTCACTCTTGGAACAACGATTGACATTTGAAAAAGAGGGTCACACTTGGAAAAATGGGTCAAACTTGGAAAAATGGGTCACACTTGAAAAAAAGGGTCACACTTGCAAACATGGGTCACACTTAGAAAAGAGGGTCACACATGGAAAAAGGGGTCACACTTTAAAAAATGGGTCACATTTAAAAAAAATTATCACACTTAGAAAAGTGGTTCACACTTTGGAAAAAGGGTAGCAGACTTGAACAAAAGGGTGCCACTTGAAAAAATGGGTCACACTTTAAAAAAATGGGTCATACTTAGGAAAAAGGGTCACACTTGGAAAAATGGGTCAAACTTGGAAAAAATAGGTCACACTTGGTAAAAGCGGTCACACCTGAAAAAATGGGTCACATTTTGAAAAATGGGTCACACTTACAAAAGTGTGTCAGACTTGGAAAACTCGCTCAAACCTAAAAGCTCGCGGCAAACTTGAAAAAAGAGTCAGACATAGAAAAATGCGGCACACTTTGAAAAAGGGGTCACAAAACCAAACCAGAGAAGTGTGCAGTTACAAAATTCGAAATAGTTTTCTATCATCAGGAAAGGTCGAGAAATCACTTTCAAAGACAAAATACGTCTTGCGCGCGAAGGAGGAAAGCTTGGGAAAAGTCTTACTGCAGCATTAGCCAATAGACAAAGATATTACGTGCTTTGTCTTAGGAATTGGATATACCAATTTCAGGGCAAAATTTGCTTCTTTTCGCATTTATAGTTGCACGCAACTGGTGGAGTTTTATTTTCATGATCATTTACATGGTCTTCAGAGAATATTTCCTGGGAAACTTCCGGTTGAGTTGAGGATGCATTTGTAAGAAGGGCCGCCAGAAAGCAACGACGAAAAGTTTCCAGTTTTCTTTTAACTTAATTGTAATGGTGTGAGTTAAAGTAGAATTACATTTTGATGATCGGTGCGGCAACCACATAGCTTTCCAGCGAGAAACTAAGATAACTCAAGCTGAATGCAAAAGTGAAACGTTGTTAGGATTGTGATAGAACCGCAATTCAAACAAAATTCATTGCATGTTTTAGCTACCGGAATATTAGCCAAAAAGGTGCATGATGGAGTACGAAAATAAGGCATAAAGCACTTTTCACTCTTCATTTTGTTCAAGCGCAAAAGCTCTATGTTTGAACGACCAATTTTAATATTAAAGTTCCCATTCCTGGAATCCAAAACATTACTCTGAGTAAGCGCGCAACAATTTTCTTTTAAAGAGAAATTTTTGATAAGTGCAACTTGTTACGTTATCAAATTCTTTATTCAGAAATTTCAGAAATTTCCAAAATTTGGAATAACGTTTACACAAGTGGAAGAACAAAATTTCCAATTTTCCAAAGGTACAATCACATTGCAGAAGTATTTCGATCATTCTAAGCTCAAAGTGTTGTCATCTGTTATTTCAGAGAAATTAAATTACATCATAAATACATATACATTTTTATTATAACTCGGCTCTGCGAAGACTTTAATCAGCAGTATTAGCGCTGATTTTACTGGCTTACAATTAAGGATTTGAGATATAGTGAAATATCGAAAATTGTGGTCGAAATAATGAAAGCCACCCGTTCTGTTGCTTTTTTTATATTTATCAGTATTATTTTTGACTGAAGATGAATGAACATTGGCCTGGAAAACTTTCTCAGACCTTTGATAACTTCCTAATCGCCTATACGTGGTAGTTTTACCAAACGTGTGTAGGTAAAGGTAAAGTCTGCATACGAGCCAAGTGGCCCATCAGTCCGGAACTTTTCCCGGTTTCTGTAACATGAAGCGACTAGGAGTATTTCTACTCCTCCCTGGATGGGATACTAGTTCATCGCAGGATTACCATCAGCATTAAGTTCGCCGGTACCCATTTTTACACCTAGGTGGAGAGAGGCACTGTGAGAGTAAAGTGTCTTGCCCAAGAACACAGCGGAATGTCCCAGGCCAGTGCTCGAACGCAGACCGCTCGATCCGGAAACAAGGGCGACTAACAATGAGGCCACCGCGCCTCCCCAAACCTGTATAGACTGTAGTGTAAATTCTGATTGAGTCCTCATTCCGAGGCATACAGACTGTGCGATAACCACTTGGCCACCGAATTGTTGTGTAAATACTAAATGCTATTATGTAGTAAAAAGGGCGGTCAGGAACGAAGGCCTTGTTCTCTTTAAATTCTTCTTTGTGCTTCTTTAACTGATGCAGTTAATTTGATTCTGAACGGAAACTCTTAGCCGTCAAATTGACGAGATCTAGAAATTCTGCTTCTTCAGAGATATAGTCAACCTCAATGTTTTCCGTGCGTCGGGTAAGAACAGATATCCGTTGATCCATTTTTGTCAACCTTTCCTCCGTGCAATGAATGATACTTTGAGAATTTAAACAGGAAGGCTCTGCTTCGGAACGACACATATTGACGAACGTGGTATCGTCACAAAATAACTTGAATTCAGCGCGCTTTCTGTTTTCCTGAAACATCTGCATGAAACTTTCACCAATAAAGCGTGCCATTTCAAGCTCTTCGGCACTTTCTTCGGCGTGTGTCTTAGCGTCAGTGTAGGACTCGTTTAATACCGAAACCAACATGTTCATCAGGAACACCGTCATAGATAGCACGAACAAGAAAAGAAACGCAGGGGCAATAAAGGGCTTTTCATTACGAAGATCGTCAAGTGGGACAGCTTTTCCTAAAATAAATTCAAACTGCGACATGACTGCTTGGAGGTAGCTTGAATACTGCAGGACTATGCCACCGAATAACTGCATTCCGGATATGACAAAAGCATTAAAGACGATCAAGAAGAAACCAGCGTAGGATAGCTGGTAGCCCACGGATTGACGGAATGATGAAAATAAGAAAATAACATAAGGGTTAAAACGGATGAGATTCAAAAGCTTAAGTGTCACAATAAAAATGGCAAAAGCAACCGAGGCATTTTCCCAGCTTGCCCAGTCTAAGGCCGTGTGAAAATGTATAATTTCATATGGATTAGCTTGGATGGCTTTGATGGTGTTCAAGACACTCTTCGATCTTATCATATAGAACGCCACTGACGCTACGGATGAGATTATCATAAAGAAGTCAACCATATTCCAAAAGGACTTGAAAAATCCGAGGCGTTGCCGGTAAAGGTGGAGTAACATCATGATGAAGTTGAAAAGCACCATGGCCATGAATAGAAACTGGCAAATGAGATAGAACATCAGAGATCCTGACTCTGTACTGTATAACTCGAGTGTATCAACCCTCTTTGTAGTGTAGGCAGCCCCAGTAGCCATCACCTCGTAAAAGTAGGTAGCGGTGCTGATCAAATTTGTGTTCACGTTGAAGACTGCGAACTCTAAAATAACCGCTCGAGTCTGGCGATCAACCCATCCGTGACCCAGGGTCTCGGTTGACACGCCAAGGGCAGTATCTTCTTTATATCCCATGACGGCAACGTAGCCACCCCCATCGTATGCACTGTAAGTAGCCCTTATTGGGCCATTGTTTAACTCCTCGGCTGTTTGGTAACGCCATGGTTTTGGACACATCTGTAGAGCTGTAGGCCATGAAGTATTTAAGGGGAGCGGTTTCCAACCTGGAAGACTCAGCAATGTAGTTTCTTCATGTGAAGCGGAATAGTCGTAGTAGCAGTCTGGAATGATCTGACGAGGGGTTTCGCATGGACCTAAAAAGTGTCACGTATAGCAAGGTTAAAAAATTTAGACAGAGTATCAAATGGATTGATGATGTTAAACATATACCTGATTACGTTTAGAGGATACCAATGAAGGGAGATGGTGGATGCTTGCCCTGTCAACTATACAATAAAAAGGTTGATTTCTGCAAGGGGCGTGTGGTTGTAATAAGAAAAATAAAACCATCTAATAAAATTATTTACCATATATGTTAACTTATTTACTATAATGACTATCAGCATTTCAGCCGTACAAGAATAACTATGGTAACAGTTCTAGAGTTTGCTGGAAGTCGCGATTTACAAGAAACTCAAGAAAAGAACCACAAAAGAACTTGCATCAGCTTGATCGAGTCAAATCCCACTGCACCTGGTATCCGAGCCTGTCTGTGACTATATAGACTATTTCCAAAAAGCATATACTGATTCAAAATGTCCTATGACCGTATGCAATTTTTAATAGAGTTGACGTAACATTAGTTAAAGGCTTAGAGCCGCAGCTATTAGTTGACCATCTTGGTTTGCATAGCGAGCTACATACTTGCCACTAAGTATACTTCGTAAGATTTAATCTAATGCATTGATTCATTGAACGTGTTGTAATAACGAAAGCCGCTTCATGCTAAAGAAAATGATCGGCGCAAGGTTCCTTCGTGTTCATTAAAGTTACTCAATGAAATATCCAAGAGGCTCTGGTTTGGCTCCACTTAAGAACAACTTTTCTTAAAGGAATATATCTATACAGCTTTCTTTGAGACAGAGCTGTGGATTATAACGAAAAAAAATAATGTTTTGGGGCTTACTTTTCTTTATTCTCAGTTGTCGCATCGAAGGCATGCCAATCATTATGGACATCTTATTCTCAATATACAGATCTGCTTCCTCTTTAAGTCCATTGTACCATGCGCGGTTGTATATGTTTGGCAGGAAGTCTTGCCTCAGCCAACCCCATAGTTCGTTTGGTTCAGTTACCTCAAAAACGAGAAAGAGACACATATAGTTAGGTATTCAATTGCTAAATTCATAACTTTTCTACCACCAAATGATTAAACGTTACGCTCTGTTTCAGTGATTTTTATGAAGTACTCAAGGATATCCACGATTAGTTATATATATCTGGTCGGAAAAAAAGGCACAGGAAATGTTAAATGCGGCCAAAGTATTCATTTAAACAGGGACATCTGGCCAACGACAGCGTCGAAAGGTGCCATGGAGATATCCACGATTTCAGTTCAGATGTTGATATAGTAAAAGATAAGGGATTTTTCTCATCGATACTGTGTATTATTTATTGTTTCTGTAAATGGGGAGTATTTAAGTACTATGTAATGAATAATATAACGTAGGTTAGATAGTCAGTCGTCGGTCAGTATGTCTGTCTGTCAGTTAGTCGGTCTGTCGGTCTGTCTGAATGGTCTAGATCTGTCCGACTTTCTGTCAGTCAGTCAGTCAGTCAGTTAGTCCATACTATTAGAATAGTTACCAGTTCAAACGTCATGAATGGATTTATCATTGTCCTTGTCATCAGGAAACGGCTTCCGTTCTTGTTACCATAACATACGATTGCCAGAAAAAACATGTATATCAAATGAAGGACTATGTCTCTAGTCATGATTGTCAACCGAGTCTCCTTTTTTCTTCGCTTACGTATCGCCTCCAACTTATCTCGTTTAAATTGGGCTTTAGGATTATCGCTTAGAAAATCAATTTCTGTCTTCCAATCATCAGCTCTGTCCCGCTCCGCATCTAGATCTTCACTGGCGTCTTTGTTTCTTGTCAAGAGCAATGAAACTATAACAACAGCGAACATAATCTTTGTTGGCTGTACCACGAAAATGTCCTGACCAGATGATATCAAAATTGATGCGAGCCATTGCTCGGCAATTTCTTTGCCCCACATTAAGCTGTAAAATAAGGTGAACGTTGCAGCCGTAATAGTTGTGACAAAGCAGAGAAACCACCCAAAGTATACACAGAAATGAGGCAACATGCAGCCTGTGTCCCTTATTTCATCCACAAATTGCTGGGCCTGGTCAATGTCTTTATATTTGTCGGCCTTTTTCCTTCTTGGTTTACTAGACTTAAACAGGAGGACAATCAAAATGTTTACAGGTGCAATTATTAGTCCGCTTTGCACTCCGATGACGATTTGTCTCCCAGAAAACTTGAATGGTCCAACCTGTATAGCTCCATCCGATTTGCCACCAAGGTCATAAAACATAGCATTAGCAATCATAGCGCTGAACAACAGTGAAAGACAACACGAGACTCTTTGTACACGGGTGAAAGAACTGCTACATGCTTTACCAAACACTGACATCCACAGGTGACTGTCGGCAATTTTTCTTCCAAACCGTGAACGAACCTGATCTGAAAAGGAATTTGTACTCTTAGTGTTGACAGTAACCTCTATTTCTCCATCATCCTTTTCCACGGCAAGCCATCGATTTATTGAGAACATCCACCTTTGCTCTGTCTGCCGGTCTTTGATGACAACCGTCTCTACAAACCAAGAGGGATTATCTCCTGAATTGTCATGCTCTAATGTTATTTCTTTTAAAGTCCCTAAGGTTTGGCTTGTGACCAGAACAAACCCGTCGATACTTCCTCTTGCAAATAATTCGCTTGATTCTCCTTTGCTCCTAAGTGGAATTAGCTTTTGTTCATTTATTTCGCCTTCTATACTGACGGACACGTTAGCTGTTGTTCCTGAATGTTTCCAAACACCAGTGCTGATAACCATGTCGTAAACGTAGGTTCCTTTTTCGACGACGTTTATACATTTTGGAGGACTAATCTAAAATAAAAGCAAGTCTTTCCTTTACTGGAAGTAAAATTTTACTTTTCTTTTGAATTGCTCATTATAACTTTTAGCCAACATAATTTCCCACAGGAAATACTCATTTTAATTAGTAAAACATGTTTTAATTTGGATGTAGCATCATATAGAGAATTGTTTACAGCCTAGAGAAGCATGTTCACTTGGATGAGATCACATATATGTACACGTTGGACCCCGCCAATTCGAATTCGCTTATTTCGAATTCCTCGCTATTTCGTAATCAAAACGAATTCCCCTTGGATGTGCCCTTTAGTTATTTACTGTCGGCTATTCCGAACTAGTATTCCCGGTATTTCGCTCAATTTTGGTTTTATCCTGTATATAGAGAAATGAAAAAAGGCAGTGGGAACGAATTGGATGTTTTAAGTGCAGATGTTAATTCGACGTTTTTGGCTCTTTGTAGTACTAGATGTCAATGCAGGCGGCCGTAATACAATATTAACCAAAAATGCATAAGATCGTTTATTGGCCCACATTTTGCTCGTTAGAGACTTAGATAGGTCAATTGGATAGAATTATGGGGAAAACAGAAAGTTTTGGGAAAAAAATGTTCTTTTCTTTAAAAGAAAGCAGTTATCATCGTAAACGCAGAACTAAGATAGTTTTATGTCCAGAGGCAGACCTCTTTGTCATCAGCATGCAAAAGAGACAATGGCTATATGAGTTTATCCAAACCTTGTTATCGTCTCTTTCGTCAGCCCTCCTTGCAAAGATTAGCACTATGAAGTAAAGGAGAATAGTGCATGCAATTGTCACAAGTACCGAGATATTACCAGTTTCACCAAGCCGCGTAAACTCAGTGAAAACCTTGTCAAAATCAATAGGATTTGGTGCTTGAATGAAGTTTCCGCCAAATGATGTCAAATGATTGCAAAGGCATTTAAGGTGAGTGATGTTTGAGCTGGGGTCAACCTACGACAGAAGCATTCATAGTCAGCAAAGTGTATTTTCAATAATAATCAATCTTTATTTGTACTCACTCTTACTAAAGAAAAAATTACAATTTCAGTGAAAATATTAAATGTAAATATTAGAGTACTAGCTGCCTGGAATAACCATAGGGGCTAGCGGAGTCAGGCAGCCAGTTAACATCAGCATTAGATAGAAATACAGGAACGTAATATTTACATATCCCTGTGGTAGATCAGAAAGAGATCCTCAGCGATACGGAGAGACCGGGCTTCATTGTGAGCTGATTTTATCAAGATTTGCAATCAGATTGAACAATTTTTGGACTCAATCCTGCTATACATAGATATAAATTATTGATAGCTCCGATATATATTTTGCACACCCAGCTTATATGTGGCTCCAGAACCGCCCCAATGATTCTGTAATTTATGGCCATTTTTTATTCAATTTCTTTTAAACTCTGTAATACTAATGATCATCCATATCTTTGCATTTTTCTCCTAGTTTAAAGATATGATCTTCACATAATAATGCTTACGAAGTCTCAGCAAAAAGTTCAAATTATGATTGCTGTGTCAGTTGTCTTACCTAATCACATGGCATTAGTTTATAAGTGCAACCTTCCAGAACGAGAACAAATTGTTTAGTTAATGTGTAAGCATACTTTTAGCGGCAAAGACATCCTGAAATTTAAGGAAAAGATGCAGGGAGTCATCACTTCCCAATATTAATATAACGTACCTTACAACCGTCGGAGGTCCACTTTTCTTTGTCTTCAGACCAGTACAAACAACTCGATTGGGTAATAGTAAACGTGTAGTTGACATCTGTTAAAGGATCATACTTCGGAACATTCACTTTTGTGACTCCTATAGAAGGGGGCTCTTTAACTCCAACACATGACCGTTTTTCGCGGCTATGGCCAAAACATGACCGTCTTTTTCTAGCATGATCGGTGACATTGTTAGCATCTAGAAGCACCAGACCGACATAA
>NC_138148.1:8319800-8444800 GCF_964199315.1 Orbicella franksi | reverse complement strand
GTTTCATATATTTCAGCCTCTTCCTGAAAATAACCTTTTTGAAAGAAAACTACTGTTTAAAGGGTGTCGTTATTGCGTAAAAGGTAAAGTTTGCATGCGAGCCAAGTGGCCCATCAGGCCGGACCTTATCCCGGTTTCCGTAGCATGAAGCGACTAGGAGTATTTCTACTCCCCCCTGGATGGGATGCTAGTCCATCGCAGGGTTACCCCAGCATTAAGTTCGCCGGTACCCATTTATACACCTGGGTGGAGAGAGGCACTGCGAGAGTAAAGTGTCTTGCCCAAGAACACAACACAATGACCCCGGCCAGGGCTCGAACCCGGACCGCTCGATCCGGAGACGAGCGCACTAACCATGAGGCCACTGCGCCATTGCGTACATAAGAGAAAATAGAATACAGCGCCATGGGGGTTCCTTTCTTCAAGTTTCTTACTGCAGTAATGAGTTGTGATCATGAGATAAATGTACATTAAGAATGTGCATTAATACCATGACGTATAAAGTCTGCACAACTGCTACGCCAACAACATTCTTGATAGTGATATTAATGGGCAACTGGTAACCGTCTTCTGGAGATCCTGCCGGTAACGTAGTCGATACAGACTTGGAGGAAATTCCTGAGGATATAAGGATATCTCCTGCACGAAATTCATAAGTTAAAGGTTTATTTTTATCTTGCCATTCAAAACACTCAAAAGAAAATTCTGTATCAAGTGATAAGCCTTCACTGGCTGACGATGAGCAGTACCCGTTGTGTGGCTCTCCTGCCGTTTCAAATTCGAGTTCGGCAAAGCCTTGTGTTCCCTGAAGAGGTGAAACGAAGAGCAGTAATCTGTATTTGGAGTTGGATTGCAATGAGTTCTTCTTGATGATTATATTTGTCGCATTCACAGGCGTGGAAGTCATGTAAGGCAAAATAGGTGTAACTTCCCACGTGTTGGATTCCTCGTTCTTTCTTTTCAGTTGCCATTTAAACGATGAACCATTGCAAGGATGATTAAGACATTTTGATGTCACTCGGAGTTTATTTGAAGCAGATACGACACTACCACAATCTACAAAGCATCTGAAATAAGCGCAAATGCAGTAAATTTATATTTATTAACAGGAAAGTTCTGTGTTTTAAAACCGTGACCAACTTTTTTTTTAAATTTCACACACATTTTCTCACAACAAATTCAGTGTCTCTCTTTTCACTTTCTACAAAATTAATTTAATTCTTAGTTAGGTTTTAGTCCCGGCACAACTTTAACTGTTAGATGGACATTTCATTTTTGAAGATGTGACGTCATTGACAGTAATGTGGTTTTTAGCAATGGCAATATTTACCTCAAAGACACTTGGGGTATCTCTCCGGCCGCTACTTCAAATGACATCTCCGCAGAGGAGGTTCTTTCATCTTTGGAGGCAACCAACTTCAGAACATAGGTCTTTCCAAGTTCAAGTTTACTAGTATCAATGCTGATGATCGAAGAGGCAATCTGCCCGACAAAGGATCCGAAGCAGTCATTACTGACGGAAACGTTGTCTCCCGGAACAAGACAGGACCAAGCAAAACTGAGCTCAGTGTAGCTTCCGGGGCCAATATCTCCGTCATAACTCAGTGAACCATTTACTATCGCAATTTCAGTCGATCCCCAAAGAGAACTGCTTCCGCCTTCAATAATGGCTTGTATTGGAGCAGCAATAACTTCAATAAAACCGTAATCAAAGGCCGTGAGAGTCTGCGAGAACACTGGATCACCGATTGTGTAAGACGCAGTAAATTTGACTTGATAGATACCAGAGGGTATGGATCTTCTGTTTATGGTCCACTCTGTTGTTCCTTGACTTACTAAAGTCCCCTCTGCTGACTCTGAAGTAGCCAGTTCCATTTCACTGACCAGACGCCATTCCAGTACTTTCTCTAACACTTCCCCAGGCAGATGTCCTACCATCGCTGTGAGGACACTTTTGAGAGACCGCTTGATAGGAGAAGCCTGATACTTGTCCTTGGATATGTTTTCAATTGCCACTGTGAAGTCTCCTGCCGATAGATTTGATTAAATGATTACTAATATCATCAAAATGAGTTATAGGTGTAACAGTAAGTGTCATGCCCCGTGATCAACATTTTGCAATGCAACGAGTATGTCACGTGGTTTGTTATCTTTCATATGGAAGAGGTGTGTGACAAGAAGCACTTTACTGTATTTGAAAAATAATAATTTTTCAACTTACCTACGGGGTCGCAAAGTAACCCATCACCAGTGTAGCTTTCCCGACACTCACAGGTGAATGAGCCTTGATTGTTGTAACAGTGAGCCACTCCATGACAGTTGTGAGTTGCTGTTGTGCACTCATCGATATCTGTAGGAATAAAAGATGTTGAACTGAAGTAGAAGCGTCGGTGGCAGCTGGGTGCTAACTGATGGACATCGCTTGTCCTCTGCGTCTAAGCTCGGGTCACTAATGTGAAACGTGCAGCTGTAGCCATAACACAGATGACCCGAACACTCTATCAGCAGTAAAAGTAAATCTACTGTCATTTACCTGTGTTCCTCTGTCTTATCAGTCGTTTAGAAGGGATTTAAATGAAGCGAAGGCGGTTTACATTTCGAATATTATCTCGTCTGCCGCTTTGCAATTATGACGCTCCGAATAAGCGATTACGTTTCAAATTTCCATTATCGTCGTTAACTATTAACTCTCAGAATCTCCTTCTCCCCCGATGAGAGTTAATAGTTAACGACGATAATGGAAACTTGACGCCTTCGCTTCATTCAAATCTCTTCCTAAACGACTGCGCTTCATTCAGAGCCCTTCTAAACGACTGAAAAAGACACAGGAACATATGCAAATAACAGTACATTTACTGTTACTGCTAATATAGCGTTCGGTTCTCCTGTGGCTATAATCATGATTTCAAGCAATATAGTGTGTTAAAATTAGCTTGAACTATTTTTCATGCCTTATTTTAAATGGAAGTGGATCGACAATAGTACATGGCTTTATGGACTACCATACCAGAACATGTAACACCATCGCCTGAGTATCCTTGGTGACAGGTGCAGTAGAATGATCCAATAGTGTTACTACATTCAGCGTCCAAGTGACAATCATGTACTCCACTCTTGCATTCGTCTATATCTGCCGAAGTAACAATTAAATTCAACAAAATGACAACGGATTTCTGGCTCTACTCTAGCCAAGCAGTTGACATTTACAGTAAGTTGATTACCTAACATTTTCGTATGGGCTTATATACATACACGCTTACTTAGATGCACAGCGCATAACATTAATTTTTATATTGGTTGTAACCAGCTTACAGCTGTCAGTTGGCTAACTTTCGTTTCCCATACCAAACAACTTTGTCAACTTAGACAAGACACAAAACCGGAGAAGGGAGAGAAAGTAACTTGTACTTATCTTGTGCTCAAGTTCTCCTCACTGAATTTAAACTGTGGGCAACTTGGCTCAAATAATACTGTCAATCAATCAATCAATCAATCAATCAATCAATCAATCAATCAATCAATCAATCAATCAATTAACCAAGCAAGCAAGCAAGCAAGCAAGCAAGCAATCAGTCGGACAGTCAGTCAGTCAGTCAGTCAGTCAATCAATCAATCAATCAATCAATCAATCAATCAATCAATCAATGTAGTCTCTACTGACATTCGGGTACGTACAAGGTGGTACGTACCCGCGCATTGTCGACCGTCTCCAGTGTACCCTTCTTTGCAGCTACAGGTGAATGCACCTCCATTGTTGGTACAAGTCGCATCTGAGTGACAGTCGTGGGTACCACTCGTACATTCATCAATATCTTAATTGACAACAGCAGCAGATGTAAGTATCATGGAAAAATTCTAAGTTAATTTAGGACATCCTGTCCCTTTCCTTGCTATTGTAATACTGTTTTGTATTGTTCAACTCTCGTGTTATTCGTCATATTTAATCTGCAAGGCTGCGGCAAATTGTCAACATCAATACAGCCTTCAATGTTAACTTACATATCAATTTTTGATTTTTGATTTTTTTAAAATTTTTACTGTGGGAAGTAAGTCACAGGCATTTACTTGGGTTGTCTTAAATAGCTATCATTGTAAGAATATTTATAAATGCACATAAGCTTATGAACCATCATACCAGAGCATTCAATGCCATCGCCTGAATATCCTTGATGACAAGTGCAGTTGAATGAGCCAAGAGAGTTGACACAGTGAGCATTCAAGTGACAGGCTCCGGTTTGGCATTCATCGATATCTACGACAATAGCAACAGCATTCTATCATTAATCACTAATTCTTACTTTCAACGTTTCTGAGATGGCAAACACATGCTTTATATACATGTATATCCAACTTGTTTATATCATCTCACTCTTACTTTTATTATTGTTATTATTTTTGTTTATTCTTCCACAACATTTTTAACTCTGCTACCCAGCCAATTACTGACCCAGCTCAACCGGTGTTAATTTAACTGATCACTCGACAACCACTTGTTTTTGTATCCTTCTACTCATGAGGAAAGGGATAAAATTCAGTGTCCTACGAGCTTTTTATCGTATAAGCATGATACAAGAGTCTTGGGTTGGGGGATAAAGTATCTTTTTATGCGTTTCATTTTCAAAAGAAAAATACTAGTTAATATCGAGAGATGGATTTACATCTTTTCAGTAACGTTTTCGCCGAGATTGCGATGGTCTCTCTTAGCAAAATATACCAGTAGTCCTCGGTAAAAGATAGCAATAATTTCTACCACCTCGTATTATCTACTGCCAAATAGCTCGTTTGTTATTCACGCACATCATAATTAATTCAATTTATCTATTTTCATTTTGGGCAATACCGTAAATGTTAGTAAAGACGTAATAAGACATGGAAGTTCCGCCAAACCCAGCCGAGCCTATGTCAAAATTAAAAAGCGCCGTGAATAAAAGCAAGAGGAACGAGTTGAATTCCAGTGGTAGAAACAGAAATAGATATTTCTGACTGTGGTAAAGGATTAAAGACGATGGTCTTAGCAGAGAAATTGTAGTAGCGTTATATTTGCCCAATCTATAACTTATTTTTCTTATTTGCCCTGAGAAACGTCAAATTGCTTGACGAGAAAATTGCCAAAAACGATTAATTACCCTATAATTTTAAGGAAAAATCACATTGGAAGGCCATTACTACTTACAGACAATCTTCAATTTTAATTTCCCCTCCACTACACCCCAGCGAAAATTGAGTTAAGTTTTCTCGTTCACTGCCCAGAAAGATCATACCCATGCATTGAAGGCCATCCCCGGTAAATCCTTCGTTGCAGCTACAAGTGAATGCACTTTCTGTGTTGGTACAGGTAGCATCTGAGTGGCAGTCATGGGTAAAGCTTGTGCATTCGTCGATATCTGAAATAACAGTAACTTCAATGAAATTGAAGCATGAATCATGTAAACAATTAATTTATAGAATTCTTGTTTATCTGTGGCAGTTTCTATCCTGCTTACAAACAAATGATTGGTTAACTGAACGATTTATACATTGATTGAAATAGTACTTTAGCTTATGAAAACGTTAAAAGCTGCATACCGCTACATGATGTGCCGTCGCCCGTATATCCATCATTGCATGTACAAGTAAAAGAGCCCTCTGTATTGGAACAAATCGCCGATGTATGACAGTCGTGAGTATTGGAAGTACATTCGTCAGTATCTAGCGACAAAAAAAAAAAAAAGAAAAGAAAACGTTTAATGTGGAAGAGCTGTTTAAAGGAAGAACAATATACTTCTGGAGTTTTTTTTTCTACGGCATTTCCGCATTTACAGAAGTAGTAAGCACCACATTTGAGTAACATGTTAGTTTGTTAAGTGAACATAAACAACATCATCGGCCAAAAAAAAAAAAAAATATATATATATATACATACATATATATATATATATATATATATATATTATATATATATATATATATATATATATATATATATATATATATATAGGCAGAATAATATGGTTTTCCAAACGGTGACTTCCATTAGAAGGATCAAAAGATACCGTGCTTCAATGTGAATTTTAGTTAAGTGTAAGATGAGGCGTCATGAAGCAAACTTCTAACTGTTCCGGCTTTTAATGTGACGTTTCGGCCTTCGGCCTTCTTCAGATTGGAACAATATTTACAAGTTAAAAAATAAAAATAAAAAGGATTTTTAACGTCTTATTTTTTAACTTGTAAATATTGTTCCAATCTGAAGAAGGCCGAAGGCCGAAACGTCACATTAAAAGCCGGAACAGTTAGGAGTTTGCTTCATGACGCCTCATCTGACACTTAACTATATATATATATATATATATATATATATATATATATATATATATAAAAGATAACAATAACAACAATAATGAGTAATCAAAAACTAAAAGTTTGATGTTTTTTATTATACCAGTGGGTTACTTTGGAACATTTTTAGAGCCTGTATGGCATGAATTGTTTCTCTTTTTTTTTACCAGTCTCTGTAGTAGACCATTTGCATGTATATCCTTACGAAAAAGACGCTAAATGTTTTACTAACCCTGGCAAGGAGTGCCTGAATATCCTGGTGCGCAGTTGCATTCTGTTGCCCCATGGCTAACTGGACATGCATCGTTTTCGTCTGCACAAGTAAAGGGTTTGCTTTATTAGATATGAAAAAAAAAAAAGTTGAAAAAAGCGGAAAACAAACAAACAAAATGTCCTTTCATGTTTGACTTGTGGGGGCTCCCACTTAGTACTGAGAGTCCCTGACCTCTTTACGATGTCCCATATAGCTCTAAACAGAGCTTTTTGGGGGATTTGGGCGTTATTTGTTGGCTTGTCGAGTTTCGGTGTACATGTTAGGCTTAAGTTAAAACAGAAAAAGAGACAATGAAACATACATTCAGAAAAACGGACAAGCAGAGAGAAAGACGAACATAAATACAGACAGACAGGCAGGCAGACAGAGGCAAAGAGAGAGACAAGCAGACAAAACAAAAACAAACAAACGAACAAACAAAACAACAACGAAAAAACTCCTAGGGTTTTGCCCGCTGTATATAATTATAATGATGAACTATTCGTTATGACAAAATAATACTAAGACAAAATAACAAATAAACTTGACATTGCACACCTGGTACATTGACACGCACGAGGCCTTTTGGAGTGCAAGGAAGTGGGGAGGAAGATACATGTACACTTGCAGGTCAACGATGTTTACGCTTCTGTTCTTAACTAGTCTATGCTATACCTAAAACATTTGTGATCAAGCAATATAAGTAGGTACATATAGATTTGCTAGATTGCGCCTATTAAAATGCCAACGCACGTTCCTCAGAAACCGTGCTCCATACAGATTGCAACAATTGCGAGGAAATCATAAGAATATCGTTATCATTGCAGCTTCAGGTATAATTATAATTAGAGTTATAATTTTATTTTAACACTTCAACAATATAAATCGTGATGATTGTTTCCGTTATGCTGTCGTGTTGAAACGTGAACTTAACAATACATACTAATAGACAAGCAAGATGCGACGTTAGAAGCGACTGATAGTCAATTTACCTCTAACACCGCAATAACGTATATAACAGGAACCCGGCTTTCTCAATTTATAAACGTAGAATCCGCTACAGTTGCGTATCTCAACGGTATATGAATAGTAACAGCAATTGGAGAACCAATGCATACAAGCCGTTCTTGTTACCGCTCCGTCAGCGACAGTGGGATGACCTCCGCCGCTTATCCAGCCTGCCATATGTGAGTTGCAACTTGATTTTGGAATGCAGTAATCAGCCATCATTGTCCCAGCATCCCCAGTGAAACGGTACCACCGGTTACTAGTAATGGCATTCAAGTCACAATACAGACTGCCGCCGGCATAATTACTCCAATATCTGTTGGCCTCCGTAAGTTCAGCGTACTCCGAAGATGTACATTCGGTTGGTATACTGTGACCTATTAAGTCAAAACATTTGATATTGAAGGCACTTGATGCAAACCACCAAAAGGCTACCGCTACGAGTAAGAATTCTTTAAAAAGTTCTTAAATTACCGCTACGAATAATATATTATTCACAAAGCAATGAAGTGATGCTAAAACTATCTTTACTGCGTAGGCCGTCTAAAATTGTAACAAAATTTGAAAAAAAGAAATTTTAAACACATTAAACAGTAATGAAATTCAGAGGGTATATAACTGCTCCATCTTATATAAACAGCCACCATCTTGGATACACTCCTTGAATCTTTTTATTTTTCAGAAATGCTAAGAATGTAAAAATATATGCATGAAAGCCATTTTTTGATGTGTGCGGGAAAATGCCAAATATTGAAAAGCTCGGCTGTCAAGCCAATTATTTTGACAGTTGTTGTAGCATGACTTTTGTGCCGTTACATTTTTCCATTTGCTTTGCATTTAAAGCTGAAGTATGGTTGCCATGGGAACATAAAGTTCCGAGAACAATAATATGGCATACAAAGTTGCTCCCAGGTTAATTTTAATCACAAAGTGTGGCAGTTCCCCACTTAAATATTGAAAATGTTATAAAAGTTTACATGTAAAGTAAGAAAGCATAAAGTTCCAATGACAATTTTTTTGATCTGAAAGGAGAAAGACTACGTAAGAAACTATGTTGGCTTTCATCGTCCAGTACACTTCGTTTGCGCATGCGTTTGTGTCGATATTTAGGAGATTTAATCCCAAATTCCAGCCCGTTGAAGTCAGTTCACTGTTTTCCCTCTCAACCGCCAGGGTTCTCCCCTTTTTGATAAACCATAGCTTTCAGTTATTTTATGTTAAAATAAACGGAAAAAATAAATAACAAAAAAATAATTATGACAAGAATTGAGATAAGAACAAAACCAAAACAACGGAAATGCTTCGGAAACTGATATGACATGTAAACATGAAGAATTAGGTTTGATAGCGTAAGGAATTTTCATATTCGGCTTTTTTTTATGCAGTTATGCCGAGAACCAAGTACCTCAACTCCTACATAATTGAATCACTTGAACTGATTTAAAAAAAAAAAAGAGTTTGTCTTCATAACAAATTCTAGACAATTCTCCAGCACTTATTATCTCAAATTAGTGATGAATATTTAATAAGCACCCTTTCAGTAAAACGGACAATTAAATTAATGCACAATAGGTCCTTACTTAGAAAAGTTAATACTAAATGAACTCATGCTGAGTGACTTAATGACATCTAGCGCAAATTTCTAGGATGCATTAAACAAGAACAAAGATGAGATTATCCATCACACTCAGTGATGGCATAAATCTCGAAGCTTTTTCATTTGAATCTTGTAATAGAACAACATTCTGCTTTTATATAAGTGTTTCTGGAGCGGAATAAAAACAGAGTCCGTTTAAATTTCCACAACCATGTGCTTTTCATTTTTTTTTTTCCAGCTGTGAAATATCTTTCTCGGGCGTAATCATTTTTTTTTTTTTTTTTTTTTTTAACAGAATAGAAATTTCATTTCGCAAACGCTCATTCTGCCATTAACCATTCTGTTAAACGCTTAACTCTTCATTCATTGAAAATTCAATTACCTTTTTTAGTGCTCTATCGACTTTCCATTATAGCCTGTTATATTCTCCAATAAAACGTACAATTGTTCAAGGGTAGTCGTTGGCATTAAAAAAATGCTACATGTGCAAGTCAACGGCGTATAACGTGATGATTTCTGTGAGCAATCTACACTTCACACGGCAAATGCAATTTTGATTTTTACTGACAACTTTCGGAGGTATATCGAAGTTGCACCAAAATCATGGCGAGAACAAACATTTAGACAAGCGATCACAGTGTGTGACTTGAGGCTCGTGAAAGGACGACAAAGTGACATCGTTTGCGTTAAAATCACGAAAAGATTTCATATTCAGACGGTGGACAAGCATACTTTCCTTAACACATACGTGGCCTCATTATTGTGGATGAAACGCCTTTTTATAACACGTCCCTGATATGATTAGTTTAAAAATCGTACCGATTAAACAAAACCAAAACAAACCTCCATATGCAAGTCCTCCAACAATCACCAACAGCAAGGCTCGAATAAATAACCAAAGGGCCGTTTCCTAAAATTGCAATCAGAGTGATCAATATGCTTATTCTGGCATGTAAAGAATATTTAAAATGCCTTTCAATGATATCATTGGAGGCGTAACTTTCAGGACCATGTATACTTTAAAAGCCAAACAATGACGTGCTTCTTAATTCAAGCTTAAAACATCAGACGTAAAAATCAGGCCTACTTTAATGAAAAAAATATATACATATAAGAGCTAACGCTCCTACCTCCATATTTTCCGACAGAGAGCGATTGAGGCACGGATCAGCTTCAAGAAGGTTCGAGACTTCGCTCTTTTCGAAGCAACATCATAGTTAACGTCTTCACCGATGGGTGTATTGCTTTCAACTGAAGCAAAAATTGTCCTGTGGAGTTTCACATTCGAATATATAAACTGGTGCATTTTTAACCATATCTCCTTAGAAACTGCATTTTCCAGAACATTCAATTTTGAGAGCATCGTTTAAAGAGGTGAATGTTGTTATGACGCCTGCAATCAACAAGGGAGTATACATATAGATGCGGAGATTTATAAGTGTGAAGGTCCACTACTGTGCACATTCTTTCGTTTTGTGCTCATACCCTTTACTTGAAATGAATAACCGAATGTTTCTGCTTGTTCGTTCCGCGATCAGCAGTAGGCGGCTACCATATGTTTTGTGCACGGTCAAGCTAAAAAAGTGAACGAAAAAAACAATAGAAAATTTTGACGGGCCTCATAAACTATGCTAGCGCTTGATCAAGAAATCATATTCTCTAGGGGCTACAGATTAAGTAATTCCTTTAATACGACAATTGGAGAAAGTGATTATTTAATTTCTAAAGGAGCGTTTGTCCTGGGTTGGCTGGGAAGTAAAACACTTTGATTATCGCCTTGAAATTGATAAAGGTGCATTAACGGCAGAGAGAATTTAGTGGGTAACCTAAGGCTGACGCTTGGAGAGTTAGCCTTCCGTTGTAGCAAGAATGTTCAAAAGGGAAAAACCAAAATCCTCCTTTTAAGGGTGAACGCTCTATAGAAATAACAGTTTTTCCTAAATTTTGACATTAGCGGTTTATTTTCCTTTCTCAACGTTTATGTTGATAATCAGCTAAGCAAAACTAAGGAATTGGAAAAGGGACTAATTAAGACTGAAAAGCCAAACAGGTGGTATATTCGATCACGAATCTACTTAGCCAAGAGACTATGATCTAGAGTCTCTTGACTTAGCATAAGTGTCGTAGACGCAGCATGACAGTGCTCGGCCGCTCCACAAAGGTGGAAGAAGATTTGCCGTGAAGATAATTTCTCTTATTAGTCAGAGTAAATGGCACACTAACGTACTAGCGATTCTAACTTCAAGCAAGTTGTTTGTTTTTGTTTAACGTTTTGATAAAGGCAATTTGGCAAATCTTTTTCCTGAGAGATCCAAAGTAGCGGTTTGTGTTGAAAAAGAAAGATGAAAAAGGAAGGAATACTCTGTTTTATTAATGACTGAGTCACATGCAGCGAAGAAAAGGAAACTTATTTTTTTTTTCTGGATTAAGTGCTGGGCAGGAATGAAAAGTTTTGCGTCTGCCAAGCTATAGGGTCTGGCAATGTAAATCTGTCTGCCACCGATCAACTGGTGTAGGGAATATTAAGATGGTCAACAAAACAGACCAATCTGTATGAAAACTAAACAAAGTCGTTACGGCACCCCCGTTATTACGGCTGTTGGCTGAGACGAACTTGATGGGGCTGTTTTCTTGAGGTTTTATGTATGTTCATGTGAACCAACTGAGTCGACTTGTTGAAGACAAAAACGAGATTGTTGAAAGTTGTCGTTCTGATAACACCAGGCGGCTTTAAAATGCAACAAACAAACCGCACAAGAAGTGAGATCACAGACGCAAAGGCAAACTGTACTGCAAAGGCAAACAAGCTTCTGTAATTGGCAGAGCGTCACCGTTCTCCCCCCCCCCCCGTCCTCAAAAAAAGAGTATTTATCTGCGAAAATATTTGGTCGTTTGCATGCGACATTGTCACGGTTCAAATGTAAACTGTATTGTGAAATTTCTGAGCAAGCCTTTTTCTTTAATTGTACCTAAAAATGATTCTGTTTCAGCTCAAAGTACAGTAGAAGTTTGCCAAAGGCTATTATGATTAGCTGAGGCCTCATGTATGTGTCGCATGGCACTAAAAGGACAGACGATGACGATGATGGTGGTGGTAGTGATGATGATGATGATTACGCTGAAAATCTTAATATGGTGAACTTTATTGAAAAAGTTGCATTGCACAAAAAAAAAAAATGAAAATGTCTCAATCCCACTTGATGGAAAAACTGAACGAGAAAATTACTTTGACAAAGTCTTGATATTAAAACGGTAATAAAGTTTTCCGTAACACAGAATTAAGTATTTTACTAAAATATACAAGTTTTAAGTTAAAAACCGTCCAAAAACCAAATTTTCTACCGTTAAAAATAGTAGGGTTTAGCTCATGGTTGCATTGAAATGACTTAGTAAGCTATTTGTAGCCATTTACAATTCATTACTTCTTACAACTTAACGATTGCTTCCACTAAATTACAAGCTTTTAGCTATTAGTATTTTTAATATAAGATTGGCTGTTTCTTAAGTCACAAACAAAGGTATTGTTTACATGCTTACAGACTTGGAATGTTAAATATAATTTCAAAATTAAGGTTTAGCCGCATGCACTACAATTAACCGAGATTCTTCAACCACAACTCACAGCAACTTTGTGACTAATTTTTCTTTGAAGGATGAATGTTATAAAACTTCTCACGGTTGGTAACGTTTTTTTCCCCTCTTGGAATTAAATTTGCGAGACGTTGGAAAATTAATTTTATAGGCTTGGTCAATAAAAATGTACCGATGTTTAATATGATAAAAGAGCTTATTCCATATAGGCGCCATGTTTGTTTAACTTTGTATCGCCATGTTACGCTCTTAGCGTTGAAGGATCAGTTTTTTTCAAAATTTAGGCATTTTGGTGTGCATATCTAGAAACCAAACGGCTTGTTTAATTAATAAGTCAAGATTTCGATTAACCATTCAAAACTAACCTCAGTAATAAAGTCAAGGCTGTATAACTTTGTTCTCAAAACTATTTTGTCGCATATGCTTCCTGCACTCTACGTGCGAACCGATTTTTCCGGGATCTTAGATGCACCATAATATGAAAAACCGGCCATTGTTAATAAGGTCTATTAACATCATAACATCAGTTCTATGCTTGTCATGCAACGCTTTCGAGTGATATACAATGGAATTTCCCAGGAGTCACTAGTTTTTTTCGGTGTACACATTATACCAAGAACATACAAGAGACAAGTGGGATATTTCATGGTATACCACGAGAGAACATTGCACATTTTTTTTTTATACCATGCCGTCGAACACACATACAACGGCTTCCCTGTATTCTGGTTGGATCCCTTTTGTGATATACGAACTAATCTCATAAAAGAAGGTTTCCTTTCTAGTAGGGGGCTGGGTGGGAGGGGAAGGGGGGCGGTTGTGTTTTACTTGCCCTGCCGGCTTTTCTTCCTTCTGTCATTTCTTCTTTTTGTACCCAAAATAAGGGGGAGGGGGAGGGGGCGGGCCCCCCCGGGTCCCTCCCCTAGATCCGCCACTGGTATCTAGACTTCTTTAGAGATGAGTTGTCTCGCTCTTTGAGGAGTTCATAATAAAGCTAAGGATGTAAATAAACTCAGCTTCTTCCTTTAAATGATCAATATCCACGTTTTCTGTGCGTCGGGCAAGAACAGATAGCCTTTTCTCCAATTTTTCCAATCTTTCTTCCGTGCTTTGAAAGATAGTTTGGGAATTTAGACAAAACGGTTCTGCATCAGAACTGCACATGTTAACAAACGTCGTGTCGTCACAAAATAGCTTGCACTCAGCTCGCGTTTTTCTTCCTTGGAAAATGTCCATGAATCGTTCACCAATGAATCGTGCCATTTCAAGCTCTTCCGCACATTCCTCTGCGTGTGTCTTGGCGTCAGTGTACGACTCATTCAGAACAGAAACCAACATATTCAAAAGTACTATAGTCATAAATAACATGTACATGAAGGCGAATGCAGGTCCAATAAATCGATTTTCGTTACGAAGGTCATCGAGAGGAACAGCTCTTCCTAACAGGAATTCAAACTGGGAAATGACTGCTTGCAAGAAACTAGAGTACACGTAGACGGTTCTGCCGAAAAACTGCATTCCTGTGATAACAAATGCATTAAATATGATAAAGAAGGAAACTACAAAAGAGAGTTGGTAGCCTACGGACTGACGGAAAGAGGAAAACAAGTAAATTACATAAGGGTTAAAACGGATAAGATTCAAAAGCTTCAGTGTCACAGTAAATATGGCGACGGCGATTGAGGCATTTTCCCAGCTTGCCCAGTCTAATGCTGAGTGGAAATGTATAATTTCATAGGGATTGGCCTGGATGGCGTTGATGGTCTTCAAAACACTCTTTGATCTAATCATGTAAAACGCCACTGACGTTAATGATGATACAACCATGAAGAGATCAACCATATTCCAGACAGACTTAAAAAATATAAGGCGTTGTCGGCGCAGGCGGATTACCATCGCGATTAAGTTAAAAAGTACCATGGCAATAAACAGGAACTGACAAATGAGATAGAACATCAGAGCTCCGGACTCTGTGCTGTACAACTCAAGAGTATCAACCTTGGTTGCTGTATAGGCAACACCAGTAGAGAAGGCTTCGTAAAAATAAGTTGCTATGCTGATCAAGTTTGTATTCACGTTAAACACGGCAAATTCTAGAATAACCGCTCTGGTCCGTCGATCAACCCATCCATGGCCCAGGGTCTCGCTTAATACACCAAGAGCAGTGTCTTCCTTGTAACCCATGATAACAACGTAACCACCCCCTCCGTATATGTTGTAAGTGGCCTTTATTGGGCCATTGTTTAATTCCTCGGCTGTTTGATAACGCCACGGTTTCGGGCACATTAGTAGAGATTTAGGCCATGAAGTATTTTGGGGAATTGGCTTCCAACCCGGAAGACTTAGCAAGGTGGTGTCCTCGTCTTTACTGGAATATCCATAGTAGCAGTCTGCGATAACTTTAGGTCCTGATTGACAGGATCCTTTACAAGAACGTTTATAAGAAATATGTATTAGTAGATTGTTATAACTCAACATCTGGTAGTACTTGTTTAATAAGTGAATAGGCAAATCCCATTTATAATTCCCATTTACCCCTTCAGTGCACTCACTGTTAAAACGGATCATGCATAGAGTTAAAACGAATGACATAAACTCAGCTCCAAACTCCTAATTTGAATTTCAGCCAACGACTTCGATTTCCGCTGAAATCGATCATCTCAGCTCACCTCTTAGGCAAAGCTCACTTGAGTGGGTTTACAAGGCCATTTCTGTAGTCTGTGGTTGGTAGACTTCGGCCCACAGTTTCAAACCTTTTTAATTTATTTTTTAAGGGTTCTCAGCTCATTGTTTGCCGTCGTAATTATGGTTGAAATTGGGAAAAGACAATCATTACTTGAGTTTTTAACTCAGTTAAGAGTTGGCGTGGTTTTAAAGATTCATTTTGAAATACTCCTTACTCCTTTTGATTCTCAACTGTCGCATCGAAGGCATGCCGATCAGTATGGAATTCTCGTTGGCGGTATACACGTCTTTATTATCGTTAAATCCATTATACCACTCGCGGCTGTAAATATTGGGCAGGAACTCTTGTCTTAACCATCCCCACAAACTGTTTGAGTCAGTTACCTAAAATTGATGAAAATAAGACTGGAGTTATTGTTGATGTGTAAACGTATATGTTTTCTTTGCTTACATGCTTTCAGGTGCTTTTTGCAAAAAAACAATTTGATGTACTTTCCCTTTTTTGATTTGTCGCGAGACCACTACAGTTTGTAGTTCTTTAGTAGCCCTGTTCAGAACAGCTTTTTTGCATTTTCCTTTAAGATCCTTTGTAATGTACCCTCAAAGGGTATATAATACATCCAAAAACGTTTCCTATAGTTCTCCAACTTTACCCAATGATTTGAGAATGACCGCCGCTCAGGATCCGTTATCGCGCCTTGGGTTTCTTTATTTTCCAACACATCCGGAAACAACAACAACTTTCTTTAAAATGAAAAGGCGGACTCGAAATAAATCACAAACAATGAAAAGGAACCTATTCTACAAAAGGAACCTACATCTGAAAATATAGAAACGAAACCCCACGGATGTTCTGAATAGGGTTGACCTGTTGCCTCAAAAATACTATATGATTAACATCTTGATATATCACATTTGTACCGTATCAGTGCCTACCAGGTCAAAATTCGTGAATGGATCTATCAATGTCCTTGTCATCAGGAAACGATTGTCATTCTTGTTTCCGTAACACACGATTGCTAGGAAAAATACAAATGTTAAATGAAAAACAATGTCTCTCATCACTACTGCCAATTGGGCCTCCTTTTTTCTTCGCTTACGTATCGTTTCCAGCTTATCTCGTTTAAAGCGTGCTTTAGGATCATCACTGAGAAAATCAATGTCACTCTCGTATCTATAAACTCCATCAATTTTCGCATGTGAATCTTCATTGTTGTCTTTGTTTCTGATCATGAGCAATGAAACTATAACAACAGCTAACAAAACCTTTGTTGGTTGTACAACAAAAATGTCCTGACATGATGAGATCAAAATGGAAGCAAGCCATTGCTCAGCAACTTCTTTGCCCCACATTAAGCTATAAAATACAGTGAACGCTGCAGCTGTTAGAGTTGTACTGAAGCATAGAAACCAAGCGATGAGTACACAGAGATGAGGCAATATGCAACCGGTATCCCTCATTTCATCTACAAGTTGTTGCGCCTGGTAATATTCTTTGTATTTGCCTCCCTTTCTTCTTCTGGGTCCACTAGACTTAAATAGGAAAGCAATCAAGATGTTTACTGGTGCAGTTATAAGTCCACTTTGCACTCCAACGACAACCTGTCTCCAAGAAAACTTGAAGGGTCCAACTTGTATAGCTCCTTCTGATTCGCCACCAATGTTATAAAACATAGCATTAGCAATCATGGCACTAAATAGAACTGTGAGACAACACGAAGCTCTCTGTACTCGAGTGAAAGTACTGCAGCATGCTTTACCAAACACTGACATCCACAGGTGACTGTCGGCGATTTTTCTTCCAAAACGGGAACGTACCTGATCTGGAAAGGATGAAGCACCCTCACTGCCCACGGTAACTTCTATTTCCCCATCATCTTTTTCCAACGCAAGCCATCGATTTAAAGGGAACACCCACCTTTCCTCAGTCTGCCTGTCTCTTATTACTACTGTCTCTACAAACCAAGAAGGGTTATCACCTGAGTTGTCATGTTCCAAACCTATTTGCGTTAAACTTCCCAGAGATCTGTTTGTAACTAAGACAAATCCATCGATACTTCCCCGAGCAAATATTTCACTTGTTTCCCATTTACTTCGAAGTGGAATCAGTTTTAGCTCATCCATTTCGCCCTCAATGCTGATTGTAACGTTGGCCGTTGTTCCTGAATTTTTCCAGACGCCTGTGCTTATAACCATGTCGTAGAAGTAAGTACCTTCTTGGACAACACTTACTCTCCTTGGAGGGCAAATCTACAACAAATATGAAAAATTTGTTACCTAGTTAATCCTTTGTGTGCTTATTTGCAGTAAGTAGCTATTCTCGGCAGGGTTTAACCGGGTCGTCGCGATCGTGCCATTCTTGTTTCCACACGTCCTCTTTTGACGATTATATATGTGATTAGGCCAGGCTGCCTTTAAGGCTTAAAAAATTAAGAAATTCTGTGCCCGAAAAAGGTACATGTGTACTGAATGAGAACTTTTCCCCGGGTAGGAAAAAAATAATATCACCGTTAAGGCTATACAAACCTTATTTTTATCCCTCTTGTCCGCCCTTCTCGCGAATATTAGTACAACAAAATAAAAAAGGAAACCACTTGCAACTGTCACAAGTACTGAAATATTGCCACTTTCACCAAGCCTCGTAAACTCAAGGAAAACCTTGTCAAAGTCAATAGGATTCGGGGCCTGAATGAAGTTTCCACCAAAGGAAGTCAAATGATTGCACAAGCATTTAAGATGAGTTGTGTTTGAGCTGGATGCAACCTACGAGAAACGCAATCATTATCAGCAGCAAGACTTACGATATAATGATACAGTTACCGTGCGTGTTCGAGGCTATTATCTCCCAAAATTATTTACCGCCTGATAATCTAGGGCGGAGGTTATTTGCTCGTACGTTTCAGTTTCAACCCAAGCATGCGATTTCAAAACTTTAGAAATCATCTCATAATAAGGGATGGGGATAGATTACATTACAGGATGAGATAGCTTCCTGTTAATAGTGATGTAATATAATATGACACTAAACGATATTCAAAGTGTGAGCACAAAAATACAAACTTGTAATCACGAAAAAAAAAATTACATGGTAATATCAAGAACCGCGTAAAATTAGTAAACTTGTAACACCATGCTGTTTTTGTTGCTTTTTTTTTTTTCATTTTCCTAATCAATTTGGTCTCAGTGCAACTTATTTTGGTTGAGAAAGTCACAGGACATACTCCTATAAATAGGTCTATTATAATTTTCGGGCCACAGAGTAGCTTAGGAGACTAAGAAAGATTCATGAGATGACCATTAAATAGAAACAGTATAATAATTTACCTTGCAACCATCGGAGGTCCACTTTTCTTTGTCTTCAGACCAATACAGACAACTTGATTGGGTAATACTGAAGGTGTAGTTGACATCTGTCAATGGATCATACCGTGGAACATCTAATTTCGTGATTCCTTTAGGAGGTGGATCCTTGACACCAACGCATGAACGTCTTTCACGACCATGACCGAAACATGACCGTCTTTTCCTAGCATGCTCGGTGGCGTTGTTAGCTTCTCGAAACAACAGACCGGCGTAAAGGAGACTTGGCTCAGAAGGTACTATTGTGACAGAACGTTCTTCAAGAGGACAGGATGTTGATTTGCTTTGCTGATAATCTGAAAGATTTCTACATGTTGACGTGAACAGAATAGTAAAGTTGTGATCAGAATCTTCGATCGTAGGTCTTGATCCAAATTTAACAAACAATTTAATAACTGTACCTTCTGCCTGCACACCGATTCTAATAGCAACGGGGACATCTGCTAATTCTGCGTAATAACTACGGATGGACATTCTGTTAGGCTTCAAAAAATAATGTTCAGTTCCATTGCTGGTGTTTGTTGGACGCCTCGAAAGCGGAATGACTATCTCAATGTAATTATCAAGGTTAGTCACGTTTATCTTTGTCCCATTGACGCTTTGAAGATCCAGGCTGGTCACACTTGATTTGACCTTCTTGCTGCTATTGTCCCAGGTGAACGGATTGAAATGAATAGCTCTCATCTGAAAAGACATGGAAGGTTATGTTTTATATGCCTGCAGATAACTTCAGAATTTGGAGAAATATTACGTCTTTTATTGTACTATTTGTGTTGCTGAAGTAAAGCTGAGCACAGAACAGTGGACATCAATGAAAGAGCCTTAAGTGTTGTAGCTTTATGGCTTTTTCTTTTTGCTACCTTATTGGTATCTTTTTGTTCAGATCTCGGTCCAATTAATTTTCTATGGCTTTTGCGCTTCATTGAGAGGATATGAAATACGGTACTATAAAATACGTTAGGAAAAGGTACGATGCGGCGCAATGCCACTTGACATTGCATGGTACGATTCAACACGATGCCATACAACATGACATAACCATGCAACATGCGATACTGTATATGATACATAACATGTAGTACCGTACCGTTCCATGTGAAAACGGGTTACAAAATAATGCCTTTTATGTTTTTTCATTAGGAGTCAGACTAAGTTCCTTAACATCTCACCTTTGCATTAATATTACCGCCACTCATTTGCCCTAGGTTGCCTGGCAGCTTAAATCTTGACGTTCCTTCTTCCATGTTGAGTCCATTGATATAGTCACTGGAGACCTTCTTTAACGCGACTGCCAACTCCGGTGTTTTGATGACAAGAACTTCAGACGGAACCAGGCGGGCAAAAAATGCATGGTTCATGGCGTCCAGTTTTTCTGAAGCTTTCTGCACATTTTCCTACAATAATAACAGAGAAAAAAAGTCGATAATACCCACCCAAAAACAGTCGGAGACACCGTTTTGATCTGTCCACAGACTAGCATAAAATATTAACCCTGCGCGTGGCCGGATACGCAATATACAATGTGGGCACATCAGCATAGCCAAAACGTAAGGTGGTGGGGCTGGGGAGGACAAATTAACGTCTGTGGACATACTCAAACCGTTCCTGGGTAACATATACGCAATGTGGGCACATCAGCATAGCTACGGAAAGATGGTATATGCCAGTTGAAATGATCACATCCCTAAAACCAGTAGCGTGATACAAACTGGTTTTTATGCAGACATTAGTTTTGTCTGTACAGTGTCTTATTATGATTTGCGAAATTAAAGGAAACCTGTGCATCATGATCAGAGCCACTTGCTCAATGAGGGACAGTTTGACAGGAAAGCAGTCAACGCTGCCATTTAAAGTGGTCTCCACCCCGTAAAATGTGTTTCAACAATCTCTCAACTACGTTACTGTGAACAGAAAGAGAGTTTAGAAGTTGAATCGCCTTGATTTCTGTTTTGGCACGATCGAGGTATCGATTTAAAGACAATAATTTCTAGGAAAATGTTTTTTAAGACACAATTGCTATATAATGTGATCGTCTGGGTGACAGAGGTTCCAGGTTCAACCATTCGGTATATGATGTTATGTGTCCGGAAAGAGAATGTTTATATATTACTTGAAAATCAAGCTCTATGTTTGATCTGTACTCGTGAAGATATATACTAACAGGGACCCGAGGTGTTTATTTTATAAGAGTTTGGTGTACAGCAGTTAACCCTTTAAAACCGAAAATTTCACAAAAAAGGCCGTTTTTAACTTAAGGCTACCATGACGCTAAACGGGCCGTAGTTTGGCTGAAAACCTTTTTTTTGACCAAAAAGATAAATTTCCCGATAAGCTACGAGAATGTACAATATTTTAATTTGGTGCATGCGCATAAGCCAAAATTTGGACTTTTTTATGATTGCCCGTTCCGAATTTTTTCTTTCTTGGACGAGAATTGAACTGCGCGTGCCTTTTATTTTGTGCGCGCTCATGTGACGCCATGCGAGAAAGCAAGAGTGAATTAGAACTCTTTTACCGGTTGTTTAGCGAACGTTTTCTGTCAAATTTATTGTACCTAGGCTTAAATGTTTGAAAGCAGTTTGCACTACGTATACCAAAGTGATTTAACGCGTTTTAAGATCTGAAGAGGTTTTTGCTTTTTCTTGG
The DNA here is from genome assembly GCF_964199315.1 of Orbicella franksi. Lineage (NCBI taxonomy): Eukaryota > Metazoa > Cnidaria > Anthozoa > Scleractinia > Merulinidae > Orbicella > Orbicella franksi. The sequence continues at coordinate 8,423,345 of NC_138148.1, read as the reverse complement.
GGTTACTTGCGTCATTTTTGCACGTGCGACTAATTCTGACGTTAGGAGGGCAATCGTAGCATGCGCCACTGAGCCTCGGAAAAACTGCAGATAGCCACCTTAACTGGAAAAAATAGCGAAACCACACGCTGAACAATTGAATGCCTACAATTTTCTGATCCAAGAAAACCAAATCATCTTTTTCTTTTACGGTTAATTGGATTATGACGTTCTACCTTTGAGGATGACTGATTTTCCAAAGAGTCGCCATTAGCTTGACTTGCACCTGCTGCCGACTGAAGAACATTATTGAGACACCCTGTGACACTTGCAGCTGATTCCTCTAGCTCACTAGAAAAAGGTTCCTCCATGTCGTTAAGGGCTGACACCAGTAAATTTGTTGCGCTATCTGTAAGTTGCAATGTTAAATTCTAGTGGGAAAAAGTAATCATTAATATAAATTCGCTGTGCCGAACTATGTTAAACAATATTAATGTGAGACCGTTGCACGTTTTCGTTAATGCTTTAGCGATATAGCGGAATTTAAAGGGTGCACTTGCAACTCCTGCTTGAAAATCTCTGTTAAGGATTAGTATTTAAAGTCTTTTTCCAGCGTTTTAATACCTCATTTTTGTAATCAGTTCTTAGATCCTATTTATTTGTTGTAGAGTGTTTTTAACATGAACCTCTGGCTCGGAAGATTGTGCAAACACTTCGACATTTTCGACATTAAATAAGTTATTACTATTACTATATTACCGTTAAGTAAAAGTTTTTTTTTTTTTTTTTCAACAAAACTGATTTCCAGCTGTATATGCCGTTTGTTATTTACATCTATTTTGCTTTCTTTTGTTAGTTTCATTGTTTGTTAACCCATTGCTATTCCCAGTGTCCTTGCCATTATTCTCACCATTGCATTCTTACAGCTATCACAGCTCTGATTTTGTTGGTTTCTAGTTGCTAAGTTGACCACCGCCATGATCGTTCGAGACATTTGAAGGCCTGTGGGTGTTATAGAAGTGAACTTCTCCACCAATGTGTTCGAAATCTATCCAAGAAAATATAAAAAGAAGATTTTAGAGAAATTCATATGTCTGTTACGATGAAAATATGAATATTTGAATCATGTTGCTCACTTTTTGTTTAAGTAAAGGTCTAATTTTTAATACCAAGTGTGAATTATGAGTTTTCCTGTTATCAAGTCAAAGTTTTGTTTCTGATATCATTGCACGTACCAGTGTTTTTGTATCGTTGTCCAGTGTTCTTCCACAATCTGTTTTCTCGTTAGACGACTTTAGGACCGATCGAGCTAGTGTTGCAGCTTGGCTGATGTTACCCCTCTTTAGATATTCATCCAGCCGATTGCCTTTCCCGATCACAAAATTTTGTAACTTTCTTGCAACTTCTGCTATCTGTGAAAGGCAAGGATCCAATTTGGAGGACGGTTTTACCTGTATAAAATCAAATGGAGCCATGATTTGGTTACATTTAGTAACCGTTGATTGGCATGCAGTCTCGAATGTCTCGCCAAAGAAACGCTGAGAGTGTTTCTTCGTTCTTTCCACTTGAGTAAGTTTTGTTATGAAATTCTTCATGTTCACATTAGATAAAAGTAAGCTAGAGCCTGCGTCGGGGGAAGTAGTCCGTAGCGCCGGAGGTTTTACCACTTCAGTTTTCATGACAAGAAACCTCTAGGAGTATTTCTATTTCCTACTAGATGAGATGCAATGATTAATCGCAGGGTTACCTCAGGCATCACATTCGTCGGTATCCAGTGGTAATTAATTCTACACCTAGGTTGAAAAGAGCACTTTGAGAGAAAAGTGTCTTTCTCAAGAACACAACGCAATGACCTTGGCCGGGCTCCAAGCCAGACCGCTCGATCTGGAATCACGCGAGTTAAGGGACCGTTCATTTTTTATGAGGGAGGGGGGGCTGGTGGGATTTGGGATGCACCATTTAAAAATCGCATGACCCCCCTCAGCTTACCAATTTTTTCATATGGCCCCCCCCCTTATAGCGGTCATTTTTTGGGATGACCCCCCCCCCAAAAAAAAAATTGAACAAACAGTATTTAAATTTCAACTTTTTTAATATTTCTCTATTATCCCCCTACTTCACGTTATTGTGCTCACTATGAAGACAACATTTACAATCCCTATACTACAGAGAGCTGTTGTTTTAAAAACAAATCAAAAGACAGAGAAGTCAATTTCGGATCTCCTAGTTATGGTTCGCCCTGAGCGTGTGGCATTTGGCCTCTCATTGGCATCTTCCTCGTCTGAATTGATGAATGCAAGAATGACGTCACTTGAGTCATCTTCTCCCCCAGAGTCAATGGCATCACTGTCATACTCATCATTGTCACTTTCATCCGTTTCACTGCTGTCAGCACTTGCCCTGTTGTCATTTTGTGTCAATGTCCTGGCATGTCTCAGTGTTGGTTGGCCAGCTCTGAGAGGACTCTTCTGCTGCAAGCATGAATGTCTTACAATTGCCTTTACTTTCTCACTCTTGCTGCTTTTCAAATGCGCAAAATTCCAAAATGCGCAATAATGGCGAAAGCGACGAGTCGTTTAAGAAAAGGTTTACAGCTGAACGATCCAGGCTGTTTGACATCTTACAAGCAAAAGAAGCAATCTTTCTAAGTGCGGATAGCTGTTCGGAAAGGGCGAGTGAGTTTTCCATGCCAGGGTATCAGTTGAAGCCCAGTGATGGAAGAAAGCTGAACTTCTCCATCAAAGAGCACAGAGCAATAATGGAAAAGTTGAATGTCATATTGAAAGATGTAAAGGAACATGATTCCACACTCTTTCAGTTCAATGGGCTTGCTTTAAGGCAGGGCGAAGAATTTGCCCACAGTTTTAATGTAAAACAGATCAAATGTATAGAAGCTAAGTTGACGAAGGTCACGCAGGACATGGAAGCACTAGAAAATAAGAAGAGCAATGATAACAGCATATTCAAGGGCATACTCAAACAGCACATCAACAAAGCTCTGAATGGACTGGCCCCTGATTACATTAGAGACCTACTGCGATTTAACATTTCTGGTCGGACACTACGATCTTCAAACAACAGGTTGCTTGATGAGCCTAGAGCAAATCTTAAAACGTATGGTGAAAGGGCTTTTTCCGTGGCGGCACCAAGGCTCTGGAATAAACTACCCCTCCAGATCAGACTTTCATCATCAGAGGCAGTTTTTAAGGCTAATCTTAAGACTTATCTTTTTAAGCGTGCATTTGATTTGTAGTTTTTACTTTTTATCTGTAGCCTAATTGTATTATATAGCGTATTTAATTCTTAGGATTTTAACTTTTAGGATTTAGGATTTTAGGTTTTTAAAGAATTAGGATTTTAATTTTAAAGTATTGTAAAGCGCCATGGACAATTAGTGGAAAATGGCGCTATATAAATGTATATTTATTTATTTATTTATTTAAAAGGAGAAGGAAAAAAGAAAACCGCGGAAAGTCAAATGAAAGAAAGAGGAAGCGGACTGAAAACAACGTCCAACGAGTTTATGGAATCTGTGTTGGAAACCCGCTAGGAAATGATCTTCCACAATGCCTTGTGTACCCTCCTAGAACGGCCATCCCGGAAGAGTGTATTAAAGTTGAGGATGTTGCCACGTCGTTATTTAGAAGAGATGGGCCGTACATCGCACAGCTCTTGGAAGGGAATTATTTCACCAATGCTGCAAGAAGCAGAATCACCACAAACCTTATGCAGGAAGTCAGAGATTATGTTTACACCTTCATGTACCCTGAAGAGTACACTCTGATGGAAAGCATTGCTGCTTCTTGCAGCATTGGTGAAAGAGACTCCCATAGCAGCACAAGCGGCGACGAAGAACTCGACGACAGCGAAGATGAAGATGAGTGCCAGTGAAAGTTGCATTCGAAAATAACAGTGTTAAATACTTCTTTTCAGTAGCTACAAATGCTTTTTGTCGCCAAACGTTTTTTTAAAGCAGAAGGAAAGTTTGTAATAAGTTTGTATCCTGCCTTCTATGTTTATTCTATACAATTTTTTTGATATTCAAACATTATGCCTTTTTAAAGTTTTACTAAAATATTTCACGTGACCCCCCCTTTTTCCCTTATTTTTTTGGGATGGCCCCCCCTCGAAAGCCATTTTTTTTCGCATGGCCCCCCCCCCAAATCCCACCAGCCCCCCCTACCTCATAAAAAATGAACGGTCCCTAACCAGCAGGCCACCTAGTCTGCCATGCTTTAGGTTATCAGTCTTTATATTTAACTTAGTTGACATCTAAAGCCACCATATAACATTCATTAGCTATTTAGTACAGTTGTATGGGTTATATTCAAGGTAATATCAATGTTTTTGTTTTTACACAAAACAGAGACAACATGGCAAATCTTAAATCAAATAGCTGATTACCTTGACAAATAATGTCTTTACAACAGCTACACCAACGCTATTCTTGATAATAACGTGTATTTGCAACTGGTAGTCGTCGTTACGTAATCCTGCGGGAAAAAGCGCTGTTGCAGACTTGGAAGAAGTGCCATAAGATATTGGCTCATCTCCGAGACGAAACTCATAAGTCAATGGCATACTTTTATCTCGCCATTCAAAACACTCAAAAATGAACTCGGTCTGAAGTGCCACACCTTCATCGACCGAGGGAGCACAGTATCCGCTGTGTAGCTGTCCAGCTGTCTCAAAATCGAACATGGCAAGGCCTTCTGCTCCTTCTGGTGATGTTATGAAAAGCTCTAATCTGTATGTGGCGTTGGACTGCAAAGAATTTTTTTTGATGATCATATCGGTCGCATTCACTGCAGTTGAGGTCATATTTGGTAAAATAGGAATAACGTCCCATTTGTTTGATTTGTCATTCAATCTTTTTAATTGCCATTCATAAACTGAACCACTGCAAGGGGAACTAAGGCACTCTGATGTCACTCGAAGCTTGTTCGAGGCAGACACTATCTTGCCACAATCTACAAAGCATCTGAAGAAACATAAATATTCAAAATTGATGAATTATTAATTTCGCCTAATTAGGATCGGATTATTCCCTCGATGCTGATGTATAAGATTTGTGGTAATTTGTCGCATATTAGAAGTGCAGGGTACAATATTTTTTGAACCACACATGACTATGATTGTAGCGCACTACGATTTGGTAATTTCTGGTGCCAACGCTTGAATTTTATTCCCATCATTAGGCCTAAAAGCTTAAAAGGTTGAGATGCAACGATGCCTACATTTTAATAGCAGCAATGCACTTTCGCTGTTTGCTGTTTCGCTGGCAGAAGAGCAGGGGGTGAAAGGTATCTTACCAGGAAAACACCTTAAACTGTGTGACTGATGGACTCGTGTTACAAATTGCTGTGGTGCTTGGCCTTGCAAGTTTTAATTACCTTAATGTCACTTGAGGTATCTCTCCGGCTGCGATTTCAAAAGACATTTGAGCAACGGCGCTTCTTTCATCTTTGGTAACATTTAGCCTTAGAACATATGTGTTTCCAATATCAAGTCGACTAGGATCAATGCTTATAGCAGTGGATATTGAATTCACAACGCCATAAAATGAACCGAAGCAATCATTGCTCACGGATGCATTATCAAGGCAAGACCAACCAAAGATGAGCCCAGTATTGCTTCCAGGGCCAATATCTTCATCGTAACTTAGCGAGCCATCAACAGTAGCATTTGCTACAGATCCCCATCGAACACTGCTTCCACCATCAAGAATGGCTCTCAATGGACCTGAAATAACTTTAATAAAGCCATAGTTAAAAGCTTTAAGAGTCTGTGGGAACGCTGGATCACCGACCGTATACGAGGCAGAAAATTTGACTTGATAGACACCAACAGGTATGGATCTCCTGTTTATGGTCCACTCAGCAGTACCTCGACTTACCAAGGTTCCCTGTGCTGACCCAGCGGAAGTCTCGAGTTCTGTTTCATTAATTATACGCCATTCCAGTGCACCTTGCAATATTTCAACGTCACTCGGTAGTCCCTCAATTATGACTTCTAGGGCGCTTTTGGTAGACCTCTTAACAACAGTGGGATGATACACGTCAGTAGAAATGTCTCTGATTGTCACTGAGAAATCCCCTGTTGATGCGTTACAAAAGAAATCCAGACCAGTGATAAATAATGAATGATAAGTAATGTCTCAACAAGGAAATGATACTCAACACGGTTTTAACGGCAATTTTAGATCAAGTGTTTTGTAAAAGGAACATTGAATTGTGATGTTCAATGGTGAAGCAAGGTTTGTATGTTTGCTAAGGAAACCTACACAGTTTCTAATTGAAATATGTGAAAAAAATTATACAGTACAGTTTGTAACAGCGTGGCATGGAATATTAGAAAAGTCAATGAATATATCCTCTTGGATCGAAGAACGGGCGCAAGAAAGGATTTACGGAGGTTACGCCCGAAAAACACATCCCAGAACAATGTTCACTTACCCAAAGGCTCACATAACACCCCATCACCAGTGTAGCTTTCCCAACACTTGCAGGTGAAGGAACCTGGAGTGTTGGAACAGTGAGCCACTCCATGGCAGTTGTGTGTTGCTATTGCACATTCGTCGATTTCTGTAAAAATACCGTCACATTTGTTGTACCCAACATTAAACTCATGTTTGAACATTGAATCAAATCTGTACCTGGCGTAGAGAAGCTATCGATGGGCATGTTAATTTTTATTGTTATATTTATGCTTAATTATTATACATGCACATTTCGGGATTCAGAGCTACCTGATCAAGAGTAACAATAACAATAACTACGACAATGAAAATAACAAAGACTGAACTTAGCTCTCAAAATTTGACGTAAGACCTCTTTTGAGATTGCCATGACGGCTAATGTGTATGGCTCTCACTTCTTACCCCGTACTCCATTAAACACTGTAGTACCTTATTCCATTTTCTCAGTGTGACAGATCCAGCTTTAGTAGAATGGCAATGATTAGAGGTCTTAATACTATTCATTCTCCGAGGGAGGGTTCGGGTGAGGGAGAGGCTTTTGAGGGCCCCACCAACTTAATAATGTCCGAATTTGGCCACTTTTCCTAAATGTATTTGGAAATATTTTGGTATGATGTGATTGATCAAATAAAGTAATGTTGGCATGGCAACTGTACCTGGTGAAATATGCTTTGTCGCATTTTTTTTTATTTTGCAACACGTAATATTTCTATCCCTCTTTGAAGGAACTCTTGCTTATCGTAGGGTTACGTTCCTCAGCATCAAAATTCACTGGTACTCATTTATACACTTGGGTGGGGAGAGGCACTGTAGCACTTTTCAAAGAACACAACGCAGTGATCTTGTCCAGGGATCCAACCCTGGCCGCTCAATTTGGACTCTAGGTCGCTAACCATCTCACCAACGCGTTTCCCAGACAATAATAGTATGCGGTAAATATCAAATAGTTCAAACATATTTGTTTCTTCGTTGAATAACCATACCATGACATGTAAAGCCGTCTCCTGAATATCCTTGATGACATGTACAGTTGAATGAACCAATGGTATTCACGCATTCGGAGTTCATATCACAGTTGTGAGTTCCATTAGGTCTGCATTCGTCGACATCTACCAAAAAGGAAGATATTAAAATATAACAAATAAAAAGTTACGTTATGATATAATATGAAGTCACAAATATTCCAGAATGTATTGCTTAGCACAGCCATCTAACTGCCAGACTGCTTCATGAGTTATATATTAGGTTTTTAAGTTAGCGAAGCTTTTCTTCTAAACTAGTCTATGAGGATGTACGTGGAAACACATACCTACACATTGTCGACCATTTCCAGTGTGCCCATCTTTGCAACTGCAAGTGAACGCGCCTTCTGTGTTGGTACAGGTCGCATCTGAGTGACAGTTGTGAGCGTGGGTCGTGCATTCATCAACGTCTATAATAAATTAGATAACAAGTTAGATTATTCTCGCATTTTGATTGCTCTTACTCATGATATATTGGAGGACCAAAGTAAAGAGAACATCATTAACATTTTGGTTTCTTTATTTTTTAACACAGATACATGTAGATTTCATGTTGCCTTGCGTCTGCTCAGTAACATATCTTAGAACACGTCAAAATGTGGTAAGAACACCAGTGACACACTCGCCTACGACTTGTGCGCCACTTTTTTTGTTCTCACTACATTTTGACGTCATCCACAAAAGAATAGATGGTGAGTAACGTAGCCAATGAGAGAACGGCATAGAATGCTAGTAAGCTTATACTCAAACTCTATAGAAACTCGGAAAATGTTTTCTATTTCTTTAAAAACAGTAAATAACTACAAAACAACAACAACAACAACAACAACAAAAACAAAAACAAAACAAAAATCAAAACAAAACAAAGCTTCCACGAAGTTTGTTTTCTTGAGCTATAACGTTAACAAGAAACTGCTCACCACTACAAGAAATGCCGTCGCCGGTGTATCCCTTGTTGCAAGCGCAATTGAAAGAACCAATGGTGTTACTGCAAGTCGCCGATGAATGACAGTTGTGAGCATTGGTTGTGCATTCGTCAGTATCTGCAGATAAAAGCAGTAACATATCACGAGCCTAAAACATGATAGTAAAAATTGAAGTCAGCAATTGCAACTGCGACTTTAGTGAGTGAAGCTGCAACTATAATTTATGAGCACGCAAATGTAATTTAGACAGCTTCCGAGTTAGCTGAAGGATACCTCTAAGAAATAACGAATATATAAAGTAGGAGAAACGTTCAGCGGAACTGTTGTGTAGGAAATCTTATCGCATAATTGAGGCAGTATCGAAACGAGAGAAGACGGCATACAGAATGAACTATAGGTAAAGTGCCACCGAAAACACATAAGTGTTTATGAAATTCAAAATCGTCACCAGCAACGATTTCGATGACGATAAAGATTCGAAAAGGTATCTTTGCGCAAACAAGATTCCATTGCAAGATCGTAAAGGCAAATCGTAAGTTAAAAATTTCAAAGGAAGTCCCAGGTGAGCAAAGGGTTAAGTGCATCCTGCATTGCACTTTTATGTTTTGGCGATTGAATGCTCAGCGTTTAAATGTCTGTCATTACCCCTTCTATGTGATAGAGGAGTAATTTACGCAGATCCATAATCCTGAACTCATGATTAAGTATTAACACTAACCTTTGCATGGAATGCCTGAATAGCCTGCTGAACATGTGCATTCCGCTGAACCATCGCTGGCTGAACATGCGTCATTTTCATCTGCACATGGAAACAGTTTTGCTTCATTAGATTTCGAAAAGATAAGCGAATACTAAACATATAAGAAAAACACAAGCAAAAAACAAACAAACAAACAATTACATTACTACACGATATAACAAAATATATTTTTCTGTCAGATCTATCACAAGTTTTGGCGCCGAATGAAACTGACGGATAACGTTTCCTTTGCGCAATCGTTCTCTTGACACGACCTTGTATTACAAATCACAATACAGTTTCGACCTAGTTCAGGCCGACTTTAGAGCTTAGAAATGGCATCGACCATGACAAAAGGCTTGCTTACTTATGATGGCGACAGTGACGGTATATGAATGGGAAATCAGCCTCGACGACTCAATATAATATCGATATTACCATGATGAAAGCATTGCAAAAAGATATAGCTAAGAAAGATGCGTAATGAAGCAAAGTTCCACAGTAAAGCAAAGTAGGGTATCTGATGACAAAATTACCTTTGACACCACAGTAACGTTGACTACAGCTAGTTGGTTTCTGTAATTTATAAACGTAGAACCCGCTGCAGTTGCGTATGTCAACCGAATATGACACATAACAACAACTTGAACTCCAGTGCATACACGCAGATCTCGTCACCGTCTCGTAGGCGGTGTTGGGATGATCACCATTGATCCAGCCAGTCATCTCGGCGTTGCAAGTTGACTGTGGAATGCAATGGGTTGCCATCATTGTCCCAGCCTCTCCCGTGAAACGGTACCACTGGTTGTCGGTAATGTTATCAGAATCGCAATGAACATTACCATCGTCATATTTCCAATATCTGTTGGCTTCATCAAGTTCGTTGTACCCTGACGATGTGCATTCCGCTGGTATACCTGGGACTGTGGAAAAAAAAAATATCATTGAAACGTTTTATATGAAACTGATAGATCTCTTTAAATAACATTGGCTAAGGATGCCTGCATAGGCCAGTGTATGGACACCTCTGTATTGAGGAGAGAAGGAGACAAAGCATAGGCACAGCACTAGCGACCACTGCCGCTTAGGCAGAAGCACATTGCTACGTTTGGGACGCAATGAATGAGGGGAATTAATAAGGAGAACGTTAAAATACTAGTTGTTCAATGCTGGTTAGGAAAATACAAGTGAATGTATGAAAGATCACATTAGTATTTGAACTACGGAGAGAGATAAGAAGACATGATTTATACATACAAGTCATGTGTGTATAACCACGATGATCAATCATGTCTTTATAGCTGGCTAGGAACATTGAAAAAAAAAGAGGAATTCTATCAACTTATCAAAGTATGTGAAAAAGAAATTTGGCTTGATCTGCATGTCAAATTACAAGAGACTATTAGCAGATCAAAATTTTCTGCGAATGACTGATGAACAGCAATTTAAAATTTCAGCATTACAGAGTAAATCCTCTGGGGGAGATGGACATACGACCACCCTCTCCTCCCCCACCTAAAGCCCTTGTAAACCGGCGGTTGATATATAATTCGATCCGTAAAGAATAAATAAGACAAGAAATGATAAATTAAGGAGCTGGTATGTATCAGCATGCGAGAACTGATTTTGATAGTGTCAAGTCATCGTTTTGGAAACAATGGCTGCAATGCATTAAAAAAAATAATAAATTAGAAACATACTCACCCAAGTTTGTGACGCAGTACCTCGAATAACACGCGGTCACTGGCACCAACTTATAAACATAGAAGTTTCCACAGTTTTTGACTTCAATTGACGTGGAATAAGTACAACACCCTGCACTGGAGCTGAAGCACGCTGTCCTTGTCACCACACCCTCAGCCGTTGTGGGGTGGATTCCATTTAACCAGCCAGGATAGGTGGTTCCACATACCTGGCTTTGAGGCTGCGGGCAACTTTCCGGTAAGTATGATCCGGCATCCCCAGTAAGTCGGTACCACTCAGTAGTAAGAATATCGTCACAAAGGGTTTGGTAGGGAAAAGTTACATTTCTGCCGGCAGAATCAAATGTCGTGTACGAGCTGCAAACGTCTTCAGCTGCATAAAAAAATACATGGGGCGTTTTCACGTGACCTCGTCAAATTCTGAAATCCAAAACTTAAGAGCCACCAAAATTTCTGTGTTCAGAAGACGAAAGCTTTGATAAAGTTATATCTGTTTACAATATTTCAGCTCAATAGCGTTCTTCGTTTGGAAACCAACGAATTTAGAATTTCAGAGCTATAACCATGCGTAACATAAAGCTACGATTGCGCCGGTCGAAAAAAAGTTAAATGTATGCTTATCTCTTGATTTTAACCCATTTCAGAAGTTAATGTATCAGGAAACGTTTTGTGTAAATGTTTGTTTGTTCGCTAGTCGATCAGTCGCCTAGATAACTAAAGTAAGTTTCAGATGCTAGCATAATTTTCCGGCCGCCATATTGGGCTACACTCTTGCAATCCGGCGGGTCTATAATCATAGAAGGGCTTTCGATCAAGAGACTTGCTTTCGATTTAATTTTATGTTGCGTGACAGTGAAAATCCTCTGTTAACGTTCTTTAACATTAAAGCACGAGAACCTTATGTCCGCAAAGCCAATTTATATATTTTTTTCGTTCATTTACTTTTATTTTTTATTTATAGCGAGACAGCATCCTTGGTGAATAAATTGTGTTTAACAGGAGCCAAGAGCTTGCCGTAAACTTGCCCTATTTTTTTTTCTTTGACATATATGTATGTCAAAAAAAAACAAACAAACAAAAAATGAAAAGTCAAAGTGTATAAAGGAAAGGTATATCAACTCAAAAAATAATAGAAAAATGACCACAAGGTCATTTATGATATGTGCCCATACTAGGTTAGTAGACGGGACTCCAGTCCTCTCTACTAACTATGAGGCAATCCCTTTCAATCCTTATAATTCTGCCGGTCTTCCTCAGTAACTTTGTTCTGTTCCGTTGAGTAGAATCCTTGTAACCAATTTATTTGTATATTTGATGCCACCTGGCAATATATTTTGGAATCAGGAAAGCAAATTTGTCATAATCAAGCGGCACACTGTCCTTTAACGCCTTTGGCATTTATTTAAGCTCATGATGAATGAACCGCAAACGTGAGGTGGGGCGTGCCTGTGAGGTTCAACATTACTGCTGGAACTTATGTCATTTATTTATAGCAGCGATAGATTAATTAACGCTCACCAAAGCCCAGTTGAAAAAGGTCAGTGTTACTTCCGTGTATTCCAACTACTAGGCAAGAGTAAATTCTACTGAGGAATTTCTTCGGAAACCATTTAAATTAGAGACGAATCAGCCAGACAAACTCAACGACAACGTGCACCCAACTGGATTTTGTGAATAAAATAATGACTAATTAGAAACATTTAAATGGAATGCCGAAAAGCTTTCTTATAAGCATATCCGTTTTGTAGGGAGAGGTATTCACTCTATAACAGATATCAATTATTAATGTCACAGTCGTTCCTCGAGCCCTGATTGATATCGCTTGATTTATTGGTCTATATTGTTCGATTTATTTTGGATTCAATTTCTTTGATACGTAAAGACATCTTGATTTATAACCCAGCATCTCACTATCATAGACCCAGATATATATACTGATTCATCACGCATATTTTCTAGGTAGTTTCTCTATATGCTCGTTCAATCGGCTTGACTCAAGTTTCACTGACGGTCTCACACTCAGAATTAATTAAAAGCAATTATGTTAGAAATTCAGAGAAAACCGTCGATTAAAATAGAGACTGGAATATTTTCCAATAACACGTCCAGCTCTCAGCATTTTTTTTAATACAATTATTGCAAAACGGTGTTAGAGGACTATAAATGCAGATTTCTTTTTGTCTTGGTAGAACATGCAACACATTCGTGCTAGGCGACTTACTGTCAGCGGCTTGAGTTATCACCATGTTACCTTTTAACATTGTGACTAGTATGGGAATCGTCAGTATCAAAAATACACAAACAAACCTTCTTCATGATCATCTTCTCCATAGCTCATCGCCATCAAGTTTTGAATAAGAAACCAAATAATCATTCTCTGAAAATCCAAATCAAATGATAAATGTCTGTAATTTCATTTCCTTCTCAACGAATAGCTTCTTTCAATGACATCCAAGACCAACTTTTGTTTGGAAAAGTTTGTTTAATGATAAATAACGCCATCCACCGAATAAATCACTTTCCAATCGATAGCTGTGGTTAGTGTTATCTGCCCTCAAAACAACTAGGCCTGGCGGATCGATTTATACTGAAGGAAAGTCGAGCAAACTTAGGACAAACTTCGCTTTTTGATAACAAAAAATAATTCAGCATTTTCTAGCGTAGGCTTACCTTAAATGATAATGATTGTATTTGTTGACCTCTTTTTTTACTTTTCATTTCAATCAAGGCATGAGATGCCACCAAGTACTTTAGCATCGGAACTAGTTGGCACAGGGTGAAAAGTCTCTCTACCACGGTAAATTAAAGGTTTAATTTCATAGTTGCCCCGTCGTGAACTTTTTCACTTGCAGCATCGGTAGGATACTCAAAGAAATCTTTAACAATACTTCTTCTTCTTCTTTTGTTTTGTATTGTTTTCAAAGATTCCTTCCGGCACCCAGCTTTAATATAAAAGTTGCATGATGTATAATGCTTTTAAAAACACCGAAGCAAAATCATCCATTCAACGCGTGGGTGGCTTCAGCAGCGGGTTATGATTTCACAAGCTTCATTTGATTAAGTGCGGGTCACAAGTTTGAAAACAAACTTCGTTTATGCTTCACTTTAGAACACTGAGTAGTAAAACGTACGGACGTATTTTGAAAATAAAATCAGAAATCCCTTTTTGAATCAAATAAATTGGCCAGTTTAAATGATTCAATAGTCTTCAGAAGGGAAGTTCAGCCTTCACATATATCTTATGCAGATCACCTGCCTTCCGAAGCACTAGACGAGAAGAACACAATCGAAAACTGGCTCTGATGTTTTTCCTCCCTTGCCCTGGAGAACGTTGTTAGAGTATAAATTATTGGGGCAAAGGCCCAAAGGCAAATTTCTCAAATGACAATAGATTTATTTGACCCAAGAAAAATAATTTCGCCCATTAAAAGCGAGCGCTCAGGAATTCTATTAAATTGAACCTTGATTAGAATATAAAACAGACAGTGGTCATCGATCAGCGCAAGGAAAGAAATTGAATTGTAAAGAAAGCAAACGTCGTCCCGGTCTTAATATGTTGATCTTAAGGCTTCCAGTGCCCAGGAATCACATAGCTTAATGAATTCTGACAACAATAGACCTGTTTAAGGAAATAAAACTGATTAAGGAAATAGACTTGATTAACGAAATGGAACTGATTAACGGAATTATGTACGCGTATCGAGTGAGACGTGACTGCACTATACGAACTAGAAATTGAACTGATCAGCGAGAACGTCCTTCAAAGGGTTGTTATGAAAAATAATGATAATAAAAAAAGTAGTGGACTAAGAGTAGCGAAAACAGGAAAAGTTCGATTAATTCAAGGTGGATCGATCGTATTTTTTATGTAACGTACCAAACTGTTCAATTTTGAACGAGAAGAGCATCATCACGATCAATGCCAAAGAAAATCGAATACTATGGTGCACTATGAAAAGACGCAAGTTAGAGAAAAGATACGTTTAACCAAGATCTGAGTTGCTATAACAGCGTAATGACGTCATTCCTCATTTACATGATAGCGTATAACTAATTATTTCGAGGGATAATTTTGGAAAGAGGACGTTGGGATTTTTCGCGTGACATACTTTTCAAATATCTGTCCCACTATCACTTATCTCGCGGTAACGCGGCCACTTCAAAGTGGAAGCGGCCAGCGCAGGTTGAAAATCACTCGGTTGGATGTCTTGCGCGATTTTTTCGCTTGCTTTCGCTGCTTGCCCTTGTTATGGTAGCTCGGCAGATTTAAGCATTATTCTGGAAAGTCGTTGGAAAGCAACGACGCGTTTTACGAATTCATGATGTACAGAAATGTACAAGGGCATGGCGATTCGAGCGTGCAATACAGCCCAACGTTTATCTGAGTGTAGGCCAGGGATTAGCATCGAATATTTTCAATGTTTCTGAAAATCAAACCGAGTGATTCATTTAACAGCGAAATACTATTTATTTATTATACTATTCTTTTGGAAACGGAAATAGACATTTTAAAATAACGACACATTGAAACTTCAGTCGAAATTTTCTCGATAACAGTCTATATTCTTTTTTGTTCTTTTCTTTTTTTTGTTCTTTTTTTTTTTTTTTCAATTTTGCTTTCATTAAAACTATGTCAGGCTAAAGGTCCTGACGCCGTTTTTCAAAAATTATCCGGCTTCTTCAGTTTCATGTAAGATGGGGTATGACGTCATTGCATTGCCATGGTAACTTACATCTTGGTGAAACGAATCTCACATTTATGATATTTTTAACAGCCTGTGTTTTAAGCAGCATAATAATAATAATAATAATAATAATAATAATAATAATAATAATTTGGGCGTGTGAAACGGTGAAAATGTTGACGGGGCACTATTTACAAGTGGTGGTAATGTAATCTACTGATCGAGTCAGTCGTAGTTGTAGTAGTAGTACTATAAGTAGTAAGAGTCTTTTGTTTTTTCTCAACGTATATTGTGTTGGCAAAGACATACTTAAAATCAAAAGCAAACAAACTAACAAAAAACAGAAACTGAAATTTCTTTCTTTCAAAAGCTGAAAAGTAATATTACCTGTAATACTGCTTAGGGATCCTACTTCTTTAGAGATAGGAAGAAATCATGGCTTAACATGCCATTTAGGATCTGCTACAATTAAAGGCACGAAGGATATCATCCTTACTTTTTAATTTTATTTCTCGAGTATTCTGTGGCAAATAAGCATCAAAACAAAACTAAAACATCAATAGAGGTTGATCCAGATGGAGATCAAATTTCGTCGTTTTAGCCTTTTATAGAACTTGTTAACAATTTTAACTCTGCAGGAAACCCTCTACGAATAATCACCAGAGTAAAGTCTAATCAAAGACTAAATTGGTTACGGGTAAACTAATTAGAGACCATTCAATTATCAGTTTATGTTAAGTCTTTATAGAACTTGCTTGCGTGGAAACCATTCAAGGTGCATTTAAAATAAGTGCTTACGAAATGAGGGCGGAATATCCTATCACTAAGACCGTTACTCCTAAACTAATTCTTCATTTTAATCTCTAGTCAGTCAATAACAATAACATAATAAAGATAATAATACTTGATACCCGATCTGCTTCACAAGTCCAAAATTCATGTGGAAAGAAAAAAGTCCATTCTATAAGTTTCCTCTTTAACTGTCGTATTAGTGTTGAAAACGAAAGACCTTGTTTGAGCCTTCGCGACAGCTGTTAAATAAATTGATATTAGTTATTTTACTTATGATGTCAAAACTCTCTAGGGACACTTTTGGTAAATAATCTATCTTCGATAACTTTAATGTCAGTGAGGCATCCTGCAGTCTTCAAGGTCCTATAGAAACGCCTTAAACAATAAAGAAGCCTGGCAGTTTGATAAGTTCGTCTTGATCTCAGTTAATGTTTCTCTCTCAATTAAGTTCATGACAGGTTCTACGTTCAATGTGACTCAACTGAGTTCTTTCGATCTAATGTTCGACCCAACGGTCGAGTTTTTCCCGTTTGGATCGACTCAAATTGCAATTAAGCTCGTTTCATGTGAAGTTCGACGTTTAACCTGGGCCTAACATGTTCATCAGTTTTGTCTTCAAGAAGAGAAGAAACAAACGAAGCTCCGTTTAGAGATTAGTATGCACACCTGTTTTTCCTTAATGATTCAAAAAGATGAAAATACAGTCATCCTGTTGATGACGCTCTCAAAACAAGTGCAGAGAAAGCACTTTCTTCCTCTAACGTTTTGGCAACCCTGAAGTATTGAACATATCGAACATATTCCGCTGCTGTGGTCCCACTTTGGGTGAAAGGTACAGCTTTCATTTCCTTACCAGGGTCATGCCGAAACGGTTAACAAGAGACAAGCTGACTCTAACAGTCTATATGTATACTTTCTGATTCAGTTCTCTTTAACCTCAATAACTTCGTTTTGTTTTCAGATGCCTGTTTTCTGGTTCATAGTCTTGGGAATTGTTTCGGGTATGTATTTTTTTTTCTTTTTCGACCATAACGTTATAGAAAGAATTACGGTAGATAATAAAATTGCTTTCGGAGGATTTAGAAATGTTATGTAACTGCAGCCCGCAGTGACCATTTCCCAGTGGCTCAAGCTGGTTTACTGCAAATGCCATGGTTAATGCTTGAATTAAACAGGAAACAAGATGGATTTTTTAAAATTAATTTACCTTCATTTGTTAGTACGTTACTCTCTTTTATCTTAACCATTTTCGTTACACGAGGGGCCAAAAACTGCAACGTTTCAATCTAGACAGTTTAACTGACACTTCTTTTCAAGATGAGTTATTAATGCTATAACTATATAACAATATTTTGCCCAGTCTTCGAACAAACACACAAAAACAAACACACAATTTGATCGACGAACCTCCCTTTCCAGTCCAATGTGAATTGTTTGCCATTAATCATTTCTTCTTTTGAACCTGAGCTACTTAAACCTCAAATCGCTTCTAAAGCAGTTTCGAATTATCTGTTCCGGCTCCAATGCATTTCTTTTTGTTTCGCGTGAGAGAATTTGACGACAAAACACATTCACGACCTTCTTTTTCTATGTAGAAAGTTTGTTTTTCTTTGTGATACTTTAAGATTGGCATTAGTCTGAAAGGAGAACCGAAATTTTTTTAATTAGAAATTCCACTGAGTGCAAAATTGCGAATTTTCTAGTCGAGTTCGTCCGCCAATTATCAATGGCAAAGCACAGAGGGGCAGCCCGTGGTCTTGTCGTTTGCTTGAAGCCTGGCAGTCTTTCAGTTGTTTCCTTTGCGTATTATGATTTTTTTTTTCTTATCAATTTCTCCTTCCTTCCTTCCTTTAATCGGTTACGAGCAAGGTTTGCTTGGTCACTCCCCTTAAAGTAACTTAACGAAGTATAACTATTCGCAACACTAGTAATGATATGCAAGGTTGAAATGCGTAACAACAATGCAGTTTTTTCGACTAGGTAAGCGTTCTTCACACTAGTTACGTAATAGCTCTGCAATAAATACCGAGGCAACTTGTTTACTCCATTCGTGCTCTGTTTTCCCCTCCCACCTTTATCACGTGGGTCGTATACCTCTAGACGCGACCTCCCCTAAGCAAAGCTGTTCCATCTTGGCTTAGTCCGCTCGTCAATTATTATCACCATATCTTAATTCAACTGAGTATGAATGGGAGTGTTGTGAAATAGAATACTGTTTGCACGGTGGTTACCGCATCGCCACTTCATATTTACGTGAACCGGCTGCTTTCAGTCGTCTCGGGGCCCACTGGTACCAGGAAAAATCAAAATCATTGGCAGCTCAACAAATTTCGAGGAAAGCGTCTATAATACCATCGATTGAGACTGGGGCACCTGTTAGAAAACTAGGATATTACGTAAAAGTTGAAATAGTCAGAAATTACGGCAACAAGGGAATTTCACACGTTGGGGAAACTCGATAGCGACATAGAAAAAAAATTAATATTTAAACCCGCAATAAAGAAATTAAACTCAACTGGCTCGTACAGCTGAAATTAGACTCGCAATTGCTGCTTAACGGTGAGAGGAGGTTACAAAAGGTGTCCAATTTGGACACCTCAGTTAAATAGCCGATTTGTTAGGCGGTTGGATTCTTGAAGTTAAAGATCCATCGCAGGCTACGAGCTCCCTACTCCCTTTTTCTTTGTCTTGTTCTGCTTCAATTTCTTACTTAATCAATGTCACTTGCCCTATTTTTAGCTGCAGGAAGATATTGTCAAGGGATTCCCTTAGAATGTGTGTCGTACACTCCGCTAAGCGATGCCGACAGGCATATTAATCACGGCGACATAAACAATTTATGTGACTCATCCATTGAGAACCGATGGTACCGCTTCACTGGTGCCGCTGGGACCAGTATGCCAGGGACGTGCCCTGCCGTGAACCGCTGTAACACGGATGCCACTGGATGGTTAAGCGATCCCCATCCCACCGTCTCCGACGGCATTGTAACGAGGAAAGTGTGCTACCACTGGGTTAGTGATTGTTGCCACTGGAGCAACACAATCGAGGTTCTAAATTGCGGAGACTTCTACATTTATAAGTTGGTACCGCCACCTGTTTGTGATTTGAGATACTGTGGCACAGGCGAAATTAGTAGTAAGTACGCATTTTAGCACTGCTGTCAAACTGGGGGTTGCCCGATGTTTTCGTGGGAGATAAAATCCTCTTTATGCTTGAACTCCAGTCTGGTGATTTTGCCTAAAATTTCCGGGATCAGTTTTGTATGGCATGTGGTTGTCCCTATCACAACCGTATTTTTGACAAGCATGTTGTGCAAATTTTGAATTTCCCGAAGAAATTTAATTTGCTTTCTGTAATATTAGTTTTATCTTTCTTTGCTGCTTTTGTATAGTTTTGGTTATCTTACGTCATGTATAATTAAGTGAAATCCAAGATGGCGGTTCAAAAATGGCGGCTGTTTTGAAAAAAAAAATAGAATTTTGGACAAATTGTAAATACTTTCATTGCAATAACATCAATATTTGATTTGTATCAAGCTAAGTGTATTTTGACCACGTTAATATAGAAAGATTACTTAATGCTACCTTACTTTAAAACAGAATAAGGTTACTTTGATAAGGTGTTTAATTTTGAGTAAGCTTTTATGATTTCATTTTTACACAGATGTCGACGAATGCGCTGAGGATTCTCACGACTGCCATGCGCTGGCAACTTGCACAGACACTGAAGAATCTTTTACTTGTGCTTGTAACTCAGGGTACGCTGGGGACGGCAAGTCAACATGCAATGGTACAGAGCTTTACTCCTCCTGATTATTTTCTTAACAACTATTATATTTTCACTTTCGACAACTACATCTTACCCTAAACCTTTTGGTAGGCGCGGTAGCCTTATGTTTAGTGCGCTCGTCTCTGGATCGAGCTGTCCGGATTCGACCTGGCCGGGCACATGGCGTTGTATTCTTGGGCAAGACACTCTCACAGTGCCTCTCTCCGCCCAGGTGTATAAATGGGTATCGACGAGCTTGATACTGAGAGTAACCCTGCGATAGACTAGCATCCCATCCAGGGGGAAGTAGAAATACCCTTCGTCGATTAATGCTACAGAAACCGGGATAAGCTCCAGCCTGATGGACCACTTGGCACTATACAGACTTTTACCATACCTAAAACTTTTGCTAAATATAGTATTCACTCAGTGCAACTTAATTTGTTTATGAATATCAAAAACTTTCCTGTTTTAAATACTGATGAATTAATGAGCGAACTATGGCCACAACTTTAACTTGATGGCGTCAAGTAAAAGAACAGAAGCTGTAACAACAGATAAATCTGTAATAATAAGAAGCCATATTTATCTGATTTTAAGCTTTTGGTTTAGCTAGATAGCATCATTCGTCTTAAATTAAGTAAAGCATTTCGAATTTTCCAATTCCCCCACTACTCGAAATGAAGATGGCCGCGATAAAGCTGTCACTTATGTTGCCAAAAGACTCTTCATGTGCTATGTGTGGAGCATTAAAGCGATCAAGACGGCCAATAGAGCGGTTTTTTGATTGAGTGTCGAATTTAAATCGTGTATGTGTGGGTTTTGCATCACTACGTTAAGCGATTGGCTTAGAAATCTTGGAAATCAGAAGTAAGACCAAAACCAATCGTTACTCGCTCACACACGTTTCCCGTGTTTCGCATCATCAACATGTATTTGCAAGTCCAATTTTTATTGGTTCACTAGATTGTCTGTACCACTTTGTGATTTGCCAGAGTGAGTGATTACTTAATAGGTTTTGGTTTTACGGCACTTAGCTGAAAATCGTTCTATGTTTTCATGACGGCTAGACGGTATTACTTTCTACCCTCACTATTTATTTGACCACGACCGTGCACGAATATGCTCAACTGTGCTGATCTCAATACGTAAGGTCCAGTACAGTCACCCTGAAGTGTTTAATTGCAAAAGCATCAAACGAAACCGTAAAGTATAACCTCACATGACCGCGTAGGAGGAGAGATTCCTGCACCCTCTAACGGAGGGGGTTGCGGTTTGATAAACCACTTTGATCACGTCACACCCTCTTAAGATAACTCGGACAAGCTTTATAATGTATGGATGGCTCAACACATCTTCCTTTAATTGACATGTTGTTATCTCCGGCAGATATAAACGAATGCACGACAAGTTCTGACGATTGTCATGTATCAGCGACCTGCTATAATACTGTCGGCTCTTTTACTTGTGCTTGTAATTTGGGGTATACTGGCAATGGCAAAGTATGCAGTGGTGCGTGACTCGATATATACACTGTATTTATTTTACTAATAATAATTCAGACAACATGGCGACTATCTATTTGGCTTCATTGTGTTATCCACCTTTTGCTCAATTCCAATTAGTGAAGTATGCCTCACAACTACTTCCCTAAAAAAAAAAAAGAAAAAAAGAAAATAACCACCACCCACCCAAATATTAACCTGGTACTTGAACAAAATCAAGGGTTTACACTGAACAAGCCGAGAGAAAGTGTTAAGAGAAGAAGTTAAGGAGTGTTACCTTTCCCTCCCCACTCCCAGCTCCTCCTCCTAAAAAATAAATAAATAAATGAATAAATAAAAAAAAAAATTTCGCTTAAAACTGTCACTTCCCTCAACCGTTCTCATTCAAATGTGAGCACCACGTACTGAAAACTCTGTAAACATTTGACAAGCTGTTTATACAAACATTCCAAATGTAATTTTAAACAAAATACGGTTATTTCACGATATTATTTTATTTTGAATACCACTTACATTTCACTTTCTACACAGATATCGACGAATGCACGACGGATTCTCATGACTGCCACGTGTCGGAAACTTGCACTAATACCGACGGCTCTTTTATTTGCGCTTGTGCTCCAGGATACAATAGTAAGGGCAGACTATCATGCACCGGTAAGAAGGCTTTTATTTATTTAAAAAAATTTTTTTTTTGTTATCCTTTTCTATCAGTCATAATTACCTGTCAGCGGTATCAGTCAATCAATCAATCAACCAACCAACCAACCAACCGACCGACCGACCAATCACTTAATCAATCAATCAATCAATCAATCAATCAATCTATCAATCAGTCAGTCAGTCAGTCAGTCAGTCAGTCAGTCAGTCAAACACGTCCAAGTGCTGCTGCATAAAATGGCCCTGAATTGCTTTTGTTATTTGATGTTTAGGCAAATATCATTTTAATTTATTCATTTCCCTTGTGAAAAAAATTAAAAAAAATCATTCTTGACAAGCAGTGAATCTAGCTAAGATTCTGTGAGTGGCCGTCCACTAAAACGCCCTATTGGGCTTGCTATATGGGGTTCTGGTGGCATGCCCCCTCAGACAAATTTTGCAATATTTAATTATTTTTGCTGCGTTTTCCACTACTTTCAGCCGATAAATTTAATGCATCGATCAGACTTGGATGATAATACGTCATTTACTCTGTCAAAAATCTAAAATAAATTGAAACTTCCCATACTAAACGCATTAGTTGTGTTAACACCTTCATGACTGTCTTTGATTCCAACGTTTGTCCATTGTTGATCTTGGCGGCCATCTTAGAGAAGTGGTACTGTTCGACATGTGTTTGTACATCTGTGTCCACGGAATCTTCATTTATACCTTAATTTCAGTTGTGAAATCATTCACATATGTAGAGGCTTTCAAAACACGGTATGTGCTTGCCTTTAAGCAAGCACAACCGAATCAAGCAGGGTGGCTGTTTATAACACATGGTTTATTTTTAAATCACCTTTACGCATTGGCTATATCCATAAGAGTTTTTCTGCTGGAGTGTTTGGCTACCAGTGTCCATGATGAGGTTGCTACGCACAAAATGTATCAGCCTTGAAAGCAAAAAAAGTCCCCGTTTTCCTAATTGTAGAGAAAACCAGTCGAATTCGGATTTCACCAGGAGCAAGAAAACCGCAGTATAAAGCATAAAGTGGCTGCCAAGGTGCCCTTCAGGCGGGTACAGTTTGTAAGCCCGACAGTGCTATTCACTCTGCATGGTTGTTTCTTTTGTTAACTTCTTCTTTGCACGTTTTCTTTTTTAGTCACCCTCCCTTGCATATTTTTTTTTTTTTGGAATTTCCCCACCCCCATCACTTTTCTAACGGGTTCTTTTAAACAACAATGCAATGAAATCAGTATGTGTACGGGCATTTTTTATTTCATTTTAGATATTGATGAATGTGCGATTAATAGCCATAACTGTCACCCTGCAGCGTCTTGTAGTAATACAGAAGGTTCATATACCTGTAGCTGTAACAACGGATACACAGGAAATGGGCAACAATGTTCAGGTGTGTTCCTTGCGCATCGATTTAATTAGATAACTATAAGCTACCAAGTTGAAAGCTTAAGACACTCGAGTCTTCTAATAATTCATTCATTATTTTTTGCCATGAGTAAGAGACAAAAACAAAAACAGCCATAATCTTAGTTTAAAATGATACTCAGACTGCCACCTCGTTTGGTTTTTAAAACTAATTTAAACAACAAAAATTTAAGTAAAGCTGACTTTGTTGTTATTTTCATGTCTCAAAATAACAAGTGAATGTTTTGCTATTATGCTTAAGTATGGGTATAGAGTGATAAATATTGTAATCCTTACAGTTTGTACCGTGTTCAGAAAAGTTTCGACGGACTGACTGATAGATAAATCGATTCAACAGCTGTATGAGTCATTTATCAGTTCATTGACTTTCATGTTGATCAACCGTTTTTATACAAACTCTGTATTGTAAAAAAAGCATTCCAAGGTTGACAGTAGACAACTAAGTTTAATCAAAATATATAAATAAATCAAGATATCAATCCGTGACACGACCACTTTACTCAGAATAAATGCTGAAGCGTGATTAAGATCTTCGACAAACAATTCTCATTCACCGTTCTGGCGTTTATTTCTCTCAATTAGCCTTATCAAAAAGTTACAGGTTAGTATTTGATGGTATCTTTAACTAAGGTGGGATACGAAAAAGCATCACATGGCATATCTAGTTAGAAGATTTTTATCGGAAGCTAGGGAGGCGGCGGGAATTTTGGAAGTTATGAGTAGAGGTAGCGTTGCTGCTGAATGGTAAGGGAGGCAAAAATGGCAGTGCAGGCGAAATCAAAAGTAATATTGAGCCCTCCTACTTACCAATGATTGGTGTCATGTCATTCCCTGCTCCACATTGCGTAATACAAGTGAGACACGTAATATAATACAATTAGCTAAGAAAATAGTTCGATATAAAATTACATTGTGTGTGCTGCATGTAATTGCTGTTATTGTTGTTGTTGTCGTTTTTTTTTTTTTTTTTATCTTAGATATTGACGAATGCACGGCGAATTCTCACGACTGTCATGAGTCGGCAACTTGCACCAATACCGATGGCTCTTTTACTTGTGCTTGTAACTCAGGGTACACTGGTAATGGCAAATTACCATGCACTGGTTAGGAGACTTTTTTTCGTTATTCTGCTATACTGTAATCGATTCTAATCAACCATCAGTTGTATACTTTTGTCACGTAGGACACACCTAAACAGCAACGCAACAAAATCAGTGTGTTATGTGACTTTGGTATATATCTACTAGCTTTCCATAACGAATTCGTTCTTTTATTGGCTATGCTATGCTTCTGTTGTAGTTAATTAGTAGCCTATAGCTAACAGTGTAGTTGTGTTCTCGAAGTACCTGTGAAGAGGATTTAGATAATTTACTATTCGAGGCACCAAGTTACTAGCAGATTTTTTTTAACACAATAGCGAAGCGCGCGAGTGACATTATAACTCAGACAAACTCAGACTAACAAAACGGAATTTGCAATCTATTTTTAGACTTTGCGCGCTTCGTTGTTAGATTATTCGCTCTCGATTTTTATGCGTGACATTCAACTGGGGCTGCGCCCTCGTCAACTATCGCTGACTTGCTAGAAATCTCGAGTTCCTAATATAATTGTTAAACATATTCCTATTTGACTATTTCAGATTTGGATGAATGTGCCAGCAATAGTCATAACTGTCACTCTGCAGCGTCTTGTAGTAACACAGAAGGTTCATTTACCTGTAGCTGTAGCAACGGATACACGGGGAATGGCCAGCAATGTTCAGGTGTGTTCCATCAACATCTGGATTTTACGTCGCAAATTGCCAGCTCATCATCTTGCATCTTCGAGCATTGGAGTAATTCTACCAGGCAGCCCAATCCACCTACATTTTTTGCCAGTTTAATTGATATGACTTTGGCAAAGACTACGACAGCAAACAAACAAACGAACAAACAAAAAAATGCCCAAGCAGCTTAGTCGTGAGTGTTCAGGTCGCAATGACATTTTTTCATTACAGTACATCAATTAATAGTTTGGGCTCGTACGCACTAAGTGAGATTTTGCTTACCTCGTAATATGCATTTCCATAACCACTTCGAAGGACAATGCGTTGTAAAACAATGTTCGAGTAATTACTTAATCTGGCCCGCTTCACTGATAAAGCCTTGGTTCTGATATTCAAAGTCAAAAGCGTATCAAAAAATAGTTAAAACATTACGGCTTAATTATAAATTTTTGAGACTAGTCTCTTGGTTAACTCTGGTCCTATAGCAGGAATGTGCGAATGTTACCATTCTTCCTCGATGGGATGGTAATGTGTCGCAACACATGCCCTTTTTTTCCCTAAGGTGTTTCAACTTTTTGTCTATAGATATTGACGAATGCAGAGAACATTCTCACGGCTGCCATGAATCAGCGACTTGTACTAACATTCCTGGTTCTTATGCTTGTGCTTGTAATGACGGATATACAGGAGGAGGGAATTCATGCAGCGGTGCGTAACATAACTTTTGGTGTTTCTTTTGTTGTTTAAATACTTTTAAATGCTGTTAGTAAAGTTTATACTTTTATTCTAGAAATCCACTCTGAGCCGTTCTGACAAAGAAATATGCTAAACAGCTGCAGCACCTAAATTTATCATTTATTCATGCATTCCTGCAATTATGTTTTCATTCATTCAGTCATTCCTTCCCTCCCTTCATGGCTTCATTCCCGCATTAATTTATTAATTCTTTACTTTATTTTTAGACATTAACGAGTGTATAGCAAATACCCACAACTGTCATGTCAAGGCTACTTGCTTCAATAGCGATGGTTCCTTTAATTGTACCTGTAATGAGGGATTTACCGGAAGCGGACAGTCTTGTTCAGGTACGTTTTTGAATGTTTGTTTTGTTTTGTGCAATCCAAACCCATCTCAACTGTTTAGAACCCAAGCCTCAACTCCAACTTTTTAAATAATTATTTGAAACAGGAATTGCAGCAATACAAGCCTTGAGCCTGATTCAGAAGCCATACATTGATAACGCAGGTTATATCTTATGTTAATTATAAAAGAATTACGGAAAAATTTCCGTCAGCTGCGTGGCACTTGGGTAAAGACTTGTATGAAAGTGATCAGTAAGAATAATCATGAATGAAAGTGCCGTATTTCGGGTAATGTTTAATAACAACAATATTTAACGCCCAAAAAGAAAAGTCAACACAATCGTTTATTTATTCCCACAGATATTGATGAATGCGCAACAGCAACTCACAACTGTCATGGAGTGGCTCACTGTCACAACACAGAAGGTTCCTTCACCTGCGAGTGTCGGGAAGGTTACACCGGTGATGGAATATTAAATTGCGAACCCTTGGGTATGTACAAAAAAAATGACCTTCTTCAGTGGGGATATTAACAGTGTGATTGGGGTTTATTTCAATTAAAAAAAAGTGAAAAGATATGAGCGCCCATTTCTCTAAGTCGACCTCAAAGAAATGACTGAACGTCGATGTTAGCGATAAGCCCCCGTTAGATACGTAGTGATTCAGTCACGCCTCAATAGCATAGTATCCAATAATAGTAAATGGAATAATTGCTTTATTGAATTGTTTGATCGACTTAGCAATTTGGACATTTCAGTTTGATCCGAAACGAAGTTTTAGTAGGAAAAAGGCGGGATCCATACAAGAAAAAATGGATTCCAACCCATTCTTTTCGCGGTCAAATGGTGGTGGACAGTGTTTGTTTATTTCATCACAATAATTATATCCAACGTATTTTTTTCTTCTTCTGTACGGCTTTGACGGGAGAACACTTCTTCGCAAAATTTATTGATGGCGAGGCTCAGCGAGGAATATCATTTGTTTTAAGCCTATATTGACTTAACTGTTTCAGAATGCGAAACTAAATCTTAACTTTGCGATTATGTCTGCTGTGGAAAAATGTTTCGTGTCAAAACTAATTGATCATGACCACTTTTTTAAATTTAACAGTGACAGTTATATTCAAGCGAAATCATAAGAAAAAAGTAAAAGTAAAATAACAGTAAAAAAAATACTCAAGCTTGAATCGGGCTCTAACGTGCCTCGTGTATGATTAATCTGACGACGACCACTCAATATTAAACCATTTGCATTGTTTATCGACCAATCAACAGGAGACTTCTCAGTGTCCATTAGAAACATTTCCAAGGACAGGTACCAGGCCACTCCCGTTAACCGGTCAGTCAAAAGTGTTCTATCGGCGAAAATTGAAGGTCTAGAAAACTTCAACGTCTTCGACAGTGTCTTGGAATGGCGTCTGGTCAGCGAAATGGAGCTTGATGCTTTAGAGACAGCCGAAGGAACCTTAAAAAGCCAAGGTACAAATGAGTGGACGATAAACAGGAGATCAATTCCTGCTGGTGTCTACCAAGTTAAATTTACCGCTTCCTACAGAGTCGGGGATCCAGCTTTCCCCCATACTCTAAACGCCTTTGACTATGGTTTTATAGAGGTCATTGCTGCTCCTTTACTAGCAATTATAGATGGAGGAAGCAGTGTGCGCTGGGGGTCTGAAGAAACTGTAACTGTGGATGGTTCGCTAAGCTATGATGGAGACGTTGGTCCGGGGAACTATGCTGGACTTACTTTTACTTGGTCATGCCACGAGCAAAAGGAAAACTTCACATTAAGTCACGATTGTTTTGGTTCGTTTGTTAATCTGGAAAATGCTAATTTTACAGCCGTTAGTATCGATCCAAGTCACCTTGAAATCGGAAAGACCTTTATTCTTAGGCTCACTGTGTCCAAAGATGTGAGAAGCTCCTTTACTGAGGTGTCATTTGAGATAGCAGTTGGAGAAATACCTCAGGTTTCTCTTAGGTAAACATTGCGATTGCAATTTTGAAATGACGCCTTGTAGGGACAATTACAATTGCGTTTACTGGACTCACTAGTGTCAGGTCTATTTGATCTAAACTTTTCGTTTTTTTGTGTCATTTCAGGTGCTTTGTCGATTGCGGTGCAATAGTGTCGTCTTCAAACAAATTTCGAGTTACATCAAAATGTCTTAACTCTGGAGCAACTTACACGTGGCGCCTTGAAAGATTTCGGCCAGATAACCAAGTCTGGGAAACTGTCACAAACCTTGATGAGATTACCTCTACATCTATCAATGCGTCAAACATCATTATTAAACCAAACAAGCTTTCCTCTGATTCACAATATCGTTTACAATTAAACGTTAAAGCTCCCATGCTAGTGACCGAGGGCTTAGCTTTGCTACAGTTTGAGACTGCAGGCAAACCTTACGGCGGACATTGCAAATCGTCGGTTACCGAAGGCGTTGAACTTGAGACAGAGATCACCTTCCAGTGTTTGGAATGGCAAGATAAAACCGGTGCACCGTTAACTTATGAAATTCGACGTGAAAACACTCTCATATATTACAGCGCCTCCACTAAGTCTGACCCTATAGCGTTATCCGCAGGACTGCCTGAAGAAAATTACCAGGTGCAAATTGAAATAGTGGTGAAGAATGTAGTTGGAGAGTGTGTGATACAGATCTTGATACTGAAGGTACGTACGAGTAATTATCTATGTTGTATGTTTCATTTGCGAAATCATTTTGTTTAATTCAACGAGGGAATTCGATTTCCCGTGTGATATTTTACAGATAACACCATCCTCCAAACTTGATCCTTGCCATTCAGCACTGGAGGAGGTAAAAGACAATTTGAACAACCTCATTGTCGACATGGACGAATTTTTGGGTAAAGGTGAAATAATTCAGGCGGCGCAACTTGCCACATTGGTCTTGAAATCAGCTAAGGAATCGAAAAATACGGAGTGCGGACAGAGCTTACCACGTGATGTGCAAAATAATGTAAGTAGCAAAGCTAATGTAGTTATGTAGGTGAAAGCTTCAATTTACATTTTTCTTTATACAGACCATCTATACTGTCTGAAAAGGGTAAAAATTAATGCAATTAGGCAAGGCTGGTACCACGCAGAAAACTTAACACGACAACGACACGATAGAGTCCGCTGTTGCATTTTTGCTTTCAATTTGCATTCTGTCGTGTCGTTGTGGCGTTAAGTTTTCTACGTAGTATCAGCCTTGTTTAATCGTATTCCTTTACCTGGCTATTTTGATTTTTTCTGGTGAAAGGAACCCCCAAAAGTCAGATTATTACTCGAAGACTCCCATAGATTCTTCTTTTAACGAAGCCCCTCGAAGTTCTCTAAAGAGGTCCAGATGGTCACCTAAAGATAAATTGTCCGCGATTGCACAAGGATAATGAAGATTTCAACGTTATCGGCAAGTCAGCCAGTACTTCCGACAGTTTTCATCCAATTTCTGTAACACAACATTTTCGTCTTTTCACCTAGATTACGTGTTCAGTGCTGTTTAGATTTGCAGCTATCACCGTCTCTACTGCGAGTTTTGAAATGACTCTCGTCATAGGTTCTGTTATAACCGCAGCTACTGGTGATAATCAACAAGTTTGTGAGGGTTTTAATGCATTGGTGAGTACTTAGCTTCTAGCCGAAGAGCGTTCGAGCAAAAATGTTCTACTCAATAGATTTTCTGCAAACTTCTACTGGGGACAGATAATGTGTTACTTGTTTCAGAAATAAATGGACTTCGTTTCAGAGATAAAATGTGTGGGAAGCTAGTCTGATTTTGCAAAATTGGCGCGCGTAAATCAGCATGGTCTTCAGGGTTTTTGGCTTAAAATATCAAAAATGAATCAACGCAGACAAACTATCCTAGTGCTATTTTGTGTAAGTGAATCCGTTGCGTTAATAATTCCAAATGTTGCCAATGTTTTCACAAAACTTAACCCTTCAAGAGGCATTTGAAACCGCCACACAGATAAACAAAGAGCTGAAAGGTGCATGGTGCATTTTGCAAAAAAATTCAAATTTCTAATCGATAGATTTTCTTAATTTTTTCGCGGAACGGCGCAAAAATAAGATCGTTAAATCCTGGCAAAGCCATAGCAATGGCCATCTGCTCTATCATTGTTCATTTTATTACTTAGCGCGCGCTGGATGCATGAAGTGGCGTATGAATTTGCGTCCGCAGTAAGGATGCGCAAAAATAATTAACGCGAACATCCTCAATATAATTCAATGCGAATCCAGCTCAACCAAGCGGCGGGTGCACCGAGATTTATTGACTCCCATTTCCCTTCTTTTGACTGAAACAACAGTTATAAGCAAAATGTTTTATAAAACAAAAGGTAGACTTAGTGTATTTTGTCTTAGAACCTTCTATTGTCTAGCAGTAGGACAATTATTGGTCATCCGGAATATCCTTGCTACCTCGGGCTTTATTTAAGTTATAACGGACGCCAGTAGAGTTATGTATATGTAGTGACAGATTGCATTGTTTTTTTTCCTAGGAGTACACGCTTAGCTTTACTGCCAACATGGTAGCTCTGTTAGGGTCTGCACTTGCAGATCCGGAAGAGTCTTTCTCTATTGAAATCGAAGAAGTGGCTGGAACTGCTACTGAATGTCTGAAAAATGTCCTCATATCAGCATCTGGCAGTGAGGAGAACGAGAATTCCTCGGAATCTAAGGTTTGCTCTTTGTTAGACCAGTGAACTGTCCTTTCTTCCTTTCTTTTTTTCTTCCACCTGCTACGCGTATTGTTACACAAGTGAATATGTGAAAGATCATAAATATATTTGAACTTCGGAGAAAGATAGGAAGACATGATTGATCATTGCAGCTATGACGCAATTTAAGAAGTTGTGATATCATAACTACATAAGCTGTGTATATCAACTTAATGGGTCAGTATGTTTCCATATCTTATAATTTAATTTAAGGTGGCTCTGAACCTTCTCTACATAATTCTTTTAAACTTTTTAAAAAGTTGCATTCTTTTATTCTTATCAAAATTCGATAAAAAAAAAGTAGGTTCATCATGCTGGGTTTTTTAATTATAAGCGCAAAATGCTAAAATTAAGGGTATTTTTAGCAGGTCATACTGTTGCTATGGTAACCTATTGTGCCACGAAATCGAAACCAACATGTTCACTTGGTAAGTAGGTAAGTTTTTCGATACCATGACTGTGTCGTGAACCGATATAAAGTGGTTACAATGACACATAATAATGAACATTTTGGGGACTGTTTTGAGCCACCTTAAGCCCTCTTATATCTGGTTTCCAGAAGAGTGGGTGGCAATGGCGCCCAAATTCTGGCACAATTTTAAAATAACTTTCACAGCAAGCTTCCATTTTGCATGCTTAAAAGGGTAATGGTGTAGCTTCAATGCAACATCGTGGCAATTACTGATGGTGTTTTGGGAACGACAGTTAAACGTTTACGTAAATTGATCCATGTTCTAATCAGCTCAAAGCTTGCAGCATCTTCAGCAACTGATTACAGTTTCAGTTTTCATTTTCTATGAACATTGTATTGATTTGATTATCATTTTTACAATTAGGTCAATACAGAGAAGGCCTTGGGGCAGATCGACGTTATCATGGATTCGATCTCCACACGCTTAGTTAGCTCTGAAAACCAAGTTATAGAGATGGAAGATTTGTCAATTACTCTGAGTAAAGTCACCTCCAGTGATTTAAACGAACTGGTTGTTGGAGAAGGCTCTGCCCAGTTTAAAATGCCAGCTAATACTAATCTCAATGCTGTGGGAGATATAACTGCAAAGGTAATAACAAAATTGACCTGAGACATCTACAGCTAAATGATCCCGGCAATCATCACTATTTTTCTTAAAAGCTGTGGCATCGACGCGTAGAATAGGTTCGTATTTAATGGAAGCACAATGCAAACGTCTAGGAAAATAAGCTACTAACACTTGAAAGTATTTAAACAACAGTGTACTTCTGAAGTAGCAAATGCTATAGCAGTCAAACTCCGAATCAAGATGAGCACACGAAATATATAAGATGATAGGAATAGCAGTTTCCAGAGCAAACGGTTCCCATCTGCGTTGGTTCCGCGACTAACTGACAGGAAAGAAGATTTGTTCTTCGCTTTCACTTTCTTAAAAAATTTTCTCTATTTTCTGCCTCGAGAAAAATGTAACTAAACATAGCTAAATGCTATTCTGAAGCAATTTGTGTAAGGAGACAGAAAAGCGAAGGAAATTCGTCCCGACTTTCATTTTTTTTGGTTATAATTTAAATATTTATTACTTTACAGATGATGACCCTTACAATAAACCCATATAGCTGGGACAATAGCAGCCTTTCCGTTACATCAAGCGTTTGCAGCCTGGAACTAAAAAACGACGAAACAGGAACAATGAACGTGTCGGACCTCGAAAATGACATAGAGATAACAATACCCACCAACAACGAGGAATCAGAATCGGCTGATCAGGAGAACTATTTTCTTAAGCCATACGAGATGACAATAAGTAACTATTACGCCGAGCTTGGTAATGTTCCTGTGTCTTTAAGCCTTGAGGGAGTTGATAAAGACGCGATAGTGGAGGTGTTTATAAAATTTGGATCGAGACCAACCGTAGAGGATTTTGATCAAAACTTCACAGTTGCGTTCACTGCGACTTGTCAAAACGGCTTATCAGTGGGCGACTACAACGTCACTGACTGTGCTGTTGAACAGATTTCATTCACAGTGGTGCCATCGGAGTCTACTGTAATCTACGTGGGAATGCTGTTCCTCGGAGAAAAGAATGCCACCGAACATTCAAGAAAAAGGAGATCCTGTTTTGGACATGGAAGAGAAAGGCGTTCTTGCATAGGTACAAAGGAACCACCACCGAATGGCTATAACAAGACAGTTATACCACAATACGATTCATCAACGGATGTCAAGTATACCATGTCAATAATGCAAGCAAGTTGTCTGTACTGGTCTCAGACAAAGGAGAAATGGACATCCGATGGATGCAAGGTAGCATAACAGCATTGATTAAATATACTAAGTCTTTAAATTTACGATTGAGAACTACCTGTTTCAAAATATTGCTAAAAATACATGTTCAGAGAGATTCTCCATTTCAGTTCTCTAATTAAGCAGTGTACGTTTGCTTATCATAAGTTCATACACAGATATGGTAAATCAGTACTTGATAAACTAATGAGTGCACGAGGCAAATCGAGTGGATAGTCTGCAAAGAAACCCTGTACAACAAAATGCGTTTGCATTACAACAACAACAACGACTAAATCTTATAACATATCGACAAAAAAGGAAAATAACAATGATAATAATAATAATAATAATAAAATAATAAAATAAGTGCAAACGAAGTTTATGCCATCTCATAAAATACATGTATAATGGACAGAGAAACAATGAATTATACTCTATATCGTGCAATGATCATTGGTCATCGTTTACAATTGAAACAAAGATAATGTTGAGTCACCTTCGGAGACAATTCTACAAAGAAACTAGGTCTATGAAATGCAGCAGAGTTTGAGGAGTGAACATCCGAGACGGGGTCTCCCGTCTACATAACATTTAGCGAAATGGCTTATGGCTGGCAAGTTCATCTCTTATGATTGCAGTAAGATTAATCGATCATCTTCTCGTCTCCACATGCAGGTCGGACCCGGCTCAAACAAAAAGTACTTGAAGTGCCTTTGCAATCATCTCACTGCATTTGGCGGAAGCTTCATACAAGCGCCGAACCCCATAGATTTCAACAAAGTTTTTACGGAATTTACACGACTCGGTGAAACTGGAAATATTGCCGTTCTAGTGACAGTTGCAAGCGTGTTTCTTATTTACTTTATTCTGGTTGTCTTCGCTAGAAAAGCAGACAAGCGAGATGAGAACAAGGTAAGGTATTAGCTAAGAACTGTTGTAAATAAATAACGGCTTTATGTGTCTTTAAAACGGGTATAGCTCAATCACTTACATGCGCTATATTTACGTAAAAGAAATAATTGAAAGCAAGCTTAATTTTGGTCAATACTTCGCGAAACATGTTTCCAAGAACTTTCTACTTTTCTCATATATAGCTGGATAAAAGTGTAAAGCTGACGGAGTCAATATAATCACTTTTTTGAACCGAGAAGAGGTGGAGGGCGAGGTAACTAAGGATATTTCTTTGATAATCAAATACTGTGATGCGTCGCCCTATGGTGGTTATAGAGGCAATGAAACTGGCCTCTTATTCAGCTGGAATGTAACAGATATATTAGCACAAGGGGGATCAAGAAGCATGGAACAGACTACGATCGGTCCGTACTTCTTGACATCGGAACAGCTATTTTTCCATCCAGAAAGCTAATAGTGAAATCTTGTATTATTAGATTGTCCCTCCTAAACGTATAGAAGTCGATGAAGAAGGAAGCTATCTCTACGAAATAGTTGTCAGCTCGGGAGTGTGGAGGAACTCGGGTACAACTGCAAATGTAGCCCTTACAATTACAGGGGAGAGCGATGAGAGCAAGACAGTGTTGTTGCGAAATAATGGTAAAAAATGTAACTTTTTCTCACGCGGAAGTATTGACGGGTTTGAACTCGTTACAATTGGATCACTTGGGTCACTGAAGGAGATAACAATAACACATGATAACTCTGGGAAAAATCCTTCATGGTTCTTAGAAAATGTTGTTATAAAGGATAAACAAACGGACGACCAGTGGAGGTTCCCTGTGAATAGATGGCTTGCTGTAGAAAAAGGGGATGGTCAAATTGAAGTCACAGTCGGATGCCTGGGTCAAGAAAATCCATTTGGATTCTCAGAGCAAGTGCGATCACGTGCCCCTCGACAACTTGCTGACAGCCATATTTGGATGTCTGTTGTTGGCAAGGCATCAAGCAGTACATTTACTCGAGTCCAAAGAGCATCGTGTTGTCTGTCAATTCTCTTCAGTGCGATGATCGCCAATGCTATGTTTTATAACACTGATGGAGAATCCGATGGTGCCATACGGGTTGGACCATTCAAGTTCTCATGGAGGCAAATTGTTGTGGGAGTGCAAAGCGGACTTATTGTTGCCCCTGTAAACATTCTGATTGTGTTTCTTTTCCGTTCAAGCAGACCAAGGAAGAAACTGGAAGAGAATTACAAGACAGCAGCAAACTCTTTGCATCTAGTTGAGAAAATGAGAAAGTCGAGCTGTGCCCTGCCTCATTTCTGTATTTACATTGGTTGGTTCCTGTGCGTCGTTACAAGCCTTACGGGGGCCACTTTTACTATATTTTACAGCCTTGTGTGGGGGAAAGAACTCGCTGAACAATGGCTCGCTTCTGTTTTTACTTCATTGTCAGAAGACGTCTTCTTTGCACAGCCAGCAAAAGTCATGTTGATAATCATTTTAACGTCCATGTTCCTCAAAAGAGGTAAAATCAACAGGAAAGAAAGTGAAGTTGAAACTGAATCTAGCAATTACGAACACATTGACGATGACCCAAACAAAATGCTAAAGAGGTACGAGTTGTCAAAGATGCGACAGAATAAGAAGAAGGAGGTCAAGCTCATTGGGATGATGAAAGAAATCGTGCTTCACCTATTGTTCATATTCCTCATGGCGATCGCTTGCTATGGTAACAAAAATAATAACCGCTACCAGATGACTAGTTCCGTGAAAGCACCATATCTGAAGTTTGAAACCGTAAGTGCTTTGTATTTGATATTGAAATTTGAGCCGGTTTGCTAGCTCAGCGAATGACTTACACTGTCCAGAGACGGTACACTCATGTTAATAATGTAAAATGATTACATTTTGTCCAAAATTAGACAACAACAGCACTCCTACATTTACAGTTTTATGAAAATAAATAGAAAAACCGAAAAAAATGTACAATTTGAGTCTAGAGGCGGAAATAACCCCAAAGTTTTCTAGTCAGCCTCCAGTTATTATTAGGCCATGTCAAATCCTTTGAGAGGCCAAAATCATGATGTGGTGATATCTCGAAGAAAAACGAGCGTCTCGGCAAATGCCATGGTTGTTAATTTCTTTGGGTAGCTTACATACCGTGAAAAGATGAAGGTAAACTGCCGACCTCGATCTTTTCCTTCGTGTACATAGGTTACTCATCCGCACAGATTATGGGGATGGATGGGCCAATATTTCCTCCCAAATTTATATGCAGGAGTGTGGTACAATGGCAAAAAAGAAGAGGAGGAGGTCTATATTGAGAACAAGAAATCCATTTTGCTTGGGATGCCAAGAATGAGACAAGTTAGAGTTAAAAAGAGTAAGTTTGGTTTAAAGTCTAATGGTAACTATCCCTTGGAATACTTTCGTTTAGACAGGTTGTAACCATTTCGAATATTTCGTAGGCTCATTGGTTAATTTTATATAATAAACAAGGGTACAGACACACAGCTACAACCATTGCAGGAATCGTGTTGAAAGCGAGTGACTTTAACATGTGACTTTCACTCCAACATGTACATATTCCTCTGTACTGTTAGTACTGTTTCTATCACTGCTCCATTTTCGCTCAAGTGGATGGGTATCCATTTCCGCATTGTAAAAAATTGTGATTCTTCTCCCACCAGGATACAGAAGACCATTGAGTGCGAGTATAACTGAAATGACCTTGAAATATATATTATTCCACCTGCTCTAATCCAATCCTGAGTCGAGAGTGCCTTTGATGATTAAATGTACAGTTTGCACGTTCTGAAAAGATCGCTTGCAAAAGGTATAAATACATTCCAGGTTGGTTTTATTTGAAGACAAACAGTAAATCTACTTTAAAAAACCACTTAAGCTGGCTAACAATAGTTTCGACCTCTTTCCAGCGCTTTTAGTTTGATAGATCAATAATATCATACTTTATCAAGTGGCGGCTCTGAATCTCTTCCACGGAGTTGTTCTTAAACTTTGTAAAATGATTGTACTTTGACACGCTGATCTCAACTTGATATAATGAATGAGGGCCACCGATCTTGTTTTTGAGTTATAATCAGGCAATTAAAACTAAAATGGAGGGTGTTTTAGTAGATTATTATGGTGCTATGTTAACCTGTTATCTACTTAATACCGTAACTAGTTCACCAATGAAAGAGCATTCGTTTGAAGAGTCTTAATATTGATCCGTCAAAATATGCATTTAGGTGCTGGAAAGAATTATAAATTATTGTCAGCCACCTTAAATAATAAAACTCACAGGAAACATGGATGAGGACTGAGGTAGTAGTCGTTTTAAATGAAGATGATATTAACAATGAATTAAAACACAGGTCTGAATGGATCCTGAATACTGTAACTCACTTTTTTTGTTCATTCCTTAAGGCTCCTGTGGGATCCTCAGTACAATGATCTCACACTGCTATCACGACTACACCTTCGCGGGGGAAGATACTACCTTGATGAGCCTACCAGGATGGAAAGAATTACCTCCGAACACCACCTGGCCTGATTCTCTAAAGATGTGCCCTCTTCCCTGGCGCTATCAAACTACCCAAGATCTTGGCAATGCACTTCCCATGTGGGGAACGTACAAACTGTACAGGGGAGGTGGATACATCGCCGCACTAGGATATAACGAACAAACAGCGGAGCGCGTTCTGACTGAAACTCTCAGTCAAGGGTGGATTGATCGGCAGACAAGGGCTGTAGTTTTAGAATTTACGGTGTTCAACATCAACACAAACTTGATCAGCATCGCAACGTTCTTCTATGAAGTACTGGCTACCGGCGCTGCTTACACAACAAAAAAGGTTGAGACACTGGAGCTGTATAGCACGGAATCGGGATCCCAAGAGTTTTACTACATTTGTCAATTCCTTTTCATGACTATGACGGCGTTCTATCTTGTGCTCCTGTTGATAAACCTTTTTCGTCAGCGAGCAGCTTTTTTCAAGTCTCCTTGGAATATGATTGAGTTTTTGCAAATACTATCTTCTGTGGCCTCTTTTGCGTTCTACATGCTGAAAGCTAAAAGCATTTTGAAAAGCATAAAGGCTATTCAATCCAACCCTTATGCCATCATAAATTTTCATTCCTCTTTGTCTTGGACTGAGTGGGAAAATGCGTCAATTGCTGTTGCTATTTTCATGGCAACTTTGAAATTTCTTCATCTTATTCGCTTTAACCCCCACGTCATCTATTTATTCTCATCTTTTCGACAGTCAGCTGGAAACCAATTGTCCTTCCTGTTCGTTTTCTGTTTAACTTTCAATTCCTTTGCTACGTCAGGAATTGGGTTGTTTGGTCCATCAACCTTATATTACTCAAGCTATTTGCGAGCGACTGTGTCACAGTTTGAGTTCTTACTGGGAAAGGCAGTTCCCTTGGAGGAACTTCGAGCCGTGAACCGTGTCATTGGCCCTGCCTTTGCCTTCTTATACATGTTGATGATGACCATTCTTCTAATGAATTTGATTGTTTCTATGTTGAACGATTCATACTCAGAAGCCAAAACTAACGTGGAGGAAAGCGCAGAAGATTTGGAAATAGCACATTACTTCGAGGAGCGTTTAGCGGGGTTGCTCGGTAGTGGAAATGGGGAACGCCACCTAAAGAAGCTATTTTGCGACGAAGCAACATTTGTTAACATGTGTCGATCAGAGGCGGAACCGAACTGTCTGAACTCGAACGGAATTGTTCAGTCTACGAGAGAAAGAATGGCCAAAATCGACCAGCGAATCGGAAAGCTTATTCAACTATCGCAAAAAGGAGAAGAAGATCACTATGAGGAGGACATTGAGCTTCTTAATCTCTTACTTGCTGTGTCACCCAGGTTACAAGGACAAGATTTAGAGGAAGCAATCATGTATTAAACGACTACGCATGTTCGAACCTCGAACATGCGTACTGAGGGTTGATCAGTTGGACAATAAGTTTTGGAAGATTTTCTCTTGATTTCAACATAACATTAACTTTAATTAGAATTATAGGGAACACTTGCATAATAATTCTCAATCAAATCTACATCGCCAAGCCACGTAATATTTCTGAACGGGTATCAGAATGAGAGTTTGGTACTACTTATTTTCTTCACATATTTTTTTTACAGCCGAGGAATTTCCAGAAGTAAACTGATGAGCAGAATATGTTTTAGCTTTAAGTTCGGGATATTATGTTTTTTTCCTGCCTCGTAAAACCACCACGAATTCACACTCGAGCAAATATTTTAGTATCGAGCATTAGGTGAATTCTTTTTACTTCTACTGGAGCACATGGAAACAGCTTCAGTTGCACAAGTACATTGCAAAAGTACCGCTCACCTGAAAGGTAAATTGTCGTCTCTCTATATAGTAGTGGAGGCAGTGGTAGTATTGGAATATATTGGTCTCGTGTCTTGAAGGAAATCGAATCAAGTCAATGCTTTTCGTACAGTTATTTGACATTGTTATGTTTCCTTAAAACAAATAGGCATAATACATTTAATTGCATAGTAGCATCCTGTGTACGTGTGATTATTAAAATATTATTGAGTAGACAGCTTTTGCAAGGATGGCATTAACAAAGATAACATTTTCTACTGAGAACCAAAATGAACCATGAAATAATAACAGTACTGCTTCAAGCGATAGCCCCCTAAGGAAAGCAAACGATGCCTTAATTCAAATTCAATAAAATGGTTACCAAAAAAGACAGTTGATTTCTTTGTTAGTTTTTTGATTATAGAATAGATTAGTCTGTCCTGTCTATAGCCTATCATTTATCGGTGTACTATGGGTCCTTGGCAGAACACGATTGGCTTACTCCAAATGGCAGGGTCCCCGTGAGTTCCTTGTTTTCACGGGTAACTCTGGAGGAAGATGTTTTTGCAGCAAGTTCGCAAATTTCAGATGACACAAAGAACTTGAGTACACCTTGGGCTGGGTCCAACCGGACCCGAGTCCTTGACCTCAACCGTATGGAAGCAAATGGAAATTCGAGAACGACATGTCTTGTCCCATTGTTCCCAGGCCAGGTTGCTCTCCACGGACAAAACGAGAAGAGATGCGCGGTAATGGTTGTTTAGGCAATGACACGCAAGGCGCCTTTGACTTTCCAAGTGCAATAGGCTCAAAACTCCATGCGCACCGCGCTCCGAGAAAAGAAGGACAGA
This sequence comes from Orbicella franksi, assembly GCF_964199315.1. Taxonomy (NCBI): domain Eukaryota; kingdom Metazoa; phylum Cnidaria; class Anthozoa; order Scleractinia; family Merulinidae; genus Orbicella; species Orbicella franksi. The sequence goes on along the minus strand of NC_138148.1, from coordinate 8,382,730 downwards.
CAATGTGTAACAAGCAATCCCACAAGCCTGCTAGCGTATAACTGAAGAGCAGCTGCATGTACAAAGCACTTCATAATCATACTCTACACGGACTAAGTGTTCATTAATCATGAAGTGCTATGAACTATCAATGATGGTTTAATGCTATTTATAAGCTCTTTGTTCATAGGCAAGTAATTTAGGGACTCCATACTCACTTTAACCCTATTTCGCCTGGGTATGTTTTCAAAGGTTATTTTATCGAAATTCGGTGTGCTTTATGGTGTTTAAATATACGCAGATAGACGATGATCACTTATGCAAACAAGTTTGAATGCCTCACACAACATGTAAGTTTGATTAGTAGTGAATGAATACTTTTGGAATTTAAATGGGACACAAACACCACCCCCTTCTAGCTAACGCACGGAGAAAACTTTAAAAAGTCATGCTAAATCGAGTCCGGGTGTTTCTCTTTGCAAGTCATGTGGCTACCACCTTCGTAAACCACTGAGGAAAACTGCACTCATTCGTAGGTGACCCCTCCCCCTATCCTTAGCTTGAAATTGCTGTACATTTGCGATTAGATGTTAAAGTAGCCAGTTCCAAGCTCTCTATCACTGGGGACGTGTGAAAAAACGCGCGGGCGCAAAGCGGCGTCTGGGAAAAAAAAGGAGAGGGCGCTCAGTCTTGTTCTTTCCTCTCTCAGACCCCGCTCTTTGCCCGCCCGCTTTTTCGATCGTCCTACTGACTGAGGGCCTGGAAAAGGCTAATGCTTCAGATTAAATGGCTATGCAAAGTTCATATTGACTCTCCCAGAATAGCGTTACAAGATTGGCTATTTTAGACGCTTTCATGATTTCCCAAACCGGAAGTGATCTAAAAATAACTTGAGCATGAGTATCTCATCCAGAGGCATTTTTAGAGGGAGGGTGCAGGGGATGTGCATTCCCCTCTCCTACTCGAGATGAAGCCTTCTTCTTCGTATTCGCTTTTAAAAATGTTTACCGTGACCTCTGGCTCAACAGTCAGTTACGCCATTCCTTAGTGGTGCACCCCCTCCTAAGAAAAATCCTGGATCCGCCCCTGTCACAGTGTAAGTAAGTATTGTACGTGTGGTATTGTAAGTATCGTTTAGTGGTATAAATAGCTCTTAATTGAAAAAATGAAATAAAATAATAATCATAGTAAAAAAAAACTTGGGAGTGGCTACCTTGGGTATAAGGCCTATATGGAGGTTTAATTTTCTTACCCTTTATCTTTTTTTGTTTCGTATAAACTCGCATAATTAGTTTTCTAACTCTTTCTGGCCCGCCTAGACTGGCACTAGCTATCCGCGAGGGAGGCCAATTGTAACAATGTAAGTTGACGGACAAAAATGAAGATTGTTGTTGGGGTCTACAGTGTAGTTATTGTACTATTAGCTTTAACAGTTCAACATCTTCTTCTATACTATCTTTCTCCTGACTGCGTGTCAGCTTGAGAAGCATTGCGAGCTGTTTATCCACTCTCTCTGAGCGCTCGTCCGTGCATTGGAGGATCACATCAGAGTTCAAACAAAATGGCTCAGCATCCGAGTGACACATGTTGACCACCACGGCTTCGTCGCAAAACAACTTCTTTAAATCAGTTCCTCTTTTCTCCCTACCAAATATTCCTGAGAAACGTTCCCCAATAAAATGAGCCATTTCAAGATCCTCCGCACTATCTTCGACGTTGGTTTTGGCTTGAGTGTAAGATTCGTTGAGCATAGACACTATCATATTGACAAGTAAAATTAGCACTGTCAGCGTATAAAGGACAGCAAATGCTGGACCAATGATTCGATTTTCAACTCGAATCTCCTCTAGCGGGAAAGCTTTCCCAAGCAAAAATTCAATTTGACCAGTGAAAGCACTTGTATAGCTGGAGTATAATTGAAGTGTTCGTCCAAACAGCATTACTCCGCATATGGCGAACGCGTTGAGGATGAGCAGAAAAAAGAAAAAGAATGATATCTGGTAGCTGATAGACTGTCTGAAGGACGAAAATAAATATACCACTGAGAGGTTGAAACGAATAACATGTAAAAGCTTCACGGTCGCCAAGAATATGGCAAAGGAGATCAAAATGTTTTCATAGTTTGCCCAAGAAAGTGATGTTTGGAAGCTAATTAAGCCATAGGGATTCCTGTGAATATCCTTGATGCTCTGCAAGACACATTTTGCTCGTACTATGTAGAAAGCAACGGAAGATGCAGATGAAGCAACTTGCAAAACCTGAACAATGTTCCACGGGGACGTGAAAAAGCTAAGTTTCTGTCGGCAGAGATTGATTACAATCATAACGAAATAGAAAAGCACCATAACTATGAATAGAAATTGGCAAATGAGATAAAAGTCTTGAGTTCCCGACTGTGTGCTGTACAATTCAAGTGTGTCAACCCGAACTGATGTAAAGGCTGCTCCAGTTGCGAGTACCTCATAAAAGTAAGTAGCGATGCTGACCAAATTCGTGTTGGCGTTAAATACAGTGAGTTCTACCATAATAGCCCTTGTCTGTTGATCAACCCATCTATTCGCAGAGGCCTCACTAACAACGCGATCTGCTGTTTCCTTGTCGTACCCTAGAATGGCTATATATCCTCCACCCTCGTAAAGTTTGTATTTACCGCGAACTGCACCACTCTTGATTTCTTGCGGGGTTTGGTATCGCCAAGGTTCTGGGCAAACAGCAAGAGCTTCAGGAAATGAAGTGTTCCGTGACAGTGGCATCCAGCCAGGCAAGCTGAACATGGTTCTGTCCTCGATTTTTGGAGTGTAGTCATAATGACAATTTGCAATAATGGGGCTGAGCCTACCACAGGAACCTAAGTAGAGAGAGAAAGATGTGTTTATAGTCCGTGGAATAAGCCTACTGTAGAAAAATAAGATCTCTCTAAAACACTGCTGCTATAACTGTATACTTCTACATGATTAAAATAGGATCAACTCTATCCCGAATTGCATAGAAAGCTAATCAATCATAGAGAATTTTACGTGTATAGCTTTAATGTGACATGTATATAAGTCAACGGCGGCGCCCGGTTAATATATTTTTTCATCGATGAGATCGTGAGCGTTCCCTTAGTAACTTCCTCGCAGTAACGACCAATCGACTGTAGGGACCAAGAGCTTTCATAGGACACAAAGGGAAAATTGCTACTTACTTGTTGTAATTCTGACTTGTCTCATTCGTGGCACACTAACCAATATGGACATCTTGTTCTCAAAATATACTTCCCGGATTTCTTTTTCGCCGTTGTACCAGAATCCTGCATAGACGTTGGGAACAAATATTTGCTTCATCCAACCCCACAGTCTGTGTGGGTGGGTGACCTGAATTTAAAACGATAGAACCTTCTTTTACTTAATGCAAGAAGTACGCTTATTTTAGGTCACATAATGGCATGTGCTTACTTTCGTTTGCTCGTTTTCCCCTCGTTTTGTTTGTTTGTTTATTTTTTTTAAATTCTGTTTTGTCATTATTGGTGTTTTTCTAGCGAATTAAGTTATGCCTTAGTAAAATTGAACCCCGGTTGCCCCTTTAAATGACTTTTTAATCATCGCTACGAGCCATTCTAAGTCAATTTTGATGTTCAGTGCTATACTTATCACATCAGGGGGTCCAAAGAAATCTAATATAGATTAATTGCGATAGCCGGCGATCGATATTCTCAGAATGTGCGCAATTACTCGAGCCTCTGAACGAATATTCGTAGTTGAATCTATCGCAAATCATCGGATGACATAAGGTCAATTTTGGAGTCTTCGAGGGTTTCCGAGCGATCTTTAAAACTATTTTGACGTAGGTTTGCTCACGACTAACGGAATTAACAACAATCGGACCAAGTTTTAATCAGTCAGAATTGAAGTAAGTTTTCCTTTTATGTAATCTCTAACATTTAATTGCTGTTGCTGACTTCACCTTTTATGACAAAAAAACGGCCAGGATTTATCAGAAATACTTACCGAATCAAATTTCCCAAATGGTTGGCGCATGGTACTCGTCATGAGGAATCGGTGGATGTTTTTGTTGCCATAGCAAACGATAGCCATGAGAAACATAAATAACAGATGCAGAACAACGTCTCTCACCATTCCAGTCAATTTATTTTCTTTCCTCTTATGATCACGTATTTTCTGCAGCTCGTATTGCCTGCGGAGTTTCAATGGATCATCGTCATGTAAGATGCTGATGTCGTCGAATGTATCACAGGATCCCTTCTCTTTCGAAGACGTATTATTCTTTCCCTTTCTCATGATCAGTGCAAAGGAAATGGCAATAACTGCCTGCATAACCTTTACGGGCTGTAGGAAAAAAATGTCTTGAACGAGAGAGGTCAAAATGGAAGCCAGCCACTGTTCAGATAGTTCTTTGCCCCACATTAGACTGTAAAATAAAGTGAATGCTGCAGCCAATAAAGTTGTCGCAATGCACAAGAACCATCCGATATAAATGAAGAAATAAGGTAATACACAATTTGTCTCACGACGTTGTTCCTCTACAAGGTGCTCAATTTCCTCATGTGGTTCGTATTTTTCTTTTCTTTTCCGTGGTTTGCTTGAGCGAAAAAGAAGCACAATTAAAATATTAACTGGTGCAACTATCAGACCACTCTGTACTCCAATGACAATTTGTCTCCAAGAAAACTTAAATGGCCCGATATGAATAGTTCCGTCGGATTCTCCACTAGTGTTATAGAACATTGCATTAGCAATCATGGCACTGAACAGCAACGAAATACAACATGAAGCTCTTTGCACACGTGTAAAAGTACTACTAGACCGTTTACTAATCACGGAAAACCATAAATGGCTATCTGTGAGCTTACGGGGGGCAAGTGACCTTACGTGATCTACAAAAGTCGCAGGATTCGCCTTATTTTCACACAACAAAGAGACTTCCAATTGTCCGTCTTCTTTATCGACCGCAAGCCATCTATTCGCTGGAAATCTCCATTTTTCCTCAGTCTGTCCGTCCTTAATTATGGCTTCTTCCAAAAACCAGGAGGGATGTTCGCCTGAGTTGTCATGCGTAAAAGTTAGCTCTGTTAGGGACCCAAAGGGCTTGTCGGCGATAAGAGTAAATCCGTGAATACTTCCCCTTGCAAACAGTACGCCTGAGCTGTCATTACCACTCAGTAGAAATGGTTCGGTTTCTTCATCCTCTCCTTTTATTGAAAGTGTTACATTGGCTGTAGTTCCTGAACTTTGCCAAACTCCAGTGCTAATAACCAGTTCGTAAAGATAGTTTCCCTCTTCCGCAATAACTATTTCTCTTGGTTGCACCACCTGCAATGAGAGCGAAAAGAAATATTTTTCCAGCTTGAGAAAGGGTACGACTAAACTAGAGGAAGTGTTATGTCTTACTCAAGAATGAAATTAGAAGAGCTATGCATGAAAATAAAAAAAACACTTCATGGAGTAAACGAAAGGTCATTTCTTTGACATGGTGCTGCTTAGTGGGTAACCAACAGAACTGTTAATGACCATGACTCCCAACATATTGGCATCTCATGACAACTCACCAATCTTCTCACTGTTTCGCAGCTTTCGTTAGAGGCTCCGCCGCTGGGGCAAAGTAATCGAACGCAAATCGAACTGCCAGCTATGCAGGCTGTTTCACCGGTGCTATCTCGTATAAATGTTTAACCCAAAGTACTTACCCTATTTTGATCTCGGTTATCTGCCCTCCTAGCGAAAACGATTGTGACAAAATATAATACGAATACGCAAATTATTGTAGCTAAAACCGCCACGTTGCCAGTCTCGCTAAGTCTTGTGAACTCCACAAAAACCTTCTCGAAGTCGATAGGATTAGGCGCTTGGATTAAGCTTCCACCAAACTTCGTTAAGTGATTACAAAGGCAATAAAGAGAGCCACCATTTGAACTACGCCCTACCTATAAGCAGATTTGAGGAAAAAATAGGAATACCATGTATCAAATTCAAATACCATATGTTATTATTTGATATCTTAGTTGATTACCTTAAGTAATGTAGGGTTTCGTAATTCTCAGTAACTAAATTTAGACCGAAGAAATACATATACTATCAATAACTATTGTTCATGTAAGTGACATAAAGCACAAATTACTCAGCAATGGTGGAAACGATATCCCTTAGGTTGTAGCACATGGATTACTGGCTTCGTTAGCCTCCTGCGCTCTCTCTACCCCTACGACCATTTGCGTTGAAGGCTATGGGTTTGTGTTCTTACTTTACTAGTTTTATTACCTTGCATCCGTCAGAGGTCCATCGTTCTTGATTGACAGACCAATACAAGCAATTTGATTGACTAATTGCCATGTTATAATTAATATCTGTCTTGGAATCATACTGGGGAACGACGGTTTTGTTATAACCTTTGGGTGGTGGATCCTTAAAACCGACACACGAACGCTTTTCTCTGCTGCCGCTCAAACAAGATCTCTTTCTCCTATCGTGATCAACATAGTTCTCTTCTCCCAGATACAGGAGACCAAAGTAGATCAATATTGGCTCTGTTGGGAATATTGTGACGTTGAATACTTCAGGCTGACAGTCATCGTCGTTGCGTTTGCTTTCTAAACTGTCTGTACATGACGGGTCGAGAAATATCGTGTAATTTCTATCAAATTCCCTCGGCGATGGTTTAGATCCAAATCTAACAAACACTTCAATTACAGCAGTGTCCCTCTGTTCTTCTATTGTAAGAGTAACTGGGACTCCCACCTTCTCCGCGTAAAACGATCGTATCGTCATCTTGTGGGGTTGAAGAAATGTACCACTGCTTGTATTTTGGTCGGAGCTGTTTGAAATTATTGGAATTGTGATAACAATGTCTTCAGTGAGATTAGTCACGTTCAGCGTCTCTTTACCCTCAAGTTTCAGTTCAAAACTACACACACTTGATTCTATTAACTCACTACTGGGGTCATAGGCATATGGATTGACTTCAAAGATCATCATCTATAAAGAAAATGATCCAGTTAACGCCCTTCAGTTCAAATCTGGCGTACGCGCCCGTGCGTTTGACATTTCGTGCACTAAAAGCGATAATGTGTGCTCAGAATCCATGATTGTCTGACTCTGTATTGAATGTTTACATGTTATGTTGTTTTACCGTGTAACAACAAGCTTGAAAAGTTTCCAAAGTTGGAGATTTCGGGCGGTCCATACTCGGGGTCCAGATGGGAAAATCCGGACCGCTGGAGCGCGCGCGATTAGCCAATCGCATGTAAGGATTTAGAATTCCGGACCGCTAAGAAGCGGGAGAAAAAAAAGGAAGGTATCCTTTTGCGTATTTTATACGTTTGTGGCAACGTTGCATTTATTTTGAAAATAACTGAGTACGAAAATAACCTAATTCCTCTAAGGAAGGAAGAAAGGAACGAGGGAAGGAAGGAAGGAAGGAAGGGAGGAAGCAAGGACAGAAGGAAGGAAGGAAGGAAGGAGCGAGGGAGGGAAGGAAGGAAGGAAGGAAGGAAGGAAGGAAGGAAGGAAGGAAGGAAGGAAGGAAGGAAGGAAGGAGGGAGGGCGGGAGGGAGGGAGGAAGGAACGAGGGAAGGAAGGAAAGATAAGCAAAGAGCTTTAAATGGCAAGGAAATAAAATTACCTTTGCCACGATGTTTCCAGTTAGACCGGGCATTTCAAAATTGTCTGGTAATTTGAACCGTGCACCACTTTCCACCATGTTGAGCCCTGGAAGTTCATTAACGTTGACACTTCGCATAATCATTTTTAAACTAGGTGCATTCATAATTAATCTCTCGTATGGTAAGAGCCGTTTGGAAAAAGCATGAATGAGTGAATCCAACTGTTGCATTGCCTTCTGGACGGTTTCCTAGATTGAGAAAAAATAAATACTCCGAGTTACTCTATGCCATAATTAACTATGTCTATACGAAACCAGCTGAATAGAATTTTCGCACTCGCTAATTGTTCAATGAAACTTGTATTTTCCTAAGCTAATAGTCGACAACAGCAAATTCGCGTTTCCTTATTGTTCTCAATTAGGTTGAAGTTGCGAATGATTGATTTTCGTATTGTTCTTACAACCTTTTCAGTCAGTCGGTCAGTCAGTCGCTAGAGAGTGTCTTTGGGAAGTCAGATTCTCTACTGTTGTCGTACTTTGAAAATAGAGTTACTATCATCCGATTTGTTCTCTCCACCACTACCAATCGATGTCGCCTCCATGATGTTCACAAGACATCGTGAGACGCTTTCGGCCGTTTCTTGCATGTCTTTACTAAACGGCTTCTCCAAATCTGCGAGTGCAGCAACAAGAAGAGCCAAGACTCTCTCGGTCAGTTGTAGTGTCTGATTCTTAAACAAAATGAAAGAATAAATTTTGTTAAATAGTTTTCAACTAGAAACGCAGTCTTTTGTTATTAATTAGAGACATGTATAATATTTACTGGAATCTAGCGATACAAAGAGTGGATACTGTAAACGCTTGTGAAGTAATAAGTGTTAACAAATGAAGAAGAGTCAGCCCAAAGAAATGTGATAACACAACGAAGATGAAGGTAACAAGGGAGAGACAACAAGCGCAATTTCATGAAACACACGTAAGGATTTAAAAACACAATAGTTTCTAAGAAAAAATACAATTAGCAACGAGGTCCTTCTTTTCCTTTATTTTAATTTCAAGCTTATTTCATTTGAATCTTTAACTGTACTTTATTTATTTATTTTTTTTGTTTGTGTGCCCATTCAAGCTCCTATTTGTAACCGATACTTGGTTATTTTCTAAGGCTTTCGCACTAAATACACTAGAAATATTGTGTGTTTATTTTTCCTTAAAGTATTCGCTTACCAAAGAATTGCAGCTGTTACATATTACATCCTTTTCTTCAATTGCCTCGGAAACTACAGACATGAGCGACCTTGACATGGGAACGTTTACTGGAATTATGGCTGTGAACATCTCAATTATTTTAGTAACAACCTGAAATTTCAAAAGTCGGTTAAACAAGTCCAAACCCTGAAACAATTTGTTACATTTAATTTGGTCAACTAATTCAAGGCGGCAGTAGTTGAACTTCTCACTTTAATTTCCGCGTTTTATGTTCACCGTCGCTACTCTTTGCTAATTGTCCCATAGTCAAACATGGCACTCTTTTTTTTCTTTTCCATTGCTATTTGTATTTCTTTTCTGTTTCTTCTATTAAGAACTTTCTTACCATCCTTAATTAAAGATTTCAAAACAAAACTGAACACACAGTTTTGCCGCAACAGTTTTTAATCAAATTCACAAGGGATCTTGAAAAGCAGGTTCTTTGTATTTTAATCATTTCTTTTATTATATTTTATTTTATAATAATTATAGTGGTAACCGTTTGTTCGTTAGCTAGTTAGTCAGAGTGTTTCAACATTGTAAATCTAAATGGAATTTCATCGTGTTTAAACAAAGACTGAGATCTCTTAAATCTTATCATAGCTCCCCAACTTTGCCTCTCTCTCGCTCCTTCATGGTCTATTTTATTAAATCTTTATGTCTGTACATGTGTACCGCTGCAATAATTAATAGATTTTCACATACACGAAAGAGGATCCTCTATACGTTTTTCGGGATTCGGCATTGAAGGTCGCAATTCGGGATTTTGAAGGAGACGCTATTTGGGACTGACATTGTGAGATTTCGCAATTTTACAAAGCGGGAATGGAGAAATGTGACTTGCAATAAGTGACATTCGACACTGGGGGTCCGGAGAAGAAAATGAACAAAGAAAATCAAGCTGTCATCTTAGTGCATGTCGGAAATCCACTTAGTGGGTTTGCTATGAGAGACTCTTCCGACGAGGTAAGGGATCTCTAAGGAAAACTAATCGAGATCGGGACGAGCCGATAGAATCCGTAGGGATTACAGGATGGAGGGAAAATTCTGGTTGGGATGGCGGGATTGAAGAACCTTATTGGGGACCCTCACTAAAGGCGTCTTGCCTTGGTTTTTGATCGCACGCTCAACATTTCACCACAAGTGGTCTCCTCTCGGGTAGCCTTAAGGACTGATAAAGCCAGTGGTGATGCGCGGCTGAAGTTAAGCTTCCTCAAATAACCACTCAAAATGCTGTAATTTCCCAGTACTAGGCTGTCTGCACTGTCGTCTTCTGTCGCTTTGCAAGAATCCGGCTGAGCTGGTCTAACCTTTAAACATGGAAAAGAGTACATAAGCACCTTCTTTGATTGAATTTAAAGCGCTTTTCATGCATGCGACTCTGTAAATACGGTCATACCCCTTATAAGGGTTGTTGTTGTTGTTGTTGTTGCTTTTTTTTTAACATAGTGCTGTGCAAAGCGACTATGAGAACCTGAAAGTACTTGTGGACAAATTTCCGATCCCTCAAATGAGAATTACTCCACCTTTTGGCACATGTGGTCAATGCTCGAAATAGTTTTCTTTCTCGTATTGTGGTTAGTTAGCTGGTAGTATTGCCATGTCTATCTTAAAGCTGAAGTGTAAAACATAATCGGCGACGCATGGCGCTCACTGAACAAACGTTAGGTTATTTTACCGAGAGGAACCTTAGTCACCTCGGTGCGGGAGGTTTTCAGCCATACGAAGTTAATATAATTTGCAGAAACATGGATATTCCTAGCTCAGCAGATCCGAGGTTCGTCGTTTAATGAAGAATACAGACTCAAAGTGCTTCAAACTTTTCCAATGGGGCCAAGAATAATGGGGCGTTGGTGATACACATTTAGCATTCACTTGCGCAGGCACGCCTTATTTCCTACCTTCACTGACAATGTCTGTACCACGGACACATCGAGAGCATTCTTTACAACTATGTTGACTGAAATCTTGTAATCATCTTCGGGTATTCCTTCAGGTAATACTGTTGATGCGGACTTACTTGACACACCATATGATATTTGTTGGTTATTCAGACGAAACTCGTAGGTTAGCGGTCCAGTTTCATCTTGCCATCCAATGCAGTCGAAAGTAAATTCGGTCTCTAGAGACACCCTTTCAGAGACAGATGACTCACAGTGCCCCCCATACGGCGCGTCAGCGGTCTTAAACTCGAGCACAGAGAGACCTTCAGTTCTAAGCGAAGATGTGACCTGGAGTCGTAAGCGATATTTTGTGTCAGATTGGAGATAATTCGGTTTAATAACCATACTTAACGTGTTTGCTGTTGTTGCTGTCATGTTAGCCAAGTTGGGAACATTTTCCCATATGTTGTCATTTAATGTTTCCAAGCTCCAAACATACTTTGCGCCTTCGCAGGGAGAGTTGAGACAATGCGAGGATACTCGCAACGTGTAAGAAGAAGATACTATTGGGCCACAATCTACAAGGCACCTGAAATAAAACAACGGTAACTGAATTTGGAGGGTAACTGATGATACAATTATCAAAAAATATCATTTATCGTTATCCTTCGAGTCTACGCACTCGATATATCTGTAAATTTGTATTATTATTCAATTCATTCATTCTTTCTTTATTTTCCTTGGCCTAGAGCCAATCATCTTAGAATAAAACATCCATTCACCCCCACCCTTACATTGTACGTTCGAGAGTTAAAATAACTCAAGCTACATGTATAACAGATTGAAACAAATTAATAACTTGGCGTGTTTTTGTCTCCCGTGTTAAATTAAAAGCTTTCAGTTGAGTATTTGAAGAATCAAAAACATTGTAAGCATTGCTTTATTCTAATTTTACTTTTGTTTTTATTTTATTTAATCTAAGACCAGAAAGACGTTTGTTACTTTTTCCTTACTTTTTTTTGTCGGAGGACAGTAGGCTTTTGATTGCCACTCATACTGCGGACGCAGTTGCTCTCTGTAAGGATGTAAGTCCAAACTTACCTAAGAAACACGAGAGGTAAATCTCCGCTTTCAACCTCAATATTCATCTGTGTAAAAGAGCTCCTATCATCAGCAGAGACAGTTAATCTCAACACGTATGTCACTTTAACTTGAAGTCTAGCGGCGTTAATTGTAACCACGGCACTATTAGCTCCATCAGTGAAAGAACTGTAACAGTCGCTTGAAAGGTCTGTTACATCGGATCGACGGCAAGACCAACTGAACTGAAGTCCACTATTACTTCCAGGACCTATATCGCCATCGTAGCTGAACGAGCCGTTGACAGAGGCCCTAACTTGCGAACCCCAGCGAACAGTAGTGCCACCATAAATAACAGCAAACAATGGAGCTTTGATGACCTTAATAAAACCATAGTCAGATGCCTCCAGTACTTCAGTGTCAGAGCTTCCACTTGTCTCCACTTCGTAGGAAGCATTGAAATAGACTAGGTAAAGACCAGCGGGAATCGATCGTCTGTTAATATTCCACCAAGTTGTTCCTTGTGCCACTACGGTTTCGTCTCCATCAAAGTCTTCCGCGTGTTTTACACGCCATTCAAACTTTGTGTCCAAGACGATAAGGTCGTCAGGAGGGCTCTTGACTATAGCCACTTTTTCGTATTTAACCGAGCGATCGACTATGGTTGGATTGTTTATTTCCTTGGAAATATTCTGGATTGTCGCTGAAATGGTGTCTGCAAAATCAATTAGAAAAGGGTAGTCATAATATTGTATCCTTCGGAATCATAGTACACTGGCAATGTTTTTCAAATGGGACAAAAATGTAGCTAGAGAGCTATTCGCCCGAAAATAAATAAATAAATAAATACATAAATAAAAAACTGAGTATGAAATTTAATAAATGGCTGACTGAGTTTCATGTTCTATTTTCAGTTTTATGCGTAACAATAGTCCTTTAACACATTGTATCGATCTGCACGCCACAAAATATTATACCCATGTCTTTTAGAGGAGTCCCGTGATAACAAATGTATCACAACAGTAAAACTAAAGTGGTGACTTTAGCACAAACTTGTAAAATACATAGCATTTATTACCAACAAATGAATCTTCCTCTTCCTCTGGTGCCTCACCGGGATGGTCCGTTCTACAGCTGAATGAGCCGGGACTGTTGGAGCACTTATCTTGAGAAGAACACTTGTGACTGCCTTCCTCGCACTCGTCAATGTCTAGAAGAAAAAAAAAAGGCAGATAACAATACTGTGAAGGAATTACCTGGACAATGCAGTGATATGACTTTTATGTATGTATGTAAATAACATAAGTACTTCGGTAACAAATCTGTAACAACCAGACTTGTTGTAATATCTGCCTAAGTTAACTTTTAATAAATATAAGTAATTGTATGAATGCGAATGCAATTAAGGATTTTCACCATGAGTACTATTTGAAAATTCTCTCAAAATTGCACTTTGTAGAGCTATCTTTGGGTTATTGTTAACCCAAAGAATTAATTTGTGTATTTATTCTAGTAATCGAGCAAGTGCCAGGACTGTCCAGCAGTTAGCTCTCCAACAAAATGTCGAGCTCCTTATGGCTCCAATACTAAACTACATGAAATTATATTTCGATCATTTACTATTTGTAACAAGCGAAACACGCGCTGTTAACTGACGCAATCTTGGTTCCCTGAAGCCCTGACAGTTGGTTTAACAAATTAACTTTGATGAGTTCTTCTGTATCATTGTCACTCGGTACTTTGGCGGACTTCATGTGCATAGGCTGAGCGAATTTCGAGGCTCTTTTTACCGACTTCATCGCATTTCATTTAATGACAGCACGCAAAAAGTTTCATCGTCGTAGTAAATTAACATTTCACCACGGGGCTATAAAAAAAAGATGCCAGGGCACTTTTTTCTGAGGATTTCAGTGATATCCCCCCCAAAGACCCTGAACGCGACTAAATTTACCTTTACATTCCTTTCCATTTCTCTTGTATCCGGGATTACATGTGCAAGTGTATGATCCGTACGTATTGTTGCAAAATGCGTCAAGGTCGCATTTGTCTGAGCCTCTGGTACACTCATCAATATCTGACAATAAAATCGCGAATATGAAGTTTTGCAATGATCAAGCTAAGTAATAATAACAGGCATGGATAATTTGTTTATTTCTTGGTTTGTTTTTTGTTTTGTTTTGCTTTTATTTCTTTGTTTGTTTGTTTGGTTGGTTGGTTTTCTTAATTCATTTTCAAATGTGCTTAACAATTAGATTATAAGCTCGAGATTTCTTTCGCGTGACAGTTGGCGAGGGTGCAGCCCCTTTCAACTATCACGCGTAGAAACGGAGTGCGGATAATTGAAATCTTTTAGTGAAAATCTTCTAGCCGTTGAAAACTTTACCTAAATCCTCGTCACAGACACTTCGAAAACGCAAAGAAATGGCCACACGCTGTTAGACTACTCACTATCTACAACAGAATATATATAGTGAGTATCCTAGCCAATAAGAGAACAGCAATCGTGATAGAACGCCAGTAGATTTATATTAGACAGAGATAGGTTTGGATTATTTGTTTTGTTCTTTTTTATCCCTAATCCTACACCCTAACTGAGGTAGTGCATAGGAATAGATTGCTACCCAATCCCGGTACTACACATATCAATAAATACATTTCGGGAGCCTGGAGACAACATGTGTAGATGAACCATTACTTTTTAAACAAGAGACTCACATACCAATGTCACAGTTTTCTCCCGTAAATCCTTTTGGGCATTTACACTCGTAAGACAGATAATTGTTGGCACACGTCTGCGCAACAGAACAGCTGTCTGTGCCCTCTTTACATTCGTTAACGTCCCATTCTAAAATAAATAAATAGATGTGTCAATAATGTGTAAAAATGGCATAAAATTATCCATAGTGAGACTGAATTATTTGAGGATCTTATGAAAAGTGGTATATCAAATCAAGCAGAATTGGGGTAGAAGGAGGCAGAAAGAGAAGGAGTAGAAAAAATGTAACTCTCCATTATCTAACCCATTGGATATTTGGGAGATTATAAAAATCAATCAATCTAGCAATAAATCCATCAATCATTAACCATGTGTCAGTCAGTCGGTCAGTCGGTCGGTCGGTCGGTCAATCAATCAGTCAATCAGATATTCCGTCAGCCATTCAGTCATTCATCCAATTAATCGTTCATTAAATGCGTATTCACCATGTGCACCACAGTAGCGCATGGGGCAAGATGGTACTTCCACCAACTCGTACACATAGAAACCACTACAGTTACGAATCTCAATTTCCGTAGTCGCATAACAACACGACGGAGGCAAGTCGAAGCAAACTGTTCTGGTCACTTTTCCTTCAGCTACTGAAGGATGACTTCCATTGACCCAGCCAGGCATCTCCGTATTACACTTGTCTTTCCCAAGGCAACTGTTTGGCATGAATATGCCAGCGCTCCCCATAAAACGGTACCAGCCTGGCTCAGTAATAACATCCTGGTCACAAAACGTTCCCAAGCCGGTTGAAGTCCAGTGTCGGTCACTTTGATCAAATACGCTGTAGTCGACACATTCCGAGGGAGTCTCAACCAGCTCCGAATTATTTGATGATACCCAGCCACTTGAATTGCCTTGAATTGGTAAAAGAAACTATCAGTCACTCAGCAGTAAAAACTCTGCAACTTGCTGTATAACTCGAAAATTTTAGTTATTTGCTAAGGCATTCAAACTGGCACAATATAAAGAGAGAAAGTGATGATACCTTCTAAAGGCCTTTTATGTTTTCAAGAAATACCGAAGAACCAAACTCATGGGCGTCTCGTGCTGCCCCTTACACCTCGTTCGTGCTCTACCGCTTCCTGCGAGCTTTACAGGACAGAGGACAGAAACAGAGCACAGTCGAGGCTTCATTATTTGTTAAATATTTATTAATATCTACAGTACCTTGAGGGCAACCATAGATTTCTACCCTCATTGATGTTTGATCATGCCAAGATACCGGTTGAAAACGGATGAGAACTGCACTGAGTGCTGGGTTAAGATCATAGTAAACAACAGTGTCCCGGTCGCTGTTGCCGTCAAAGATCTAAATCATGAAAAAAAAAGGTGTAACTGCAACTGAATACGTGGACAACTTCGACTGGACAATTTTCAGGATTAGATGAAAATAGTAAATACCGAGAGACTATGTAAATACTCATCCTCGGAAAACTGCATTTCCAGCTTTTTGATTGGCTTTCAAACTCCAACTAACAGCGTATAACTGGCTCCTGCCATTTGTTTCTCCCTTTCTACAATTTTGTTTGGCATATTTACAAAACTATCTGGCATATAAAGCATCTGAACGTCTTTGTGACAATTACGTGTCAATCATGACGTCATATCACGCCTAAATGACGTCTCTATTTGCTTATGTATTTTGATTAATTTGATTTATTCCGATTCTTCCCGTTGACCGAGACTGTTTCTCATAATGAATGCAAATCGAGACCAAATAATCGTAATTACCGTATACAAAAAAAGATTACCATATGCCTTTAGAGGTTTCTCACGTCCAAGTTATGTAGCGCATTCTGTTTAAACTGTGGATACCTAACCCCTTATAGCAAATTAAAACTTACAGAGCTGGCTATCAAAGAACACCAAGAACTTTAAAATACAATTGGCGTATTTTTCACGACTGTAAATGGGAGCGTCTGATTCACCTTTTGACAACCGCTCTAAATGAACCTGTAACTGAGATTGCTTTACTTAAGAACGATAACCTAAGCTACAATTTTTAGCACACCCGCAGGAAATAGTCCCTGTCGTATTCTTTGACCTTTAAGACATGTTTTGCACATACCTGGGTACCACCCTAACTCCAATCTCACAGCCAAAATTTCACAATATTGACGATAAACTAACACGTCCATCTAACTTACTCTAACTGTGCCATCGACGTCTATAAAGTCCACTTTTTCCTTATAGAAGCGGACACTATCACCAACAGATTCTTGGTACAACAATTTGTAGCTTTCAACCCACGCATTCTTTCCATTTGCCCCTTGGGTTGCTACCCCTGTTATTGTGTATGGCTCACTAATGTTATTGAGCCTGATCGCAAGCCATGGGCTTTGGTCTTCATTATCAGCTGTCCAAGATCCTTCACCGATCTTGGTTTTCTTTAAATGAAGTCGTCCCCGGCTGGCGGTACTTCTGGAATTGATCTTTGAGGAGGCCCAGATGTCTTCGTCAGGGATAGCACCATTTTCCATCCCGAGAGCTTTTGGACATTCTAAAGATTTTAAGAGATCGATCCAATTGTAAAATCAAACATAACACTACTTAGGTGCATAGGTGTGGTTTAAGTTGAGACACGTACATAGACATCCTTCATCCATCCTCCCCTAGATCCGCCACTAGTTCCTAGATTGAGGTCCTTCCCAAGCTTTTGGAGAGCTCTCCAAACTTTTCAAACGCAGCAAAACTCGATTATACACATCAATCAAAGGAAACTGCGAGGAAGTCGTGGATACATTGCCTACATACATTTACTTGATCTATAATTAGTTTATAGTTGATAATTTTTGAAATGACTTTTTGAAAGCCTTTTTGACAGCTCAAGTAGTACATGTGCAGTGTAACTAGGCAAGTAAACAAAAATCAAATTACAGGCTGTTTATTCAGACTGCTTATAAATTTTAAATTACATTAACTTGCACATGTAGTGTCAATTAACTTCTACATGTCTGTTGCACAAGAAAGCCATCATATAAAAGTTCACCATAATCACCAGTCCCAAATTAACACCCAATCAGAGTTGTTGGTCATAATATGTATAATATTAGTGAGTCAGCAGTGCATTTTGGGTCAAGGTAATTTGGTTGTGGTGCCTCTTCACTTAACATTCGAGTGTTCCAGTGCATTATGAAAAGGCTGTATTGCAATTATGCAGAAAGTATGTCACACGGTCTAGAAATTCATAATCAGCTTGAGAATGCCAAGAATATTTTGCGCAATTTTACTGTAATGGGACACGGATCCGCTGTAACTGGCTAGGCTGTGGTGGTCTCCCTGGCTAATAATAAAAATTTTTAGTATATATTATATAAGTATTTTAAAAAGGTAGGCAAAGTTGAATAAATAAATGAAAGATATTGCAAACATGAACAATTTGATTTTAGCTAGCTGGTAAATGGGAATAGAGAGAAAAGTATTTCTGCAAATATTATAAGAATCATTTCAAACAGTTTTCAGCATCCCTCCCAGAAAGGGCTTTTGTATAGTTTTTTTTCTTTTCTTTTTTTTTTTTTTTTTCCAGAAAATGTTACCCTTTCATATACATGTAGCTTTAAACTTGAAACTCCTTTCACATATCTTCAGTAGACCCACTACTTCCCTATTCTTGAATACATTAGCAATGCGTGTTTAAAATCCCTGCCCTTTTGTCATATCTCCCGCCTGATAAAAAGTGCACCTTGAGTCAACTATAGGGAGTCCTCTCAGCTTGATGCAATACAAAATAAAAAGGGTATAAAACAGAAAACAGTAATCACATTATTTTATTCACATCTTGGCAATTGTTTGTGTTCATTTTACTAGCAATGCAGAAATATTCAAAACGATTGTTAATATCTATTTCAAGTTTTGACTCCAGTTGTTTACGTATCTCGTTTATAGAACAACAATAAGATAATACATACATCACCAGCCACCATGCCTGTTTGACATGGCTTGTGTTTGACATGACTGGAGAGTAAATCTCTTTCGCAAAAAAGTAGGTCTACACAGTCTCTTGGATGCAAATTTGTCTATCCATCACACAAATTTTAGATATATTTACTCGATCGTCGATGCTGAATTCTATACCGTGAAGAAATGCTCGCTCTGATCGAACTGCATAGAGTACAGAAGAAATAAATGTATTGTGAAGAACAACAAAATTAAAAGATTAAGCAATTCGAATTTTTTGCTTGAAGTAAGCATATTTTAAAATACAAAATAATTAAATCACGGGCTTCGAAGATACCAGCACCGCCAGAATTTCAATGTGTACATGAAAAAAAATACAATACTGAAGCAGGCTACTTTAGGCTTACCTTGGACTCTAGAAGGAGAGAAAGCGAGTGGAAAACCAACAAATTCTCTAGCCAAGAAAAAAGCTATGAGCCACGTCTGGTAAACATGATCTCACTGGACTTTGACTTGTAACAATTCTTTGACCTCGCCGGCCGCGCTGTTGTGACCAACACATGATCACAGTCATAAATACCTCTCTCAGCTTTCATCTACGTAAAAGCCCTAGGCAAAATACTAAATATTTACAAAAGCGAAACGCATGAACCAAAATGGCCGCGCTCAACTTTGAAGGCCTTCGAGAAACTCGTACTCAGGCTCTCCAGGTTATCGGCCAAAAGTTTACATCTAAGTGAGTGACACATTTCCATAATGGTTGTTTCTACGCTTCGCGTATCCAGGACTAAAAACTACGAATATATTGTTGGGAATGCCGGATGAAAGCTAATAAGGTCTTTGCTTACTTCATCAGCTGGTGGGATGGGATTATGATACACGCCTGGGGGTACCGAAATCTCATAGTGCGTCTTTGCTACCTGTGTTATACAATGCTTTGGTCTTTATTAAAATATTTTAACAAAAAGCCCGAGCCAAGTAACAAAATGCCGTCTAACCTAAACCCTAACCCTAAGCCATCCCTGTGTAGCCAATCAGATTACGCGATGACCTCATAGACGGCAAGTGGTACACACGAGTAGGCTATCGCTCGTACATATATGCATATGGAGTCGAAGAACAAAACAAACAAAATTAAAAATAAAAAAAAAATCACCATTATTAAAAACTGGTGGTTAGCGTACGCGTAGTTTCTTTTATATTTTAATTTTCTCTATTTTGGGGGGAGTTTTTGATAAAATAATTATTCCACTCCCATCTTGGGCAAGAGAATCATAATAACTTGTCTTCTTAACTTAAAAAGTTAAATTATTATAATGAACTAACTTTCAAAGTTGAGGTCCGCTTCTATAAACTGCACTGTCTTAAGTTAAGCGAAAGGTTTCTGTTTAATACGTATATTAGACCTGTTTCGGTTATTTACTGACTTCAATTCCTCCAGACGCCAAACAATTTAAACGCTACGTAAGTTTTGAACAATTTGAAGTGAAGTAATTTTACACTGGTTTTCGTCTAGTTACGGGGAATGTTTGATCGTGGTTCAAAATGGTGGTAACTTCTACCTACCGCAAGAAGCAGAAGAAGAAGAGGCCCAACGAAAAAATCCCATTCCGAAAAGAAGAAATAAGGCTGCCACCTGCCAATAAAAAAAAAAAAAAATGAAAATGAAAATAAAAATAAAAATAAAATTTAAAAAAATTCATTAGAAATGTGAAATTATATTACTCATTATTAACAACAAGATGGTACTATGGAGATTTAAGACCAAAAATAAAAAATGCCAGAAATATAGAACACCTCTGAATAACGATTGGAACGTTGCACAAGCATGGTAGCCCGTCTTTACAGCTGCCGTGTATGTTCAGCATTTAGAAACAGCAAAACACCTCTTTTTCCCGCAAAAAAAATGTTGACAGACGTCATGTACTCTTAATTACTAAAGGAAGAGAATATTTCCAGCTGTGAAGCTCAATGAATGTAAACCACTTTAATCGTGTTTTGTGGTTATTTTGAAATTTTGATGTGTCCCTCTGAAACAAACTGACACGGAACCAAGAATTTCAAAAGTCATATTTAAATGTACTATTGAAAATAAGTAATTTTCGTCTGGAAAAATAAAATTAAATGTTCCGATCCAGTTAGTAAGCATTTAGATAGAGAAGGAAAAGTCACCTGGCCTTTACTAGCCGTTGTTCGTTAAGGCCTAAGCCTTCACAAAGAACGCGTCTGTGCATATGGTTATTGCGGAGAATGAATGGAAACTCGGTAGGATTGAAGTTAAACCCAAAACATTTCTTTTTCCATACAATGAAGAGTAATTATGAGTAACTTCCAGAACAATTGCGTTCTTGAATGGCAATAAAAACTGTTAAACCCCGCCGACCTCGTAAGACGCTGAACAAGTAATGTTTTGAGTTCAATCGTTAAAGTTGCCATGCTCTTTATTGATTATTTGAATGCACGTAAAAGACATCAAAAGTCCGGCGGCCAAAAAAAAAATAGTAAAATAACTGGCTGAGATAAATTTTTTTCATAATTCGATAATGTAATAAATTATAATAGTTTAATGCGATATTAAAAATAAGAATACCTTCTAGCAATGCTTAAAACGCAGCATAAGTATTGAAGACTGTTTTGCAGCTGTCACTATTGGTTAGTGTTTGTGGTGTCCAAGCTTATTGAGCTGCGTCTTGATAGCATTTTTGACTCGCACAAGATTCTGTTAAATGCGGGATCGCTTTGTCATGATTGTCCTGAAATTTGATGATACATGTACAAACCTCGCGAGGTCCGTCAGCGACTGATTTAATGAAGCAAGGAAATAAATTTGTCGTTCAAATTATGTAATCCTTTTCTAAAAGTGTCGCTAATTCAAAAGTTTTACTCGCGCAATAAATCTTTCTTCACCGAGATGCCCAAAATAGCGATTACCCTTTTCCTCAACTCCAAAACGTATCCATGGTGA
Source organism: Orbicella franksi (assembly GCF_964199315.1). Classification (NCBI taxonomy): domain Eukaryota; kingdom Metazoa; phylum Cnidaria; class Anthozoa; order Scleractinia; family Merulinidae; genus Orbicella; species Orbicella franksi. Next base: position 8,361,318 of record NC_138148.1, on the reverse strand, counting down.
ACAGAGATATATTTTCAAGACACTTTTTAAGGAACCAAGTCGTCGGACATGATACATGAATATACTGTCAACAGGAGGAAATAATTTCCATTGTGAACCTGAATAATTGTGAAATATTGTGTTTTCCTTTTGATCTTTGCGTACTTTTATGAATAAATACTTTATTCAAGAAAGGTGTAAAGATAACGGAGTTACCCGACTTTATTATACATCCATCTAACTTTGCCGTAATAAAGCTAGCTATGAAATGTTGCCCTCTACAAACCTCTTCGCTTATTTGTCAAGAAAATTGCTAAGTTCTCAGATATACCCTTTAGCCCAGAGCGCTTAATCGGCATTTTTTTTCACGCAAAACTCATAGTTCAAGTACAGGAGTTTCCAAATTTTTATGATGTAGCGCTATCTTTTAGAGCAAATCAATTATTCCGGCGTTCTATAAATAATGAAGTCTGGTAAGTTCACAGCTTCGTTTTTACTCTCCTTTTAAAGGATGATTTCACTTACGGGTTTGCTGACCAAAAGCTTAACGGTAATATGTAGAAACACGCCTTGATGGTCAGTGACCTCGATCACTTGATTGCTGGTAATACAACCACATTCTATTTCCAGGGATCCTCAACAACCTAAAACATTTTACACATATCTAAAACGAGCATTTCACGCTAATATTTGTTTTCTTGGTATTACACGTATGATCTATTATTGACAGTTCGAGATTTCAAACGCCTGTTAGTTCATAAAAGTTGGAGAGAAAATAATTTAATTGTTTAAGTTTAAATCTACTAGTCGTTCAAAATTTCCATCTAAATCTTCTTCCCAGACACTTCGAAACGTAAAGAAGCGTCTGCCATTTTGTTAGCAAGCGCACACTGTTAGACTTCTCACTATCTACTGAGCAATTAGATTATGAGCTCGAGATTTCTATCGCGTGATAGTTGACGAGGGCGCAGTCCGAGTCTATCACGCATAGAAATCGAGAGCAAATAATCTAATTGTTTTAATATAAATCTACTAGACGTTCAAAACTTTATCTAAATCCTCTTCACAGATACTTCGGAAACGTAAAGAAGCGGCCGTCATTTCGCTAACAAGGGCACACTGCTACGCTACTCGCTATCTATCGCAGAAAGTAAATGGCTTAGCCAATCAGAGAACGGCATTCGTGATAGAACGCTAGTAGATTTATACTAAAAAAGAATAGATAGCGAGTAGCGTAGCCAATAAGAGAACAGCATTCGTGACAGAACGCTAGTAGATTTATACTAGCTAATTATTATACTCTTTTTTTTTTCTCGTTCACTTAAGTGCTTTTGTTTAATCATTTACAATATCGCTTTACAATACATAAGTAAAATACTTATTTACAATGCAGAACACTCTTGCACGCAAGTTCACGTTTATCAATGCACGGATAAACCAATGATACTTGAGATGACTGATCCAGATGTAGTTTGATCCAGATGCTGTAGGTGGGTGATGGGTAATGGGAGAAGAGACCATGGATCCTAATTTTGTACTTAAGAAAGGGCCAGAAAGGTTGGAAAGAAGCTTTCCTTTCTGAAAACTTCGGCCCTCCCAGCCTTACATCTGTGCCTTACAGTGTGACCGGGGACCTTTCCCAAGTTCGCCATTATCGCAAGCAATCTTTTACGTTAAAAATCCTAACAAAAGGACAAAAAACATGAGAAAGTTTATCTGGTACTTAGTTCTGTGACAACTTCCAACGTCTGTAAACAGGGGCCTCGTTCTGTTGTCACAAAATGGATTGAAATTTCCCTTGAGAGTTTTGCGAGAGTCATTGTTGAACGAACAGAACTTTTGCCTCGCCTCATCCACGCATGTTTTGGCGTTTTCGAAATCTTCACACAGTGGTGAAGGAACTGAAATAAATTTGGAACGAAAAGTTCTCCCGCATTCAGCGGTTTCAACCGCGTAGTTATTATTACAAGATGCAACTGTTTGTAGCAGAGGAGGAAGATCATCCCAAATGATTTGCTTAATAGGAGACTCGCAAAGAAGTTGTGTTCCTTGTACACTTTGCAGAACCACGAGAGCCAGTGCCTCCAACAGTATGGGATTAGAAGATGGTCCTATGCAGGATGCAAACTGTGTCTTCAAACAGCTTAGGAATGTCTGAGATTGGTCTCTAGAATAAAACAAAGATATGAACTATTAAGCTACCTACCCACAGACATAATAACATTAGCCCGGCATAAAATGTGAATTTGGATAAAATGCCTTGATCCATATTCTTAATCAAATATGTTTTGGTTCAATACTGACTTCGGTACATTTTTTTTCTTTGCTTCATGTACATTGTGAGATCTTACCATTTATAGGCCAGACCAAAGGAAAATACTACTGAAAGGTGCCAAGAGCAAAACTGAACCAGAACATCAACATTTTGTGTCGTTAGTATACGGCTTTAAGTTGAAAACCTATTGTGCTAGATACGAATTGACTTCAAGAATAAAAAGAACCTGTGAAACTTCAAAATTTGCAACATTCTTAGTTCCATAAGTGAAATATTCAAATAGATATTATTGACTTTCAAAAGTTGCAAAGCTTATGGGTGGAAAAAGCTAGTGATATATTGAGTTTATGCATTCTTTTGTAAATAAAAACCTCGCACCACACAAAAGGCATTCAATACATCGGGTCCAAATTCTTTGCCATACTTCATTGTGTATGCCCTTTCAAGTTCACAAACTGACACCATTAGGGAAATATTAATTAATATCAATCACTAAAGTTAGATTGGCACTGCTACACATTAGCGTTGATTCTTACCAAGGCGATATCCACGCAAAAAAATGTATCTTAGCAATATGCATGCCAACAAAAATAGAAAGGAAAATGCAGTGGGCCCCATACAATGCTTCTGATGCATCACAAATGAGATTGTAGTTATCAGTTTAATATCAATTGATGTCTTCAAAGCTTACCTACAACTAGTTGCCACTTGAGTTGAATAAATGGCTTCAAGGAAAATATTTTCGCAGACGATCGCCCTCTTGTAAAATAAATCATTATCGCACACAAACGTAAACCGTCTCGAGGTGAGAGCTGTAAGTGAACAACAATGAAGGAGAGTTGGTACATGTAAGTCTTCCCTCTGTCGGAAAATGGGGAGATAAGGAACCAGAAACTGAGTTTTCGTCCTGGCTATGCCATTGTTACTGTTAAGCTGATAAAATACCTGTGGCCAGTTACATGTAAATTTTAAAATTGTTCTCGCTTAGAAGGAAAATAGATAAGAACGTCTGATAATTATTATAATTAAGCTAGGGACTATAACTGGGACGAAAGCAAAAATCGGGTCACCATCAAGGGATTTTTTTTTTTCCACTTTATAGTATTACGTAGTACAATAAATAATTTGGAAATGCATTTACTGTCTGAAATGGAATCTAGAAATAAGAATTGGTTGCAACCCAATACCAAACTTAATTATCTTCGTGGCTCTGAGAGCTACTGTAACCTTAAAAAGAAGACTGATTAATTCCACAGGAGTGGGACGGTGTTATTGGAAGAAAAGCGTTAGGCATCAACATCTTGCCAGCCAAGATCAAGATGTGATATGGTAGCCATCGACGCTAAGGGGAATAATTGTTTCAGTATACACATATAACAAACCCGTAGGATAAAATTCCCTTAAAAACATACTCGAAAGACCCACAAAAGCCCATCGAGCGCGAAATGTGTAGAGGTACAAAAAAGTCACAAGAAAGATCAAGTGAAAAACAAAAGAACTCGAAAAGTTCCTCTTGTGTTTGGTGCAACTACAAAGTGGTAAACGTAACGGAAACATTTCAGTCTTCAGAAGTTCGCGAAATTAACGTTCGTGGAAGCTACTCCCTTGATGGTTAACAACCGCAACTTTTTGTGAATACAAAAGAACTCACCTGCGGTAAATGGTAGGCTGAGCGGATCTATACCATCTATACAAAATGGGTTATAAAGGTCATCCTCCATGAGATCTCCTATGGCACAGCCACTGTGGACTGCCATTGAGACACACAGTTTGGATCGAGCATAATCTCTGAGAAACACGTAATTCGAAATTCTTAGTAAGTTAACGTTAAAATATGTTCATTGATATTCTGTTTGGTATACATAAAAAGGATATATATGTATCATGTGGCCTTGAGTTAAAAAAAAAAAAAAAAAAAAACTTCATCTGATCAGTAAAGGATGTTCCTTTGTGTTCAGCGAATGGCTAAGCCAAATACCAGGACCAGTTCAATTTCGTTTTGCACCCAGAATACATCACCGTGAGGTATGTTCTATTCGTTAGGGAATACAGGTACAAGACCCATCAGTTTCATGATCCCCTCACAGCAACGTTCAAGGAGTTCTAAAACAAACCTTTAAACCATAAAGAATGATTTATTCCGGTTATTTTCTGATATACTTACACGCAAAGTTGCTTGTCGAGCCTATTAAGGATCAGTCGGAGTCGAAAGTCGTCCCAGCACCGGACAGCGGTTTGAAACATAGTTTCGTTACAATTGAGGGCGCCAACTAGGAGTGAGTTTACCGAGATTCTATCAGCGGTAAGAGTTCCGCAGTGATACAACACTGTTTGCACCAATCGACGGACTTCATCTTTAAATGGAGAAAGTGATGTACCCGTAAGACAGGTCTCCATGGTTGATGACAAGCAAAATTCCAGTTTACTATACTCCTGTCTGGATTATAAAGAGATTATAAAAGTAATCAGAAATAAGTATAATCATCTGATAAGCACCGTTATCTTCCAAAAATAAATGTGAGTAGGATTATTGAATTCTATATATTGTCCAAGTTCAAATATCAGCACGCATAATTTGCCAAATGCAGACAAGGGGTAAGACAAGCGAGATTTGACAGGTAACATAGTAGAGACCTTAAGCAAACACTTCAGGCGGTTAGGTGGAGGCGGCGATGGCCGCGCGGGAGTTGGGTTGAGACCGCCTCCTCTTGGCGCGAAATTAGAATATTAAGCTTTCGTAGAAGCGGCGGCGAGCAACGGCTGTTTTGCTTTCGTTTTCAGTGGTCCAATTTGACTTTGTTCGTGGATTTTACGAGCATAATGGCAACTTTTCGAGAAGTCCGAGACCTTCTAGCTGTTGCATGCTTTGAGGACATCATAGACGAGGATCAATTTCTGTTGCTGAGGGATCTACACACGTCGAAAAATCTTTACTTTCCTTACGAAGACTGAATCAGCCTTGTCTTTACTAGTGCAGCCAAGGTCACTGGCCTCTGCCTCCTCCCATTTTCCTGATATTTCTTCCATCAGAATATTCATCTCGCTATCTTCGATGTCAACTCCACTCAGTTTCGCCTTGAATTTGTCCAGTAGTAGTTTGAAATGTTCCTTTACGTTTTTCTGCTTCACCTGAAACTTCACGGAGGTTTCGTCATTCAGACGATCCGTGATGGCATTCCATACTTTTCCTCGATCTACAGTCCTTGGTTTGAAGATCCATGGTTCTGAAGCTCTGACTTCTTTCGCTAGGATCAAATCGTGTGCTTCTGTCCATTCCATGATCGAGCTAGAAGAGAGAAAACAAAAGCTTATTAAAAACAGGTCCTGTCTATCGATTCACCTTTCGGAAATATTCCAAAGTTCTGGAGACAAATTGGAAGAACAAAATAGCATTTTGTACCAGCAAGTACTTGCAATCTAAAGTTTGAAAGTCTACAAGACGTGAACATCACTCCGAACAATGTGAATCCAGGAAACTCACCCATTTCTTTTCCTTTTCTCTCCTTCGCTTGCCATCTTTCTTCTTCACTCACACCTCCAATGTGAAGTGAGATTTTCGCTGTAAAGCAAACGAAATATCAAATATTTGCAAAAAAAAAAATACAAAGAGAGGTGTCAAAAAACATTTTTTAACTTTATAAAAGAGTTTCTGTGTATTTTAGGTGATACAAATGGGAAAATAAAGCGACCGTCTCTCGAGGCGGCCAAACCTACCTTTCTCGCAGCCGCCACTGTTGGAAGACGCGGGCAACACTCTACGTGATTATGCTAATTAGGTCGAGAGCGGGAAATTTTACTTCCGGTTGGCGTCCACCTCGCCGCCTCCAGTGTTTGCTTAAGGTCTCTATTGTCTCAAAGCCGCTTGCCTTCGAAGGCTGCAAAATGAACTCAGAGTACAATTGCTGAAAGCAAAGTTCGGATCCAATAAACTTAATATTAAAATTACCGGCAGGTTGCACTGTTTTCCTCTGCTAACGTTGTTATCATTTCCCGTTGACATTTATATGCTGATGAAGCAAAGGTTTGAGTGCTGCAACGCCCAATCAAAACAGTCGGTTCTGTCAAAAGAGGTCCACAAAAAAGAAATTACATTTAAAAGGTATTCAGCAATTTGTAGCCCTAGAATAGACATAATAAGTGTCAAAATACAGGCCGCAAAAATCTGGCAAACGACATTCACGTCAATTATCTTGGACAGTAGTTTGAAGTTATTGACGCTATTGTTACCAGTTACTGTTACCATTATCATTACTGTTGTTGTTTTCTTACTTGTTTGTTTGTTTGCTTTTTTCGCCTAATTTGTTCTTGTGTTGCCCCAAAGCTGATAGGTGCATTTTAAATGAAAGGCTTAGTACAGCTCTAATAAGTCTAAAGCATTAAAGATATTAAATAAATTTAGCATTACTCGAGCTGTTCAGCGGTGGATCTGTATTGTAGGTACAGAAGGGGTTAAACAAATCCCTGTTGATGTACTGTCCTATTGCACAACCAGTCTTGGCCTCCTCTGTCACGCATTCCTTTGCAACAGCATAGTCCCTGTGGAGATGTAAATGGAACAGAAGGAAACACCTTCTTAACAGAATTAATCTGAAAATATTTTCAAGTGATGCATGACCAATTGAAACTTCAATATGATACAATGTTGTGGGGTTGTGTAGTCATAGGGAAACAGGTAGGAAACCAGGAAGATAGCTAGGTAAGTGAGTGGGTAGAAGGGTGATAGGTAGGTAGGTAGGTAGGTAGGTAGGTAGGTAGGTAGGTAGGTAGGTAGGTAGGTAGGTAGGTAAGTGGATAGGTAGGTAGGAACGCAATCAGGCAGGTTGTTTGTTTTGTTGTTGTTGTTGTTGTTTTTGTTTGGTTAGTTAATTGGTTGATTGGTTGGAGGTCTGTTGGGTTGGTTTGTTAACTAGCTGGTAGGTAAGTAAGTATGCTTAGGAAAAAGTGCTTACGATTGTTCCACGCTCGATAACATGTAGCGGGTTGGGAGTAATCCTAATCCTCCCTAAATGGGATGCTAATTCCAAGGCACCGACCATTATAACTAGTGTAGGCCACCGCATTTCCCATAATACGAACTGAACTTTGGCATTTGTGTCCGTAATCTTTAGATGATTCTATGTTTTACCTGCAAAGTAGAGGATCTGTCTTGTCCTGGTCGAATCGGAGGCGAAAATCATTCCAGCATTCCACAGTTTTTGTAAAAACTTCTCCCTTACATTGAATCGTGTTGAGCAAGAACTGGTTTATCACAGCGGGGTCCACCTTGAGATCACCACAGTGGTAAAATAACATCTCTATTAACGACCTGACAGCAGGGACAAAGCCAGACAGGAGACCAGTCAAGCAAGATGTCAAATGCTCGGTTAAGCATGAAGTTTGATGCTGGTATTCAATACTGTGGAACAAAATGATTGAACAGATTCATAAATAGTAAATATTGGATTAAAAGTTTATTGATCTTTTCTTCCTTAATGATTGTTAAAATTAATTCAATTCCTTATGGTTGATAAATTTATAAGCCTACTAGTTTCTGGAGGCCTCCTCGTCTTTCGTTTGTTTATTAGTTAAGTACTGTGTATTATTTATCATATTAGTTATCATTTTAATTTTAGTTTTGCATCAGTGTTTTTTTTTTTTATATTAGTCATAAGTACATGTATATATAATGGTAATAGGACTGAGTGGAGTCCAGTTCGGTCTGTAATCATACGAGTGATTAACAAAATCGGACGACCGCGAAGCGGGAGTCCGATTTGTTAATCACGAGTATGATTACAGACTCAATTGAACAACACGATGTCCTGTTACCAATTAATCAAAACTATGACAAAATTCGAGAAACGAACAAACCATCGATTGATCACTGAACGATTAAACGTCGTTATGAATGCTGAAAAACACAGCAGTTTACTCAACAAAGTGTACCGCAACAGCGCGCGCAAAATGACGCGTACTGTCCAATTACAAGCATGGCGCGTACACTGTCCAATTAATGCTCAAATCGGGCTGCTGATAGCCAGTCACGTTCGAGAATTTTGTTATAGTTTTGATTATAAAAGTAATAAGGTAATAAATAGTTGGCCAGATAAATGCAAGGACGAATGAATGAATGAACGAATGAACGAACGAACGAACGAACGAACGAACGAACGAACGAACGAACGAATGAATGAATGAATGAATGAATGAATGAATGAACGAACGAATGAAGTGGCTTTTATTGTAGTTTAATGTGTTCTAAAAAACGAGTCGACATATTAAATTATAATAATTCTTTTATTGAAAGTTGCTTGACACTAGCAGTATCTACTCAAAATGCTTTTCGAAATCCTGTTTAAGGTAAGGGGGAAAAAGGTGACGGTTGGATCTGATCATTATACGTGAACAAAAGGTGCACCAAAAATAGTAAAAAAGAAAAAGAAAAATGGTCTGGATAATAGCAGGCAAGTAACTATTTTTAAGAAATGGACAGAAACTTTAAGTCTAAAATAAGACATGTGTCGATCGTTCAACGATCATCTTCAGTTGTGAACTCCTGTAAACGAATTCACAACTGAAGATGATCGTTGAACGATCGAAACATGTCTTGTTTTAAACTTAAAGTTGTTGTCCATTTCTTAAAAAAAAAATCCTTAGCAATTTGATGAATCAATGATCAGAATCGATTTTTCGCCAAGCTATTGTTATAATTCAACAATTCAGATCAATCTTAGAAAGAAATGATGAGAAGAAGAAATTGTTCTCGTACTGATGGTCTGGTCAGGCTTCCAGCTTGTACTGTGCGAAGTAGGTGGGAACATTGAGCTGAGGAGAATTTATAGAATGATACAAGGAATTAAAGAGTTAGCCACCTGCAGTTAGTGTTACGTTTGTGTTTGAGATCGGCCATCATCTTCCTCTGGCATTTCTGTCCGCCTGATATGAAATGTGTCATGTTACAGCCGCCAACCATTGGATCGGCCACACAGCCTGACAGCGCTATTGATAATAAGAGATTGAAGGAGCTCAGTCACTGTATTTTGAGTTATTTTGGCCACATACAAAATTACCTTTAAATGGCAGGAAACCTGAAAATAACAGTTTAATAAGATAAAAAACATCAAAGAGATAATGATAAACCATAAAGGAACAAGGATGGCTAAGGATGGAGAAGATTAACACGGATTACAAACGAAGAATTTGAAAAGTTGAGGCTAAACTTGTCAATATGCGCAAACCGTGACTGAGCCCCTTTAACACCAAAGGGCTAATCAATAAATTAAAAGCATTTCTTTTTAACTATGGTGCATAGGGAAAATTCATTATCACTCAATTTCATTTGTGATCATTTCCGTGATAGCTAAGTTCTAACCTTTCTTTGCAAAAAAATCTTTTGGGTGAATTGCCTGAATTCACAGAAACGAAATATTCGTAACCGGTATGAAATTGCTTCAAATTACTTCAAAGAATGCCAAAAAGTAAAAGTGTCTTGAACATATGTTTTGAAGTCATAAAAGTTTTGTTCTTTCTCACGATCTCGAGAACGTGACTTTTTCTTACACTCACTTCCACTATAATTTTCGGGTAATTTTCAATGTTGAGCACTTCTCAAAACTCTCTAAAACGGTTTTTGAAACGTTGTCCTCTCATGCTTGATAATGCAGATAATTTTACCCCAAAGTTTCATTTACGTCGATTCATCCTTTCAAATTTAACGATTAAAGGAGCAACGTCACGTTTGCGCGCCTTGAATATGTTTAGCGTAATCCGCCGTTTGTAATCCGTGTCAATCTTCTCCATCCTTGACCATCCTTGTTCCTTTATGGTTTATAAACAGTTATTGGATGAGTTTTATGTGATATCCGGAGTAATCAAGGTCGAGGTAAGTGTTATCAGCCTGAGCCTTCGGCTTCGGCTGATAACACTAACCGAGACCTTGATTATTTCGGACATCATAAAAACTGAATGTAATAATTGTTTTATTATACATTGCTTTAAAGAAAATAACGACAAACGCATTATCGCACCAAACACAGTCTATTTTCGACAAGCCATGTTCTTAATTCGAGTCTGTGAACTTGACATTGGTCTTAGAATTGCGTGCGCAACCTATGGATTATTCACTAATCTGCTAGCAGATTAGTGAATAATCTGTAGGTTGCACTGTTTCCCAGAATTATTATTGTATTGCATTATTATTATTATTATTATTATTAATATTTTATTAATTTACAAACAATATACACAGGAAAAACTAAACAAAATAAAAAGAGGAAAATAGCAATATTACAGCTTAACACTTACAGTACAATATGATAGTTAAGACTACTTACATCGTTTGGTTTACATAGCGAAACAATACAGTTTGGAAAATGTCCAGTTGTTTGTTTTGTTTTAAAGTTTCGAACAAAAGAAAGCTCTACTAACGCTGCACTTGCTATATATGTGCAGTATAAGCATTATATTACTGACCAAAACAAAACAAAATAAAAAAAAAACATGAACACTATTTGACAATGTTAGTTGCTGTTTCATTTTATTTGTCCACCACTAGCAGTTTTGAAAGGTCTTATTATTATCTCTTTGGTGTTTTTCTATCTTAGTAAACTACTATTTTCGGGTTTCCTTTAATTTAAAGGTAATTTTGCACATGGCCAAAATAACTTTTTAAACCGACGAAAAATTTGCGCTATACTAAATTGTGCTAATCACTGTTTATCGCATTTGTCTGTGATGCATGCAAACAGAGAACAATAGCGCCGTCGATGACAATACAATGTATTTGTTAACTTTAGCGTGCAGTTAACATTTGTTTGAATATTTTAGCATACTCTTGTAATCGTGAATTTGTAAGGCCACTTTTTCTTCGGTTCAAGCGCCTCCTTTATTGATAAATTGAAAGTTGGTCCAGTGTATATCAATAAGACTTTGGACCCATTACTAACGCACGCATTACTAACGTTTCAGAAAAATCTAGGATTTTTATCAAACCGCTAAAAATTAAACAATTGCCAGAAAATAACAATGGCACGACCTTAAGAAAAAGTCTCGTTCTTGATGAGATCACGAAAACGAAAACCAACAAAACTTTCTCGGCTTCAAACTCCATAACTTTAATATACATTTTGGTATTATTTGAAGCAACGTCGTTAAATAAATGTTTAAATGTCGGTCCCTTTACTGTATTATGATGGAAAGAGTATTAAGAGAAGACTCTTAAAAAGCTGATTGTAAGTGCTTGGTATGGTCGAGGAAAAAAAAGGAAACGCGAGACACCTCAATATTCGAAGATGTCCTCCCGTACCATTGGGTACCATGATTGGTTCGATCTCAAATGTAAGTAAAATATCTAAGATATACAATATGGACATCATCTGACTCCGATTCCTATACGTACTAGACCAAGAGCAGTTCTTTACACTATTTCTATTAAATTTCTTTTTTCTTGGATTCTTACGACTTTCCGTGATAAAAAGCAATAAACAACAGATTGTTACCCAGCTGAAATAACCATCCGACATAAAATATACAGTTTAATAATCAGAAATATGCTTTAAATATTCTCGAAAAATTGTTTTGTTATCGCAGTAAATTATGCCAAGTACAGCAGTGAGCTACCAGCATTACGGTGGTGAGAATCAATCAAGCAAATTACGAAGTTCTTACCGTCGGAGACAATTTATGCGCTGAACATGAAATAACATCCCAGCAATTACGTTATCAAAGCAGCCCGAGTTGAAACGTTAAGTTTATGCTTCTCAAGCAGGTGTCCAGGTGCCTATTTTGATCCCGTTTTTAGAGCAAATTAAAATTGTTTGTCTCGTTACAAATTCTAAACCCGTCAGGGTCACGATATTGATGGATCAGAGGAACATGCAACTTTGTTGACAAATAGCGAAATATGTCGCACTGCTCAGTAGAAGATCATGCTCTTAAACTATCTTTTCAGGTCAATTGTCTGAATAAACTCAAATGAACTCTTGATGAAGAGTCCAGAATTAATGCAGATGACGAAAACATCACCGTGAGATTCAAACGTTTAATTTGTTTGTTTGCTTGTTCTTGTTGCGAAATCGTTTTTCTGGCCTGTGTCAACGACACTGAAACCAAATTAATTTATCGACGAGAATCTGTAATGAGGAATGTGTAGAATGTACCTGGGTTCTCTGTACAACCGAGATATATTTTGCTGCAGGACTTACCTCCTAAACAAGCTGCAAATAAACATGTCCATTGCACAACTGACATCCTTTTCAATATCTCAGTGTAGGTCAGCGATAAAACATCTTCTTGCTAATTCGATCGATCCCATTAGGCCCCGATTGATCACTATACTTAGCCACTATGAGACATTGAGACAGCAAACATCACCGCCATATTTACCACGCCATGGATCGCTGAAGATAAATTATATGAAAATGCAAAGTAGATCTCTAGGGACTCCTGCTGAACAATGCATTGATACTAACTCATGTAAATGTTAAAGGACTGTCAATATTCTCTTTCGCCAGTTCAATGCGGACCAGAAAGTAATCACTCTTTAAAGTTAAAGTGTCGTGAAGTTGCTTAGTATAACGATTTTCAAATAAATTTCCAGGCTTATTCCATGAAAGTGACTCAGATAATTATAATGTGGTGGAAGTAATAGATAGAGATACTTAGACGCAATACGCTACAGTTCGCTACGCCGGTGTTACTGATTATTTATCTGCGTTCTATAGAAACAAACGAAAAAAAAAATACAGCATTCTCAGATAAAGTTAAGATAATTTATCTTATATAACTGCGATTGAAGCAAAATATTTCCCTTGAGTTAGAGATTTAGTTTCCAATTTTCTGTCCTGAAAATAAGAGCAGAGACATTTACCGTTATTCAATATTTTATTTCGAGTTTGGCTCATTTTGTTATGACAACTGACACAATGATTTACGGTTTAGTTTCTTCCAGTGTGCTGGGCATAGGCTGCATTAATGCGCTGAATGAAACCATAACCACCCACAGACTTCGTCATAATAACATCACACAAAAGTGACTCAACCGACAAATTATCAAACAGGATAACAACACGAAATACGAATTATGTTCGAAATATTATTGGGGGAGTAAATATTTTTTCAATTTGCTTTATTGGTTTTATCAAACATTTGGAAATTGAAGACACAAAACGTAGCTGATTGATAAAACCCGATATAAAATCTAAACACTGTACGTTTCTCGATTCCTTTTTGCCCTTAGGGAATTTCATTATTCAAGCCTATGTTCAGCATGACAGATCTCACTTGCTTGCAAACCCATGTTTATAGTTACCTCAGTGAATTTCCATTGGTTCAATCACCGCTTGATACAGTATTTGCATAAATTTAGTAGGGTACTGATCAACAACATTGGGATCAACTTCTGCACCGTTTTTGCTCTAGCTCCAAGATTCTATTCCAAGACACCGACTTAGAATAACTTGGTCAATTCCTATCTCGATTTCGAATGTCTAACAACATCAAGGACTGTGGAATGTTTTTTGCTTGCGTGATATTTGTAGCAGGTAAGCCACTTATAGCTGGTGCAGGGGTGTGGAATTTTGCCACGGAGCAATGCTTCCAACGTCTTGTTTTGTGTGTCCTTGCCCTCAAGGTTATTTCGAAGAAAGTGCTAAATTTCAGACTACGCGGCATTTACTTAGCGATTGATGTATAACACAATACCGGTACTGGGTTTGCATGATCGAGTTCTGTGCCAGTTGTAACAGTGGCTTATTTTCTTTACGTGGAAACTTTGCATATTTACAGACTTGCCCGAAAGCTCAAAGATACGTGATGTTCAAAAAAGTTCTAAACATCTACGCTACTTGTACGTGTTTTAATGAACCGAAAAACTGCGTGACTTAATCATTTCTTTTGGTGGACTGGATCAAAGTTTCTGACAATTGCAAGAGGTCAGTTCCAAAGGTTAGTCTAGTATTACAGGTTTAAGTTTCTCGCACGTAAGAACTCGAATCGAGTGATTTCTTGCTCGCGAGTGAGAACAAACATCGGATGCCACTGAAAAAATCAGACTTTTGCCGCACAACCACAGGTGGCCCAAGCTCTCAATGTTATCCTTTTGTTTTTGTTTTTTGTTTTTTTCACTTTTATGCGAACGTTCAGCGTAACGTGACATACGGCATATACTATTACATAACGACCGAATTTGACCACGCGAAACGTGACTCTGGCCTTAAAGCATATGGAGGTGTTGTGTTACAACGGTTTGAATTTAATAAGGTTTGTATGGGAATGCAACGGCTTTGCTTGAAAAGTCAATTATTCTTATATTTTGTGAATAAAGTCTACTTACCTTGTTTCTGTGTTGTATTCTTTGTTGTTTGCCAGCTCCCCAGGTCGATCTAACGCGATTTCGGCGAGTTATCGTTCTGTGGGTTTCACTCACAGAACGATAACTCGCCGAAATCGCGTTAGATCGACCTGGGGAGCTGGCAAACAACAAAGAATACAACACAGAAACAAGGTAAGTAGACTTTATTCACAAAATATAAGAATAATTGACTTTTCAAGCAAAGCCGTTGCATTCCCATACAAACCTTATTAAATTCAAACCGTTGTAACACAACACCTCCATATGCTTTAAGGCCAGAGTCACGTTTCGCGTGGTCAAATTCGGTCGTTATGTAATAGTATATGCCATTTGTCACGTTACGCTAAACGTTCGCATAAAAGTGAAAAAAAAAAAAAGGATAACATTGAGAGCTTGGGCAGCCTATGGTTAAAGGGAAGGTTTCACTGTTCGGCCTATGTCTGTGTTCTTTATTCGCCTGTGCATGCTTTTTGTCACTGGCCCAGTTTTTTATTTGACATGAACCAATCGTACTAAGTTATCTAATTTCGCATGAAAATAGCGGCATAATCATCAATCGTGGGATAAATCGTACGGGTCAAAACTAATATCAACGGTCGAAAGCGTCGGGAAAATCCACTGAAATCTTCTGAAAATTTTGGTCATCCGTCATTCTGCGACGACAAACTATAGCAATTGATTACTGAACTACATCTGAGTGGGACTTTAAAGCAATAACATTGATAAGAAGCGAACAAAAGCATTTTTATATAGAGACATGCGCCGAACCGTCAGTCTTGATCACATGAATTAAAACATTTTGCGCGTGAGCGCTAATTATTTAATGGGGAAGCCAACTCGAAGCTACGCGAGTTTTGCTTACTCTCAGTCGCAAAACAGTATGGAACCCTTTAGAAGTGAAAATAATCTCTTTTTCTTAAAACCTGAATACATCTCATGGGTTTTCCAGCCCTGTTGCTTGGCTAGACAGCGCAATCATTGTTCATAGAGATCGTGGAAAACAATATGTACTTGGCCCGTAACCGTTCACTGACCGTTAAAAATTACATCACCCTGACGAGACACTCGCAACGAGAAGTGGTGAAGCTCGTGACAATTTGTTTCATGTCACGTGCTAAGAATCACTGCTTGGAATTCAACTTTTCAACGGCGTTTTAACCACTCTACTGATTTTGATAGGAGTAACAGCAGCAAGGACCTGAGCGTAGAGCGGGCATGGAAAACAGTTCGAAACGATCTGACTTAATCACATGTAAGAAAATTAAAGTTGGCATGAAAGTAGGCGTCGTAAAGGCTTGTCGACGATAAATCATGAGGAAGAATTTACTAGCATGAAATTTACAAGGACCTCGGGCTTACAAGGGTTGAGGGGTAGATACTACCACTCTTAGAAGAATCTTATGAATTTTAAAAAGATAATTTAATCAGTGAGGCTAAACTTTTCAATACATTGTAGGAGTTGTCTAGTATCTCACCAAAAAATTGATGCGACAGTTTTATGTGACAATTTTTTCTCGCCATTCGACAGCATTTTTACGTCCAGTTCGAGCCAAATTTCGTCTTCAAGTTTTTGACATAATTCGTTGGATATTTCCTGGATGTTTTTTTTTTTTTAGGTCTAGAGATTTTGAGCAGCGTTATATAATTTGTAATCTTTAAATTCCATAATCATTCCATCAATTTGCGTTATTTTTTGACCTGAGAAAATAGTGAAGACAAGATGATGGATTCAAGATAGCAGACTTAATGACAGCAAAATTTAATGACTCCATGCCGAGGAAAATACCTCATTGTGTAGAGAAGGTCGAGGGCCATCCATTCAACGCAAAACAATGTTAATTTCTTTTTATAACAAAACCCAAGGAAGGTTTTCCATTGCCCCCCCTCCCCAGTAATACTAGGTTTGGGGGAATGCGTTTCTGCAGACAACAGGGTCGGGGTTCTTCAAAGCCCGATTAAGTTAACCCAGGATTAGCAAGAATTTTGATTTTTGTAACCTTTTGGTGGGGCTTTCTGTTTATAATGTTTGTCCTGCAGTTTTGAGCTTGACTAAGCTCAAACTACACAAAACGTAAGGAACAAAAACATTTTTGCACAAGAAAAATTAATACTTCGGTTAACTTTTAATCCTGGGTTAGGACGATGGAATCATTAGGGTTATTCTTTCATCTCAATTACTAACAAGTATTTCATGACGTATATTTATCCTAGTTGTAGTTGGACAAGTGAGAGGCCAAGATGTTGGGAACTGCAACCTGACTTTTTTCACGACTGGAGGACAGCAGTGCCAAAGAACAATGATGCTCAACTTGAAGAACGACTCCAGTTTAAACTGCAGGTTTGATTTTTTTTTTCCCGGATGTATTTCATTTCTTCAGTAAGCTGTTCATGCAGTGTTTATTTCGACTAGAGTTTGGAGAAGGGTGTGTGAAAAGTGTGACGGAGTAGCGCTGTTGTATACAGACTATTGCAGCAGTAATAATAATTTGTGAAGGTGTGACACTTTTAAAGATTCTAAGTTAAAATAAAGAAGTAACAAGTGCTCTCCATTTTGTTGGGTAAATCCCTATTTACGTGTATGGCGCTGCATTTAGCTATCATCGCTTTATTAACCCTAATCCAGACCGGCGAGGTGCTTTCGAGGCCCTCGATGTATTTTCGAGGCACTCGATGTATTTTCGGGATAGTTGCCTGCCATTATTAAAATAATTAACGTTTATTATTCTTGGGGGCAACGAGATTTGTCGCCTTGTCCTTCAATTTATTTCAGTGGACCAATTTGGTATGACATCATATCGTATATATTGTATATATCTTGAGTATAATTTCCAGAGATGAATTCAAGAATTGGACATAGACTCTGATTGGTCGAAACGTTCTGTTCCTGCCGACTTATTCGCCGCGCTAGGCGGTGAACATAACATTTCTAAAGCTTGTTACTAAACTGCACCACCTATTCCATCTAGCTACTCAAGTAAACGTGACGGATAGTCGTTAAATTTTCATTTATTCGAGAGATATTTTTCCAAGTCCGGGATATTGGAATCAAGCATGGAGAATTTCTAAAATGATCACCTTCGCTATTGGACCAGATATGTTAAAAAAAAAACAAAAAAAAAACAAAGCATCTATAAGGGCTTTAAAATATATTGAAAATATATCTAGAGAAGACATTGTATCCTTGGATATTCTTGCAAATTACATTGCCTATATATATTTTTTTTCTACTCACATAGTTATCTTGTTGACTTCTACGTTTGTCTTTATTAATCCTTTACTTTTAGGGAAACGTTATAGGGACGGCCTCATGTTTTCCTTTTTAAGATGTTCGTTTTAATTTTTTGTTACTTATATCTTCAGTAAATATGTGTCTTGAAACTGCCTTAAAAAAAATAAATAATGAAGAAACAAATAAATACCTAACTAACCAACTAAAAAAATAAATAAATATATAAATAAAAAATATAAAGTGTAAAATTTGATTTTCGTAGAACAGTGCTCAATACATCAGAGTAGAGCGAAGTATACAATGTGGGAGGAAAAACACAAATAAACTACAAGTTCATCCCTACAAGCCTGTTTCGTGGTTGCCCACTCATCAGGGGATGATCCCTGATGAGTGGGCAACCACGAAACAGGCTTGTAGGGATGAACTTGTAGTTTATTTGTGTTTTTCCTCCCACATTGTATAAATAAAAAATATATATATATGTCGCGATATTGTTCAGAAATTTGATGTTCCCGTGAGAGCCATAAGTTGACAGGCATGAAGTACAAATTTATAATATTCCTCTTCTTAAGGAAAATTTTAGTCACTTTCTTGCAGTAACTTGAACAGTTTTAGTTATGATTCTTAATATTCTCGAGATAATTCGGTGATTTTCCGACGTTTTGTAAAAACTACGGAATTCAAGATACTGGATCTGAGATAGCGGACCTTTGGAAGGAATGGTGTATTTTGCACATCATATAACGTCATCATTCTACATTACGAAATATTTCTGTACGTGTTATAAATCCTTCAAATTTGGTATCTTCAAAATTCGAAATAAACCAATAGCCCCTTGGTTTAAAAGAACAAGATATATCTATTCTCTTTTCTTTTGTTTTTCTCCAGCGATGAATACCCAAGACAGTCTTCCTGCTTGAACAGTCATATTGGGTCTTGTTTGCAAGGCACTCCATATAGTGCATTTCAAAGCGAAATAATAAAGCTACCTAAATTGCTGCTATATCACTGCGGATCGTTGGGTTATGAACCATCAAGCATCAATTCAGTTGTTCTTAAGTTAGTGGGATGTAACGGGAAGGATCTGAATGGCATGGTCACCTGCTGGCATGATTTTCGATCCACGTTTGTCGCAAACAGGAGTGATCCCTCGTTATGCAGGTAAGCGGTTTAACGAAGACATTCCATGTTGCTGAGCGTCTGTTCAGTAAAAGATGACAGATGACGTCAAAATGTAGTAAGAACAGAAAAGGGGCACATGAGCCGATGGTCGAGTGTGTCACTGATGTTCTAACCACATTTTGACGTCCCCTGTGGTATACTGGGAAGCCTAAGCAACGACGACGGCGACGCCGAGTCAAAAATGAATTTATATCTTACCAGCGAAATTCAGAATTGTCGAGATCTGTCCAGTACGCAAATGACTTTAAAAATGTGCAATTGCAGAGTTCAATTCCGAATGGAAATACGAAAAATTAGCTGTCGTCATTCGTGTTCCCCAGACTACAGAGAACATGGTCATTTCACATTCTTGTTTTGGAGGGAACGCCAAAGAAATGTACAAAGATTTATAACGCACGCGCGCAGCTATTGTTTTGCTCGTTAAACCTTTTGTTTAAGATGCAGCAGTAAAGAATCACCTATTAAATTTCTAAAACACCAATTAATTACATTCCCCTGACTTTATGCTATTATCAGTATATGGTTCTTAGGTTTAACAGATTTTTGATCTCCAATAATATGAACTCACCAAACTGTGGGCGTATCCATTTACCTCTCCGTCGAGAGGGTGCACTCGAGTATGAAAGCTCCGCAAATTTTCCAACACCAATTAAATTTCAAACCCCAAAAAGATCTGCCCAAATATCCCAAACTGTAGACCTTGGTTATCCCTACCTCATGGGGATTTGCCTACTCATGATTATCTAATTTACCTCGGATAAGCGCTATGATTTTCTCAGGAACGAAGTAGCGAGACGAGAAACCTAGCTGTGCGAGTCAAGCATCGCGCCACAGTTGTTTTGTTCTGTTTGTTTGCTTGTTTGCTTTTTCTTTTTAATCACAGGAAGTTTGCTGAAGGGAAACAAAACTGTACCAACATTGCTAGAAAATCATGTTCAGGTATTTGCGAGGACATCACCAAAGATGCGTACAATCCCTTCTGTGACAGTGACACCGATCCCGCTGATACATCTGACTTGTCTGGTAGGATTACATTTGTAAAATGTTTTACTCAATTATCACGTCCTGGGGCTTGTTTGTTGAAGTTTCCGAAAAGTCTTCGCACCCGGAAAGCTATAGCAAAATCTCAGACCTTATGATTATAGACCTGTTTCAGTCGCATACTCTTAATTTGAACAGAGGTTCCCTTCATACAAGAGGTTTCAGGCGTATACAGTTCTCTGTTTTTAGATCGAAAGTCCCGAAAACTTTTCGCACCCGGAAAGCCATAGCAAATCTCAAACATTCTGATTACCGAGATGTTTTATTTACATATTCTTAATATGGACTGACGTTTCTTTCATACAAGAAGTTTCAGACGCATACACTTCTCCATTTTTAGCTATAGATGAGCGAAAAATGGTTCTACGGGCCCGAAAAGTTTCCGGGGCTTTCGAGAAACAGACCCCTGGCCTCAAACAGTTTTAAATGACTTATATCCGACATCTGTTTTTTTCATTTTATTATCGTCACCATAACGCTACGTTATTTCACATAAAATGTCTATAGGACATGCATAGTATGAGACATACTTTACTCTGTAATCAGTTGCTGTCCTCAAACAGCTTTATTAAATGACTTATCCTCGTCAATCTATTTATCTCTTTGTTTACCATGAAGTTTTTTGACGTTGTAACATTAATGATACGGGACATCTTTTTTTTTTACTCTATTATTACGTACGGGCTTCAAACAGCTTTAAAGGTCTTACATTGTTTAAACGCCATTTTTCCCTTTCACTATTACATCATTTGAGATAAAAAGTCAAAAGAATATACATCTATTGGATTAGAGAGTATGAATGTTTCAATTTAATTGCATGCAGATGTAAATAACATCAGCAATATAGCAGAATTGTTAATCCCATCTTACATATCGTAAGTAAAGACGTTCAATGTACCAAATATACATAGAACTAGAGAATAAGGTGGTTCCATTTCTCCTTAGAAGTTGGGATACCGACGAGGCAATACTTCATGCTTCTCACTCTGCTTATGATTTATTTGCCTTCATTTCATACTGTTTTATGTTTAGATTGTATTTTTGCTCTTGGCTGTTCCAACAAGTTTATTTACGAGAATGCGGTTAAGTGTGACAAATCCAGCTTTGAAGCTTTTGCCGATAGCTCAGAGACGAACTGCAGGTATGAGGCTCTAGAGACATAGTAATCCGGGGGTGGGGTATGTCTTTTTAAGAGGGATTGATTTGAGTTGGAGTGAGAGGGGGCTGAATAGAGAGGGGGCTTATACTGTAAAGCTAAAAAAAGCTGTAACTTTATCCGTAAATGTAAATTGCGAGGAAAGAAAGTATGTTATGTTGTTTTATACTTCCTATAGAACGAGAAATAGCAGGGAGTTGCGTAAATTTCATAACACAAGCCAGTAGGAAGACGTTGAATTAAATGTCACGAATGTAAATGTGATGGGTAAATAACCCTAATACATGTATGTAAAAGATTAAAACATAGTTTTCCCTAAGGTGTTTGGGAGGAGGATCTAAATGAGAAAGGCAGAGTGTTATGTTAATTAAGCTTCTTACAGAATGCACATGGCAATTGTCTGCGAATTATCCACTGAATATGTTTGAAATTACTAATTCAAGTCGCTTTTTCACAGAGTTGTGCTACAGAACAACAAAGATTGCTTAAGAGATAACTTGGTAAGTCAATGTCCCGCTATGCAAAAGAAACAAGACATTTTCGAGGATGTGGTGAAGACGCTTCGAGCAACCATGATGAGTGAGCAGTTTTTCTGTGAAAAAGTAACGCTGGACAGGTCTTCGCTCGACGAACTTGTCACAACTGCTAATTGCAAGCCGGAGTTTTTTACAGATGTCGAGACTAATTGTGCTGAACCCTTCAGAAATATATACCTTAATGCGGCGGAGAAGAAATCCGTAGACGTCTGCAAGTGAGTATGCATGGATAACCTTTGATTACGATCTTAGAAGTATCACCTTAGGCAGAAATAACACCCACTGGCGTACCACACTCATTGTGTGTGCACATGTATAACGTTGAAAATGAACAGCCAAAACCCATTGCGAGATAAGGTAGAAAGTCCGATAAAAGTCTTTGTCTTTGTGCTTAGTTTCAAATCTTCACTGGAAAGAAAATTGTACATTCGCTTTGATTAACCAAATCCGTGGCACTGCTCGCGTTTTGCTGGAAACAGTTTCACTAAAGACTGCAAGAGTAAGCAGTTACAAAACGGTATTCCGGCAATCAACCAAGATCACGAAATATGGCCCTTTGGGTCATCGTCACGTGGTTAAAGGATTTTAGTTAACACTGACTGTGAAATAACTCGTGACATACCTTTTGTTTCAGTGCCTTCGCGGAGGCCAAGAGATGTCTTAAGAAAGCGCATAACGACACCTGTAATTTCGCTTTAAGCACCCGACAGGCCGCCATGTTTGACGAGGACAATCCATTCTGTGCAAGTGGAAAAGATCCGCAACAGAGTGCAGCGAGCTGGGTACAAGTAATAACACTACCACTGCTTATTTCCAGCTTGGCAGGGCTCTTTGCCGGTTTTCCTTGAGAACAGCACTTATTTCAGCCAATTAGCTAAAAGGACAGTTACAAAATTCAACTGATGCAACTACAATTTAGTTTACTCTCTTTGCTCTCCATGGCTCACTTTTACAACTTCCTGGCTTCTCAACCGTGCCACATATGGTCAACGGAGGCTTCCTGTGTGAGCCCCAGATTCTTTGGCACTCAACCTGCACCTATAACAAACGTTTTTTCTTGTTAGCAGCTGTTATTGTTTTTGGGCTAGGGGCATTGTTTCTGTTGTTTGTTCTATTGTCCTCTCAAAGGGTATCAAGCCATTCATGTGAGACCTTGCGAGAGCTGCTACCCCACCTTTTTTCACTAGTCATCAGTATAGTTTTGATTGTTTTATTTTGAAGCCTGTAAGAGCAATATTTCTTGTAAGAGTTCTTACCATTGTACAATTTCACAATTATGTCATTCTCAACTGCCTCTTGGTTATACTCCAGAAGATGCAATTGTCAAATACTTCGAGTGATTTGCATTCAGGGTCGTTTGTTTGCATGGTTGCTTATTTTTTCGTTTGGTTCAGTGTCTGTTTTTTTGTTTTTATTTCTTTGCTGTTGTTGTCATTGCCCAGTTTTCTTACTCTTTTGAGAAGAATGTCATATCTGCTAGAAGGTGGGTGGGTACAGCCGGAAAGATTCGGGAGTGTCAAAATAAACTATAACACTTACGACCCGTTTGCTTTACTTTATTTAAGAAGTTTAAAACATTTCCTGCATGTCCAGTGTTTCTAGAAATGCAAGTGAAAGTTTGCATTGGAAGGACGGGAAAACATCGAGCAACAAGAACCGTGGGCCAATGTTTTCACAGCTTTTCCGAGCTCTCCCAAACTTTCATGAGCATTTCTTTAACTTGTCATAAATACGAAAATGCTAGAAATGTTTTATAGTTCCTTTAGAAAAGACTGCTTCAAAGAGAAAAAACTCATGCTGGTTCTGTTTTCGTAGTCTGTGTCAAAGAAAGACAGAAATTTGGCCTTTTGCGACGCTTTCGTAAAGAGCACAGACGTTGAGTTACATTATCTGATGAGCAACTCAAATGAACGGAAGGGCTATCCTTGATGTTTCTTTCTGTGGAAGGTTGAACATTTTATTTCACTGCGCAGTGACCTGTATAACAACACTAACCAGAGTATTCTATTATGCAGTTGCCATGAGGTTTCGTAAACAACCGCGTAAGAAATTAAAACAACAACAAAGTGTTTAATTTGCTTAAAACATTCCTCCCTGAATAATCTTTTGTTTTCAACTGACCTAACAAGAGAACAGACCACAAATAAAAACCAAAAGGGAAAATGCAGTATTATTTAGCGCCGCGCGTCTGAGTGAAATATAATTCTATTAGAAATTGTTAGCTGAAGTTACGAACGGTCAGGCACTCCAATACGTCCTCTGGGTCGGTTAAAGAGGATAGATAAATTTATAAAACCTTATTAAGTTCAAATAAATTTCTTTGTAGTTTCTCTTCGAAACTAAAACCCGTCGCCAGTCATCTGTAATGAAAAACCTGTTCAATCACGACATGTTTCCAAACGGGTAATAGAATTGCCAGTTGTTTTTCCCGATAGACAATCGACGAGATCCGAGAAATCCATGAAAAGTACTAATTTTGAGTCTTTGGGTGAATTAAATACGCCAAACAAGATATGTTAGCATTTATCTGCAAAGGCTAACGGCGGTATAGCAGTTTCTAGAAGGTCTCCCGCAAGTGGTATGGAAATTTTGATCGCCGCTTTCGCTGATGACGGCATTGTATGAATCTTTGTCAAAACAAATTTACATATGTTTACAAGCCTCGCAAAATTGAACAACGAAGTGACATCGAATATTATCGAAACTGAAGTTTTGATCCATACGATTTACGATCCCAGTCTGTTATCCAGTCTAACTACAATATGAACGGAGTCTCCAAAGTCATTGCACTGTTTATCTTACTAGCAGGTGGGTTTTACAACACATATATTTAGAGCAAGCATGAACAATGTTTTCTTTCATAAATGTCAAAACTGCGAACAGATGCAATATCTCTTGGAGCAAGTTGGCGTGCCTAAACAGGCTTAACGGTCCGCGATAAAAGACTATTTCCTTTCAGCAGAGGGAGGAATATTTAGTTACCATGTAGAGCCTGACGTACGTCCATCTAAAATGCCTAAATCGGTGGAAAGATGCTATAGTTTTGGGACTTATTTGCGACTACGCAGTAAAAGATGGCATATCTCATTATGTCCATGATGATATTTCGCTTTTCAAGGTTTTCCGTATTTAGATCTAAGATTGTCCTGGTGCCGTCTTGATGCCATTCAGGTTTTACGTCGGATAGTTTTTACACAGTTACGAAAAGCGGCCCAGTATGGCGATAACTCACTTATTTACTTCTTCGTGCGTGTTCGCACACAGATGATGGAGTTTACAGTGGCGTAGCAAAATATTTTGGAAGAAGGTTCATCAGTAAAAATAACTTCCTGTTTCTTAATAAATTGCTCTCTAAATACATGTTGAAATTTCTTTCATTCCAACGCACACGATTAACTCTATTAAATTACTCCCCGTCAAAGTGAAACTTTATACTTTACTTGACGGAGTCTAAACTGAGTCATTTACTCCTAGATACAGTGCCTTTTGGAATTTGTAAATTAACATATGATACGGCGTTGTCAAGTTACACAATTTAAAATTTATCAGGAGTCCCAAGATTTGAGGCTAAAATTACGGCCATGCAATGTGATCCAAGGTTCAAAATATGGAAATTAGTGCTGGAAAACAAGAAGGCTTTATTCCACACAACTTGGGGTAAAAATCTAACGTGGGGCTCTAGAGAGTTCTGAACCCTATTTGATTTTAAAATAAATCGTTTTTGGAGCAGATGAGATGTGAGATTGTAGTTGAACTCATTCTCTTCTTCTTCTGTATAATAATAATAATGATGATGATGATGATGATAATTTTTTTTTTAAGTTTTCAGCAAAACAGATTTTTATTTATAGACACTCTGTATAATAATAATAATAATAATAATAATAATAATAATAATAATAATAATAACAATAATAATAATAAGAAGAAAAAAGAATAGTTATCCTAAAAGAATAAATACATGAATGCGGAATATTCACAGAACGAAACAATGTGCTACGAAATATTAAACTCCTGGGAGCTGAGAGTCACTCTGCCAAAATTCTACTGTTCATCAGGTAAAATAATTAAACATAATAATAAAAAAAACATGCTCCAATTAAACTCACTTCCATCAATGTTAAAGACGAAAAAGCTAAAATATAAAATAAAAAAAGGAAACAGCATTAAAAATCAGAGTTTCGTCCAAAAAAACAAGAAAGGAACTAATAGATGGCTCTCTATGCAGTTTCGACGTCGAGGTCTGCAGTACTGTTTCCCCTTCTTTAACGCTATCAGCTCCGCCAGGCGACTGTGGAACCCCATGCATCCCTGGCCCATGATTCCGCCGGTTGTAGTCAATACTAAGGGTGTGAATGTTCGGTCAATAATAATAATAATAATAATAATAATAATAATAATAATTAATAACAATCATAACATTAATTGACATATTCCATACAAATTGGTATATACAAGGTAAAAGTAAGTAAAAGAAATAAACTATCAAAACCTATTTCAACAGTGTTTACATAATGGCTCCCTCCTGGGTTTCAACGTCAATATCGGTATATTACGAGGTAAAAGTAAATGAAAGAAATAAACTATTAAAACCTATTTCAACAGTGTTGAAATAGGTTTTAATTAACAATAATAATAATAATAATAATAATAATAATAATAATATTAACAGATCCACGAGGTGGCTCTCCTCTGTTAAATTACATTATTTACAATTGAAACAAATTGTTAATTTCAGTTAAAATAACAAGACTGATGTGTGAAAATATGGGGTATTCCTAGAAAAAAATATTAACAGATTTGAAATTACAGTAAAATTAACTAATCACTCTGTACTCTATTACATAAAAATTTCCTTGAAAGTCTTAAAAAGGTTCTGTTATTTTTATTCAATTTTTTTTTTAGCAGTTGCGTTATCAAGAAGTCCTGCTGGAGCCGCTATAAAGATCGGAACTTGTTCCCTTGGAACTTTCATATATGGAGGACAAAGCTGCCAGCGGACAATGATGATGAACTTGAAAAACAATCCTCAATTATCGTGCAGGTATAGTTACTATATTTAACGATTAGGGTTTTCGCACTCGATTTCTATCGCGCGCCAGTCAGTGACGTGGGCGCAGCCCGAGTCATCTATCAGGCGGTAGAAATCGAAGACGAAAAATCTAGTTGATTTAGTATAAATCTACTAGTCGTTCAAAATTTTACCTAAATCCTCTTCACAGACACTTCAAAAACGCAAAGAAGTGGCCGTTATTTTGTTAAGAACCACACAAACCATTTAAAACAGAAGACTTAGTGAGTAGCCTAGCCAATCAGAGAACGGCATTTGTGATAAAACGCTCGTAGATTTATATTACTGTGTTGTATTGTTGGGCACGACATTTCACTATTATCGCTGTATGTCCAGGTTTATAAATAAGTGCCAGTGAGAGAATGTAAAGTCACGCTGAAAAAGGCTGGGGGCCTGCAACCTGCGAGATGTTGTAATGCTATCGCTTGTTGCTTCGTCCGCTAGAAGCATTGATCTGTGGAACCACTGGGTTCTGAAAAGTTATGTTAAACAATTAAGTTAAAAAGGGTTTTTTTTATGAAGGTTATTGGAGAGTGCCATCTAGTTAGTTATCATATTCACAACCTTCAAAAGCTAGAATCCCCATCTTGTTAATTTGATCATTGTGAAAAAGGACCCGTTTTACTTACAGTGCCTTGAATGAAACTCGGCTTGCATAAAGGATCTGGAACGAGCAGGGAATCGTGGAGAACCAACCACTGAAATTAATTTTCCTCATTCTCCGATCCCGTTGGTCGACTGCATGAGACCAACTGGTCCCACATTTTAGTGTTTCGCTTTGTTTCTGGGTTCTGCCCGAAATGTCAACAAGAATGTTTGTTTAAAAAGTCTTATTTCATAACACGTTTCGACACCATCAATATAACCAAGCCAGCTGTAATACAAATCAAGACTACAAAAGGAGCCCGGAGGACCCCAGAGCTCTTCGTTGTATTTATTCATCATTAAGAAAATGATTAGCGCGCTCACATATATATATGCGGAATGGGTCTGAGCGACGTTAATTTACATTTCTATTCAGCTGATGAAAGAAAAAAAAAGATAAACTTTTTAAATTTCTTTAGTGTTGAATACGGCAAACTCAAAGATTGCGTTACAACACATGTGACTGCATGTGTGAAGGACGATATTCTTCTGAAAGACATGGCTGGTCAGATAACCAAGTTGCTGCTTATACAGGCGTACCACTGTGGCGATCAACGAGTTGATATTAGTGATATCAGCCTGTTCTTATGGCGTGTCACCAAGTGCAAACCAGAAAGATTGAACGAGACTTTCATTTGCTGGAATGACTTCCACTCCAACTTCACTGATTTTGTTCAATCAAGAAGTGATCCGTCCACGCTCTGCGGGTAATGTTTTTGCTTTGTTTTGTGGTCTGCCTGTTTCTCCGTTCCTTTCTTTACGAATATTACATGTAACTGAAGAGACTCAAACATAGCTCTTTATATGGCCATATCACTAGCGGACATACATAAATTATGTCCCTTTTGGTATCATGTGCCAAAATTCGAGAGAGATATGTCTCAGTTTTAACTGTCTTTGGGCAAGACATTTTTCTCCCACATTACGGAAAAAAAGTATTCGGTTCTTGACAACACTATGACAGCTATACTATGAGAGAGCAATACTAAAATTCTTTATGCCTCTCGCTCGGTTACTTAAATTCAAAAAGTGCATTGCCAAGGTGTAGCTCTGTTTGCTGGGAACACGTCAAGAAAACGAGATCAAGATTTTGCCATACTTTGGCCACAGTCGTGGCCGTTTATTTGCTAACAAAACAAATGAATTATATTACCTAGAATCGTGATTTATTTCCAGCAAAGGTGAGGGCAAACCCGCCGTGTTAACCCGTTGATACCACCCCTTAACTAACCGCCCTGGGAAGGAAACGTTTTCGTCCCGAAGCTGGAGAAAAAGAGGCGTGAAACCTGGCCTGCATTGATTTAAGTACTCATACCTAAGAGTCCCGTATGTAACCTGACCCTTACCAGTCAAACATTAACTGCCGTAGCCAGCTGCATAACTGCATAAAAATCATTTATTCTCTGTAACAATAACTTTTTTATCGTCCCAATGCCCAGCAATTGGGCAATTCGGTTCGGATATATTCAGCTCACTGTAAATTCTTTGCTACCTACTTTTCCTCCTCCGTGCTCGGCCAAAATTTCAACGGTGTTCGGACCACCGTACCTGTTAATTCTTTGGCTCGACACGGATTAGCAAAAGTCACTGACACAGCATAATTTATCCGTTCAGAGACGATTACTATTTATATTTATATTTATATTTATTTCATTTTTTGTCTTCCAAATCAGCCTTTATCAACCTCCCCACTGTTATTTCTGGGAATGTATGAGAAGCTAACAGAATAACATAAGCAATTTATCTGTTGAAGGCCATACGCTAAAGCAAAGAGGGACTGTGCCGAGGTTGCTATGGCAGCGTGCGAAGGACTTTGTGAATACTTGGTTAAAGATAAATACAATACCTTCTGTCCACCGACACCGCAGCCTCACGACCCAAAAGAGTACGACATAAAGGCAGGTAATGTATATCAATATTTATTATATGCTACTTCAATAATAGGCCACTTCCGAATTACCTTTAGCCTCTTTCTAAAAGCAAGTCTTGGTGCCCATCCTTTTATACGAAAATGAGATTTAATTCACATGCAAATTAAACTCATTTTCGTATGAATGGTTGAGCACAAAGCCTCGCTTTGATAGAGAGGCAAAAGACAACTCGAAAGGGCTATCACGTAACGTTATAATTGGATTGCTTAGGCCACTACCTAGAATAGCTGCAGGCATTTTCTGTGCGCGCTTGTAGTGCCGGGTTTGTCATTGTTTATCCATGAACTGCTGGTGAATATCGAGTATAGTGGGTAGGTGTGGATGAAGACTGGTAATAGTCCCCTCTTTCAAAAGAACAAATAGTTTGGCTATTGGCACCGTTCGTACCAATACGTGGCAATGTTCTAAGTCCCCTCAATGAGATGCAATCCATTCGTCTGACGGTCAGTCTTCGGTCAGTTAGTGAGTCGGTCGATTTTTATGTATTTGTACTTCATTGTTTGTTTGTTTGTTTTTATGATAACTCGATCTCAGATTGTTCAGTTCTGCATAAACTGAATTGCAACGATTCGGTGCTGTACGAGAAGGCCATGGAATGTGAGGATCAGGGAGCCGACAAGTTCGCCAACGACAACGATCACGACTGCAGGTGAGAATAGACTCCGGCGACTTGACATTTCTGGCTCGAGAGGGCGAATTTGCCACCACCACCACAATTAAAGCAATTAACTCTCGTATTATGTTCCACTGCAGCGAGGAGAAGATAAGAAACAGAAAATGCCTAGAGGAAAGTCTTCTTAACAACGCCTTGTGCACGTCAAATGTTCAGCTTCTGGATGAAACCGAAAAAGCTCTTCACGGGACATTGAGTAATGAGCGACTGTTTTGCAACGAGGTGAACTTAAATACCGTTTCACTGGATGAAGATGTCCAGTCGCTGGCCGACTGTCAACCAGAGTTTTTCGATGAAGCAGAGGATTGCGCGAGACCATTTCGCGACAACTTCAAAACCACGGCAGCAGCGGAGAGAATAAGTGACCAAACATGCAGGTTTGTATTATTCGCGGAAGTAAGTGCTGAGGCGGAAGGGAAGGGGGCGGGGGAAGCGGGGGGGAGGGGGGGGGGGGAGAGATGGTGCAGGTTACTAGGGGTGCCTGTCCTCAGGTATTTGTACTTTCGGAACAAAGTTGTTGTTACACCCAAATGGTAACTCTACCTCCAACAATGCAGCAGAACGCAATGTGTAATACAGTAGAACGAACACATCTTCTAACCCAGCAAAGAAACCACTAGTTTGCAGAACTAGCCGGAGATAGATCAGGATAGGTAATTGTATGAATGCGAGTGCAATCAAGGATTTACAGTACTAGTGAGTATTTGAAAATTCTCGCATAATGCACGAGCTTTCAAGCCATTGCAATTTAAAATAAGTTTCAAATATTTTGAGTAGTGTAGATCCTTAACTCCTCGATCTTTCATACGATTACTAATTTATTTTATGAATGAAAAAATAACGAACACGTCTGTATTAAATTAAAACAAAGACCGATATATTTGCCTACTCTCTCAGCCAATCATCACTTCTAAGTCATATAATAAATCAATAGCAACAGACCGCTATTCATATGTATTGCAAATCTTATTTCTGTGTTCTTGTTCTTTTCTGCCGCAGTCAATACCAGACAGCCAGACAGTGCATCAATAGGGCCAGGGAAGATTATTGCAATTTTAAGACACACGTTCTCGCCATCACTACAAATATAAACAACCCGTTTTGTCCATCCGACGCAACTACAGAAAGTGTCAGTTTAATGCTTCAGCTTGTTGCCTATATCATCCCACTTCTGTTCTTTTCGTAAGAGGGTTAGTAAATTACTCTCGCGCTGCACATAAGAGCAAATGCAATAGCTGTTACCGCGGTCGAGTCTGCGGCAGCATCCTTTTGACTCTATAGTCGACTTCCGCTTAGGTTGTCGAAACATCAGTCACGTGCAACAGTTGTTATTAGATCCAAACTCAGCGAGATGATAACACTAGATAAAATGCGTAAACATTTCTTTTGTTAAGAAGGCACACAAACGAGATAGACCAACTTGGTCAAGACAATACACTCAGAATAACCTTTCATCTTTCCTAGCAACTCTCGTAAACTTGTCAATCTGTTTGTCGTCATAGTGTTCCAACTGTTACTGTTTTGGGGCCAAGAGGCATTGTTTCTGTTGTTTGTTCTATTGTTCTCTTAAAGGCATCGAGAAATTCACGCGAGACCTCGCGAGAGCTGGTCCGATCGTATCTTTGTTTTACTGAGTTTTAACGCTGAGAAATGCAATAACAGCTGTTACTAAGCGTAAAATTACATCACAAGAGAAAATTAAGTGGTGGTTGCAGTACAACAATTCACTTCCACCACGGAATATAAGTTAGCTTTTTTGGTATCAGGAGGTGACTACCATCAGTCCATTGTCGAGCGTACAGAACGAGGAGCTGCCTCTAGGAAATTTAGTGTGGTTGTTGCTATGACAACCATACGGTCCTACGTACGTCATTTTGTAGAAACTGACACTGAAGAGCTTAAAAAGGGTTACCTTTGTAAGAACTGTATCCATCGTGCCTGCACTTCTATCTTATGCCGATTGGTTTCGATAAATACGTATCATACTTAAGAAGCAACCAAAATCACTGCACATCAGAACACGAAACGTGCCTAAGACAGCTTTGAACGTGCAGTCCATAATATGACGACCTTATTTTAGTGTTATACCTCAACTAGCCAATAAACGACGTTGAGGTTAATATTTTTAGCGACTACAGAATTTTATTAAAATATTCTTACCATGGCAACCGTTTCCTATCACTTCTCAAGAGGATGTAGTGGGGAGAAAGGTAAGGGTTTCATTCCCTCTTAATCCCTCTATCAGTCAGTCCAAAAGAGTCAAGTTATGGCGACAAGAAAAAAAGCGCAGGGACCCAGGGTTAAGACTCCAAGATAGGAAGGATTAGGAATCCTGAATCCTTTAACATCCCCTCCTTCCCCTCTTTGGGACCTTAACCTGATGATTTTCTGTGTCAACTCTCGCTAAGGCTCGGTTTTACACAAACCGCCTGGTTGCCCTAAGTTTTCTAAAGTCGGTTCATAGATTCTCAAGGTGTAAGCGTCGCAGGTTTTATTTTCTGAGGAACAGGGGAATTCATTTACATGCTTTTTAAAAATGAAACAACCATGACTGTATACGTTAGAACACCTTATGAACGATACACTTTACAAATCACTCATTAAACTTCCTATTTTGCAAGGTCTTTAGACGAACCACGAGCAGTGCCTCATCTAATCCTTCGTTTCTGTAGACAACCACTCGCCCGTTCAGGTTAAATGTGAACACGTCAAAAGGTTAAATTTCTCGCAACAGTTGCAGAACAAGAGCAAAAATTATAAACACAAAGCCTGCCGAGTTACAACTTGCACCACTGACGCTCCTTCCTCCGGTTTCTTTCTCGCTTCCATTAATACAAAACGAGGTATAGGAATCTTCAATTATGAAAGCAACGGCTTTTTCAAACTTACAATAAGAATTCTGTGCGACATTGGAACAGTGTACCGCCGTACGAAAATTCCTGAAGAAAAGAAAAAGAAACAAAGGTATCAAATGAAAAGGAACTGATATATAAAAAAACCGTTTTCACACACGTTCTAGACCTCGTGCTCCTAATTTTTCTTAGGGTTTGTCAGGTGGACAATGACTGACACTTTAGGCTAGAGGAGACACGACGTAGAGAAAAAGAATAAAAAACTACTTGTAGTAGGCTCTTGCTCCAGATTTTGACCAGCAGATGGGGGATGGGTGAACTCCTTCATAGTGGAGTTTGAGCTTCGAGGCTTATATAGTTTAGCTTGGTTTTCTGAGAAAGGAATGGTTAGTAATAGCAGTGAATACAGCTTCGTCGTCAGAGCCATTCAACCAATCGCATGGCCAAAATTATTCGAATTCAATACTGAACCCTCATCGACGGCCACAGAGGGCGAAATGCATGCATTCGTAATATCCTAAAAAAATATATACCTGCAAAATTCACCAGCCGTTCTGTTTCCTGCTACGTATTCGTTTCTGAAGGGTTTTGCGCATTTCTCCATCTCTGGAAAGAATTCTCTACTACAAGGTACTAAAGGTCGCACCTTAAAGTCCAGATCAATACTCCGTACGTTCACCGCTTCACAAAAGAATCTGCGACCTCGCAGCACTGCCGTCACAGCCCTCTCTACCTCACCCTTGAGACGTTGATTATTCGAGTAGTCCTTACAGGTCTGGGATAGCTGTTTATCGAGACAGGCTCTCAGCTCTGTGTATGCAGTCCTTGTTTCGTCAAAGGCAAAGGAAAATCATTGGGGTATCAGATTACATTAGTTCGTTAAATTTATGGGTTTTTATGTAAGCCGATTTAGAGGGATGGGGTGATCGGGCTTCGAAAAAGTGAGAGCTATGTCACAATGCGATGTCTTCTTGAAAAAATAAAGCCATACAATACATTGCGAACTTTTGGCAACATTCGCAGCCATTCATGTTTCTCTCCTTCTTTTGTCATAGTTTTGGTATTTGTTTGTTTATTTGTTTGTTGCTTTGTTTATGTTCTTGTTTGTTTGTTTATTTTCTTGTTTATATTTCTTTATTTATTTGTTCGTTTGTTTGTTTATTTGCTTGTTAATTTGCTTGGTTTTTCAAGCTTAGTACATAATTGTTTCGAACTTTCCTCCGACCTAAAAGGAACTTCATGTATCACAATCACAAAATATGACTTAATTTATGGTGACTAAAAGAGAGAAGTCGACTCTACGACTAAAATAGACTTTTAATTATTTAACGAGCTGCACGACACTGTTACCAACTGCAGCCATTGACGGTTTTCCCAAACATAAAAAACAAAACTTTTATCAAAATGAATAACAACAATTGTTGACAAAAATTCACATACCCGCAATTAGGTTTTTCATTGCCCATGAAACTTTTCAAGAACGTCCTCTCGCAAATCACGGCAGTTTTGTATATTAAGCGTGCTGTGCAAGACAGGGAACTGGCAAGATCCTTGCAACCTGCCAATAAAAACAAATGATACGGTCTTTTCATTTCTTCCTGTGTATACGTTTTATGACAGACAGACAGACAGACAGACAGTCACTCACTCACTCACACACTCACTCACTCACTCACTCACTCACAGACAGACAGGTCTAGAAAGAAAGACAGACAGACAGACAGACAGACAGACAGAATTCGCAGCAAGAGATTACTAATACCGTTTGTATGCAGTGGTGGGTCTGTGTTGTTTGGACAGAATGGATTATAACTATCTCTCGACAGCTGTTCGCATATTTCACAATTTGCTTTGGCTTTTTCTGTTATGCATTCCTTGGCAACAGCATATTCCCTACAAAAAGCAACATGCAATGACAAGAAGTAAAGACATGAATGATCATTGCTGTTATGTACGCAACATAATCAGTTTTGAGAGAATCTGTCATGTATTCACTTGCCAAAACATGGACTATTAGAAACCATCAGTCAATGTTTCACGTGTTTAATTATCTGATTTACTTGAAACAATGGAGATGGAGGTACATGGGCAAATTGAAATAGATTCTTTAGTCCTTCACTTGAGGACCAGTAAAGTTTTCTTCACTTCTGTTTGTTTAGGCCGGGTTCACACAAGCGGCATAATGACATGACAATCACTTATGTCGGTAATGTCATTATCAAAGGCATAACGAAAATAACAGTTTTTTTCCTTATCTCGTTATGTTCATCCTGTTATGTTGTTATTATATCGTCATGTCAGGATGTTCACACTGCAAATATAACGACATAACGTCCTTGTTCTTACGTCGTTATGTTTATGTCATTATGTAGTTATGTCACTAGTTTGAAGTAGGCCTTGCTTCTGCAACGTTCGCTGATTCACAAATAAGCTAACTGTGGACTTCTGCTATAGACGACAAAGCAAAAACGAACCAAATTTTGATCAGTTGTTGTATTTTGTCTCGTGGATAGAATGGACTATCACTGCTCTAAGTAGTATGCGAAATGGCACCCATCGCCATGCAGAGGGGGAAGGGCACGGGGAGGAGTACCTAAATCTTACCACACAAGCCTCACCTGCACAATAACGGGTCAGACCGGTTTGCATTCAATCTATCTCGAAAAGATCTCCAGCAGAATTCGGTGTCCATAAATGCTTGCGGTTTACACTTAATTAAACTTAGGAAATAATTGTTGATTGGAGAGTGTTGATATGTGACGTCACCACAGTGGTACGCTTGATGAAGAAGCAGTGACGTCACTGGATCAACATACAGTTTTACCAAGCAGCTTGCGATATGCTTCCTCAGGCACGACTTCTCCCTTTCATACTCATTACTGCAAAAGCAACAAGAACAGCAGCTCAATTATAATGCCTTTCGGAGCGCTCAACAACCCAAAGTGCAACACAACACTCAACCTCGTTCCCAGGGTCCCTCTCTCTGAGAAACCCTGGGAATGAGGGTCACGCTTAAGGGTCACACTTAAGGTGTCACGTCCTACTCGATACGCGTACATAAATCATTTATATTTGATCGATTCCTCGAATCGTGAGTTTGGGGACGCCTGTGCTTCTACTCGTGTTTCTTTATCTCAATAGAAACATGGAAAACGTTTTCTTTCTTTTAAACATTTGTTCAAACTCACAAGCCACTGCAAGGTTTTACCTACCTGCAGTTTGTATTCAGCTTAGTCTGTAAATTTTTTATCATCGCTCTCTGGCATAGCTGGCCGTTAGATATGAAGTATGTTGTGTTACAGTCTCCTACCATAGCAGTACTGGAATCCAGCGATAACCCTGCAAAACATGCAATATGACCGATATTCAGACTCCATATTGTTTGTCTGTTTGTTTGTTTGTTTGTTTGTTTATTTTGCTGGGACATAAAACACGGTCGAGACCACGCATTCTCTTTGTAAGTTAAAATGTATTTTCCGCTGTTATTCCAAGTAATTAGTCGCAGTTGTTTTCGTCTCACACCTGCCGCACCCACTATTGTGCATTCTGTTTTGCATGGATGTCCTGATTGGCCAGTTATTAGTATTTATACTCTCCGCTGTCTCTTGAGTACCATTCACGCTCGCGGTTCCATACAGTTTATTCATCTTTCTGGTTTACGCCCCCCCCCCCCCCCCCCTCCCGTTTACTACAGGAAAATATGGTTAATATCAACTCTAGGTATTGCTTTGTAAGTAAAGATCATAGTTATTTTGTATATTCGGATGCCAGTGCTACCGGAGGGGGAGCAATTATTGACTTTAACAATGATTTTGTGTGCCACAAAATGTGGTCGGAGAACGAGAGAGTTCAAAGTTCAACGTGGAGGGAGTTGTCTGTTATTGAGTTTTCATTGCAATCATTTGCCTCAGTGTTGGAAGGATCACACGTTAAGTGGTTTACTGATAGCCAAGCAGCTGCTAAGATTGTTGAAGTGAGCAGCATGAAATTAGGTTTGCATAAGATGGCCCGAAGGATTTTTGATATTTGTATTCGATCGGGGATTCATTTAGAAGTGCAATGGATCCCTCGCACTTCGAATCAGCAAGCTGATTATGTAAGTCGTTTAATTGATACTGATGATTGGCAAATTACTGAAGAATTTTTTTCTTTCCCTGATGGCCGGTGGGGCCCGCATAGTGTTGATTGTTTTGCCAATTATTATAATCACAAGCTCCCCAGATATTTTTCGAGGTTTTGGAACCCCAATACTTCGGGTGTTGATTTTTTCTTTCAGTCTCTTCGAGGAGAAAATTGCCTAGTAGTCCCTCCAGTTGGTATCGTCCCACGCGTATTGCATTATTTGAAATCTCAGCGGGCCGTTGGTACGCTCGTTGTACCTCTTTGGCCTTCGGCTCATTTTTGGCCTTTAATTACACACAAGTATAGTTGTTATCTTGTGGCTCACAGTATTCATATCGGGAATGAGGTTCTATCTCGCGGAAGAAACCTTAATTCGCTCTTAGGGTCTGGTCTTTTCACAGGAAATATTATTGCCTTTAGATTGAAATTTACTGAGTAATTTATTGGACGGTGTGTCTATTAGCCTAATGATTATTTACATTTGGTGGCGCTGGCCTAAGCAATATGTTGTTTATCTATGTGGCACTGGCCTAATTAATAGTCTGTCATTTCATGTGGCGCTGTCTTAAACAGCGTATAGTTGATTTATGTGGCGCTGACCAATCAATGGTTTTTGATTTACGCGGCACTGGTCCATTCAATAGTCTATCGTCTTATGTGGCACTGGCCCCAACAATGATCGATTTTTATACGGCTCTTTTTTGCTCTTTTATTATATATGTTTTGTTCTTGTCTTTCCAGGTAATCTTATCAAGTAATTCCTGGAAAGGCTTTCAACAATTTTCTTCAATCAACGTTTATGAGGTTTTAGAAGTTATGTTGAAGTCCAGGGCGGATACAACTACTAAAGCCTACGTTCGCGTAATTAGAAAGTTCTTGGAGTGGTGTAAAAGTAGACATTTCAACATTCAGTTACCTTTTCCCCTTAGTGTTGTTTCTCTATATTTATTTGAAGTTCAGCAGTCTTGCACCTCTAGTTCCTCAGTAATTTTAGCCCATGCTGCCCTTAAATGGCTACATTCTTTTGTCCCTAGTTTGAATCGTAATCCTTTGGATAGTGAATTTTGAAGGAATATTATCGAATCTGCTAAACGCCAGAAATCACAGCCAGTTATGAAAAAGAAGCCTATTACCACAGACATCATAAGGAGTATTTTAGATACTCATAACAAG
Organism: Orbicella franksi; assembly: GCF_964199315.1. Classification (NCBI taxonomy): domain Eukaryota; kingdom Metazoa; phylum Cnidaria; class Anthozoa; order Scleractinia; family Merulinidae; genus Orbicella; species Orbicella franksi. The sequence goes on along the minus strand of NC_138148.1, from coordinate 8,323,125 downwards.
AAAGATGCTAATTTAAAGAATCTTCGTATCGCTGCGTTATGCTCTTTAGCTTTTGCAGTATTTAGGTTTGTAATGCATTATCGAGTGTATATTAATTTCTCCATACAGTAGTGTGTAAAAAATTGTAAAAAAAAAAAAAAAAGAAAAAAAAACCAACCAAACAAACAACAACAACAACAACTTTGTAATTTCTTTAGTAACTATATATCTTATAATAAACTGTTTTGGATCCGCTTGCGCATCCTACCATATTTCTCGTGTGATTTGTTTGTATTACGGGAATTTAAGGGTAAAATGATTTACGTTCGTTTGAGCGAAGCGAATTAGAACGTAAATGTCCTTTTCACAAATATTACAAAAGGAAACCCGCTGTAGCCGGAAAGCCGAGTCGCTGTATTTTTCCCCAACCCCAAACAACCGTCACCTCCAATCTCTAAACTGCAAACGACTACCCAATCACTGGCTTTGTAAGGTCCTTCCAGTATCGTATCAGTTAGGTATAGGCTCATTTTCTTGATAAAAATCGGTTTTCACGAATTCCAGTTTGTGTGTAAATTATACACTATAATCGTAAAAAATGGTTGTTTTAGTTTTTGTTTTGTTTTAGTTTTTTTTGTTTTGTTGTTGTTGCTGTTGTTTTTCCTTTTAGAGATTATGGTTTTAGTTGGAGTCCAAAACATACCAATTGGTCTTTGAAACAACGATACGTTATGAAAGAGGGTCCGGAGAGATAGATAGATAGATAACTTTATTTCAACTCGGGTTGATGAGGCTGATTAGGCCTCTAACAAGATTATGCTAATTTACCGAGAAAAATAACTTTAAACAAAAGAAAATTGAAACTAAAAAAATTACAAGATATAAATATATAATAGCTAACAGTGGTTTACATATGTAAATTTACATTAGATCTAACCGCAATCTTAAAATCTTTAAGTGTCTTCATACAACGTAGCGTATCCGGAAGTGAATTCCAAGCTTTTGAAGCAGTGTAGGCCACGGACAGTCCCGTAACGGGTGGTGTTAACTTTAGGGATGACAAGCTTGTTGGTGCCCCTTAGATTCTTAATGTTCTCACGAATAGTAAACAAGTCACTTTTGCTGGGACATAAAACATGGTCGAGACCACGCATTCTCTTTGTAGGTTAAAATGTACTTTTCACAAATATTACAAAAGGAAACCCGCTGTAGCCAGAAAGCCGAGTCACCGTATTTTTCCCCAACCCCGAACAACCGTCACCTCCAATCTCTAGATTGGAGAAATCTGCTAAAAGAACTTTCTTTCGCTTTCGGCATTTTTCACTTCAAATAAACAGTAACAGCTTTGGTTTCATCATGGTTTCATTCGATCTGAAGGAAGTTTTTCATGTATCAAGTCAAATAATGTATGCGCAACATCACTTCTAACTTTCAGCAGCTCTTTGGTGCTACATACTGAAAGTAATCGAGAGGAAACTGAACGCTAACTAAGAGGAAATAATCATTGTAGGATAAAGTATTTTTATTTCCGCCCAGTTTGCCCTGTGTCCTTTTCAATCAAACCCTGAACTTCTTTGCCAAAAGCGTGACAAGAGCAACGAAACAAGTATTACAAGATCTCGTCCACACTACGCCGGAGGAATTTGAAAACGCAACCGCTTTTTTTCTACGACTAGGCTTACCGTCCACACTAATCCGTCACGAAAACGGAGCTCTTCGAAAACGCTTTTCAAAGTCCGACGGAATTTGAAAACGCCGGCTTTCCGTTTTCCTAGGGACGGGAAGATTTGAAAATGGAGCTTTTCGAAAACTATGACATCAGCCGGGATAATAACGTGATTTCGCCGCCCGAGACTTCGTCAACCACCAGAAAAGAAAATGACCGGTTTTTGTTGCGTTTTCAAATTCCTCCGGCGTAGTGTGGACGGAAAACATTTGATGCATTTTCAGAGAAACCCCCGTTTTCAAATTCCTCCGGGTAGAGTGGACGCGACGGGGTCAAAATCTACCGGAAATTTGGATCATGTGTATTTTGTGCACCCCTCGACCGATATATCGGTCGACATATCGACCGACACTCGACCGAGGTATCGGCCGATATATCGACCCACACTCGACCGATATGTCGATCAACATATCGATCGGCACTCGGCCGATATACCGACCGAGATATCTCGGTCGACATATCGACCGATATATCGGTCGAGGGTCGGTCGATAGGTCGACCGATACATCGGTCGAGTGTCGATCGATCTAGCAGCCGATACTCGGCCGATACCTTGGCCATTGACTGTCGGTGGAATGTCGGTCGATATTCGGTGGTATATCTGTCGACTGTCGTATAATATAAGTCAAAAGCTTCGACTGCCAGGATCAGATGTATAAGTTATGCGCATTTCATCCTTTTTTGGTCAACCTTAAAAGTTGTCAAACTGCTTCAAATACATGCTAGAGGCAGATCTTTCCGATTCATTTAAAACTGGATGCGTTTTGTCTTTCTGCCAAACAAAATCGAAGTAATCGCGTTGATTGAGTTCGATTGGTTTGATTGAGTTCGGTAATCGAACTCACCGAAAAGTTCCAGTTCGATGATGTTCGATTACCGAACCAATCGAAAAACAATCCGACCCATCGGGTTAGATTGAGCTCGATTGAGTTTTAGTTCGGTTTTTCGATTGACTACGCCAGGTTTATACAAAGAAGCCTCTGAGAAGCGGGGGGTAAAACAGGGATATCTGCGCTGCTCAGCAAAAGGTTACTAACCTAGGTTTAATTACGTCTGCGACGCAGGCTACAGTCACCAGTATCGGTGAAGTATCGGGGGAATGTCGGTAGCCTATCGATCGACATGTTGGCCGACAATCAGACAACCACTCTCGATCGACATATCGACCGACATATCGGTCGAGTGTCGGGCGAAATATCGACCGACACTCGACCGATATATCGACCGATATGTCGACCGACATATCTCGGTCGATATATCGACCGAGTGTCGATCGATATGTCGACCGACATATCGGTCGAGTGTCGGTCGAAATATCGGCCGATACCTCGGTCGAGTGTCGGTTGATATGTCGACCGATATATCGGTCTTCAGACGTTCAGTTTTAAGACAGCTTCGTTCGAGTGATTTTCTGTTTGAAACACGGACTAGTGGTTTATCCAGACCACTCACCCTGGGTGAGAATTACACATCCAGTTGTCAGGAATCCAGCTGTAGATAATTTATTTTGGAAGCTCGTTTGTATCGTTGCTATCTTGCTTATCTATTATCAAAATATTGCATCTCCGAGAGGAGAACTGAAGACAAAAGAAATTTGCCGTAAATTCAAAGCAGTGATAT